>NC_142202.1:76276756-76587590 GCF_049639895.1 Pseudopodoces humilis | reverse complement strand
TTCAGATGTGTGTCTGATGCCGCCTGGTACCAGTCAGACAGCCATGTGCAGTTCCCTGCAGCAAAAGCAAGACAAGAAAATGGGCCTGTTTCCAGATCATCAGAGTCAGGTCTTCATCCATGGTCATGAAGGAGTGAGGAGGCTGCTCTCTGTGGCCAGTGAAGGAATTCTTCACTGAGGAAATTGAGCAGTCTGTCATCAACATGTTCATGCTTGATCCAGGACTGATGCTGCTTTATAACAAATTATGTAATTCATCTCGTAATAAAAATTATTTTTTAAGCAACAGAAAGTTGAACACAAGCCAGCAGTGCCCTGGCAGCCAGGAGGGCCAACCCTGCCCTGAGGGGAATCAGGCACAGCATCTCCAGCTGGGCAAGGGAGGGGATTGTCCCACTCTGCACTGGGGCAGCCTCACCTTGAGTGCTGGGGGCAGTTTGGGGTGCCACAATATAAGACAGACATTCAGCTATAGGAAAGTGTCCAAAGGAGGGCAACAAAGATGATGAAGGGACTCAAGGGGAAGTTTTGAGGAGTGGCTGAGGTCACTTAGTCTGTTCAACCTGGAGTAAAGGAAAATTAGGAGAAACTTCATGGCAGTCTACAACTTCCTTATGAGGGGAAGAAGGGCAGACACTGATCTTTTCTCTGTGGTGATCAGTGACAAGACATGAAGGAATGGCCTGAAGTTGTGTGAGGGGAGGTTCAGGTTGGATATCAGGAAAAAGCTTTCCACCCAGAGGATTGTTGGGTGTTGGAACCCACCCCAGGGTAGTGGTCACAGGGCCAAGGCTGACAGAGTTTAGGAATCATTTGGACAACACTCTCAGGCACAGAGTGTGGCTCTTGGGGATGGTGCTATGCAGGGCCAGGAGTTGGACTCAATGACCCTTGTGAATCCTTTCCAACCCATCTTATTCTGTGATTTTGCCAATCCAGGCTTAAGGGTCTTGTTCTAGGTTTGAACTAAACATTAAGTCAATTTAGCAGAATTGGTACTGATATTCAAGGGCCATCTAAACACAATTCTGTGCCGTGTGCTCTGGGATGACCCTGCTTGAGCAGGGAGGTTGCACCAGATACCACACTGTGGTCCCTTCCAACACTACCCATTCTGTGATTATGTGATAGACACTTCCTAGCTTTATGTGGAGTTCTAAGCTGCAGTTTTAATTTGGTCCAGGAACTTCCTTTAGCTTGGAAACATGACCTAGATGTGGATGCAGTTTTAGGTTTTAGTGTCATTTACAAACTTGTCATGGCCAAGGAACATAAGGTAATTACAAGTACCCTGTAGCAGTTAAAGTTTATTTCATTTCTGGGCACAGTTCATCTAGAAGTCTTCTTGTCCTTAAGGCAGTTAAAAAAGAACAAATGTTTCACATTAAGTTTCAAGTACAGGACTGTAAACCAAATTTAAAATGTTGCAGAAGATGTAAAATTAAAAATAATTTACTTTCCTAGGTTTGGAATGAATCTTGACTTTCTTTTGTTTTTTTCTCCCTGAGCTGCATTTCTGAGTTTGACCTACAGTTCACATACTAAAAGTAGAGTGTGACAGATCTGCAATGCAAATCCTGACTTCTGATATGCCAATAAGAGAAAAAAAGTACACCAAGAAATGTGAGTTCCACTCTTTGTGGTATATGCATTTGATAATTAAAATTATTCTTAAAATATCTCTGCCTTGCAGAGACATTTTCTTTCATAGTTTAAAATATAAGGTTAATTTTAAACTCACATTAGAAAAAAATTTGATGTTCTATGTCTAACCTGAAGTACAAAATGGTAGACACCATCACATCAAAAAAAAAAAAAAAATTCTCAGCATTAGCAAGGGAATGATGAAAATTGCAGAAAGCCCACTATTATGTTCAACTGTACAAAATCCCTTTTACAATAATTCCCTCTGTGGTTGACACCATAAATTAAGGAGTCCTTTAAACTCCGTAGAACAGTCACTAAGGCAGAGTCATATATGTATAATAAAAGCACTGTAAGAAAAAAGGTCAGGTTTAAAAAAACCTAAATAAAAAATATTTTAATAAACTTCACATCTTCTAAATATATGAAAGTAATTTTCTAAACATTTAAGGTTAATAGCAAATATGTCTGAGGAAAATTTCAAGGTGGATGTAAGCTTTCAATAAAAATACTCCAACTTTATCACTTCACTGAAGTAACTCACAAGATATATTATTTATGTCTTTCATTTCCCATTGTCTGTTATTGGTCACAATGCAGAAACACAGATCAGTCCCCTATCACGGGCCTTTGTTGCTTGGGGAAGAAACTGTGACATCACATAGAAACTGATGTGTATTGGAAGTAAAAAACTCACAGATTTGTTAATTGTGGAGTTATTTTAACTAAAAAAAAAGAAGCAAGTATCTTCAAGAAAAACAATTATAACTTCCTTAACTGCTCTGTTAGAGATCTTGGATAGGTAATGTATGCCTTATTATATTATTACTAAGTTGCTGATCAGTTTTGCAGCATAGTTTCTAATTACTGATTACTATATAGTAATTATATAGTAATTCTAATTACTATATATTCTAATACTATATAAGGTTTATTTTCTTCATGGGAAATTGAGCTAGAGAGGTCCTGAGGATCTATAATGGAACATTGTAACCTAAATATAGATTAAATTTCTAACTTCCCCTGTTGACTCAGAAAAATAAAAAGGTAAACATATGATGCAATAGTTTAAAACATTTTACAGTCACTGAGGGAATCTTTTGTAGCATCAACTATTTCATTCAAAGTACAGAGGTAAAAACTATCAAGCATAACAGAAGACTATAAGATATACTCAATTTTCTAGTACCAATAAAAGCAGCAATGGTAGATAAACCACACTGAAAATAATTTCATATTAGAAAGCCACATCTGTGGCTTAGATCACAAAACTCAACACAAATAATTTAATAATTTCATAAAGTTACATATTGATTCCTAAATAACGCAGAGCAAAGACGGAATCAATAGTTCTGACAAGGAAGGAAAAAATCAAGAATGACAGAGAAACCAGATGCAGAAAGTTGCTGAAACAATGATACTGTGGAGCAAAGCCTCAACTAATGCTCACAGTTATGGCTAAAACAGTGAGGAGTAAATACAGTGTTGTATCTATTCCCCATTCTCTTTGTTATCACCAGCAATAACATTAAAAAATGCTCAAAGTATATAGAAAATGAAAATAAAAGAATCAATGTTTGACATGAAAGATGTAGTTCTCTCCCCTCCCTTTCTTTCCCAGTGAGAGTTCAAACCCACACTGTATAGGATTTAATAGTCTCTGGGGAAAAGATAGCTCATGAGTAACACCGTCATTTCAATAAAACCTAGTGCAAAGATCGGTTTGAATAAAAACTTAAAGGAACCAAATTTGTCCAAGGGCACTCTGAAGAACTCTGAAGAACCACAAAATTATTTCTTTGGGAAATAATTTGAAAAGAAACTTAAAGAGATTAATATTATGTGTTGACTCAATCAAAGGTGGAACAAAGTAATCTAAAAGAGCAGGAAGTAAAGTCCCAAAATTTAATGTAGGGTTATTTATGCTTGTCCACAGGAATCTCTAGAAGTGTTCAAGGCCAGGCTGGATGGGGCTTTGAGCATCTTGGTTGTAGTGGGTTGACAGTGACTGGATGCCAGGCACCCACTGCCCTCTCACTCTGCTCTGCAGCTGGCCAGAGGAGAGAAAATATAATGAAGGGTTTGTGAGTTAAGGATCCACCTGCTCTGGTGTGGGTGTCCTCCATGGGCTGCATGTGGGTCTCTGTGGTCCTCTGTGGGCTGGAGGGGCACAGCTGCTTCACCATGGTCTGCATCATGGCTGCAGGGGAATCTCAGCTCCATACCTGGAACACCTCCTCTCCACTGAACTTGGCATCTTCATAATTGTGTCTCACATTCACACTTCTCTGGCTACAAATACAACTGTGCAATAACTTTGTTTCCCTTTTCTTAAATACATTATCACAGCGGGGTTACCACCATTACTAGTTTGCCCAGCCTTGACCAGCAGCAGGTCCATCTTTGGAGCTCCCAGGGATTGGCTCTGCTGACATGGAGGAAGCTCCCAGCAGTTTCTCACAGAAGCTATCCCTGTAGCCCTCCCCACCAGTATGAAAGCTTGGCCATGAAAACCCCATACACTGGTCTAGTGGAAGGTGTCCCAGCTCATGGCAGGGGGTTGGAACTTGATGGTCTTTAAGGTCCCTTCCAACCAAAACCATTCAATGATTTTATGATGATTCTGGAAACTAAAGTATATCAAGTATTTGTACACATCATGTGGGAAAATGCATTTGCTTGGAGAGTGCAGAAATGTGTATTAATTGAATGATGGGCACAGTTTTTCACTTCAAATCTAGAGCTCTTTTGCATATATTTTCTAAATATATATATGTGTGTGTTTGATATATGATAGTGTGAATGTTCATAGAAATTACTATTCATATACCAGTATTTCCAATGAAGAGATTTTTTAATTTGCATCCACCTATATTTCTCAAAGTAATCTACACTTCATGTGTACAAAGGATATAAATAACTAGCATAATGCAAGATATTAAAGTTAGAGTCAAACTGCTATTTGAAATTCAAACTATACCAGTTGCTTTCATAAAGAAATTACATATTTATGATTATATGAAATTCAAATAATAATGCATAATTTATTTATCTAATACTATTACATGAGAATTATCCATAGAGAATTCAAAAGTAATTTTCTTGATTAAAGTAAATTCCAGCCCTCAAAAAATTCTTCCTGGAAAAAATTGAATTTTAAATAACAAAACCTGGTGAACATTAGAAAAGGATTAAATGGCAGAAAGTTTTCATAATACTTGCTATAAAAATATTCTCCCAGTACAAATGACCATTGAAAAAGAACATTTAAATTACACAAATTTATCATGTATTTTCCCTTCTGACACCCTCCCCACTAAGAATATTATTTAGTGAAAAGCCTTTAGTCTTTTTTGTTAAAATGTTTTCAAATCTGAAGCAACATAAGGAATAAAGGAGAAGTAATCCTATGCTTAAGGAGTAAATACTCAAAAGATTTTGCTCAGTAGTTCTCCTGGTCACATATTCTCCAGATTCTCAAGAAGGTATAATATAACGTTTGTATATTATGTAAGTTAACCAAAAAATGCCTTTGATTTTGAAACAATTCAAATAAATTTTAAAAATCTTCCTTGAAGAATCTACAAGGTACAAACTTGATCAATTTTCTAGGACTAACACTTGACACATAAAAATAATCGTGACCTTTAATTTCCTTTATTTTTCTTTTTTTTTTAATTTGTCTTTAAAATGAATACTTCTCATCAAATACACATTGAACTATAAATATATGACAAGTGATAGAAAATATCTATTTCTTGTAAGAATATAAATGTTAAGAAAATGTTAATAATCCTGTGAATTGCAATACATAAAGCATTTTTGGCTTGCCATTGCCTTCCATGAGTAAAAATTAAACATAAACCAATCTTCATCATACAGAATGAGTCAAAGAATAATTTAATACTAAAATCAAAAGCTTGTGCTCTTTTTTACTTCTCTTGTCTGAAATTGCACAGGATTAATATTATTGGAGATAAATTTTAAGATCTTTACAGACAAAGAACCAAAATTATGAAATACTGAGCAAAAGCAGTTGATGAATTGTGAATTTGAAAAAAATGAGAACCATGTGTGTAAAAACCTTCAGAGTACTCTCTAAAAAAAGAGTAAAAAGATAAATCCTATAAAAAGATAATATCCTATAATACTGGTATAATGCAGGAAACTGATTTTGTGTGATGGGGAAATTACCCTTACTATCTGGGATAAATAAAAAGACATCAGTAATAAAAATGATTCAGTAATAAAAAATGGTCTGTTGTACAAGTGCTGGCAAAATACACAAAGGTTTAGCAACAGACTGTATGTAAATACATATTATATTGCCGTAGATTTGGCCCATTTTTATTTTATCATCTGATAAGAGGCTATTAATTACAAAATTTTCTGGACCTGGAACTAATAAGATTCATTTTATAATTGCATAGTTTCTGGAAGGGAAAAATTGCTGTAGTGTACACATGGACAGGGTAGGCTGGCATTTTTTATCTTCTTACCTTAGCAAAGATAGCTTTTCTGATTTTCTGTTGTCAGGGCAAAAAGTAGGAAAAAGTGTGGAATGAACTGTGAACTATGGGCCAATTAAAACAGGAACATTCAAAATGTCCCTAGTAGAAATCACCCTTTATTTTTTATTTTTTAATAGCTAAGAAAAAAATTGCTGACCACGGCGTTATGAGGCAGCCAGCCTCAATTGCTGTTTCTGCAGCAATAGTAAAATATACATTTTTGTAGTGGTGTTTATATCTCCTTTGTCCCAGTTCATGTATCTTTCTGTGCTAAAGCTCAGCACTCTCTTGATAAGCCAGGCAGTCAGGATGTGCAGCCGTGTGACTGAACCATCTCCTTCCCTTCATTTTGTGCTCCATTTTAATGGAATGATCTGAAGGAAAAAAAGTGAAAAGCTCTCACTGTTTTCTAACCTTTCTTAAGAGATGACCTTTCCATTAGATATGGTATAGTGACCTACACCGTTGGAGGCCTTTTAAAGATGGTTGTTTTGCCATTTCCCAAATGGATTTGTTTGTCTCGAAACCAAATCATTAGCTGTCTGCAAGTCAGTTCTTTGCTGCTCCTATCAAAAGCTTTGAGACTCTTTATGTGTTGGAAGTTAGCCAGCAATATTTTATGCTGTGTACAAGTTCCGTTTCAGAGCTCAGACCTGAATCCTTTACATCAAGATTACTGATATCTCAACTGCTCTGTCCCCGTGGGAGTGAGACTCTGGTCCATTCCAGGAAGTGAAGAGTGATCTCAATTGAGATTAACCATCCTCAGTCCAAGAGAAACTTGGCTATTATCATCATCATCGCTTAAAAATTTCTATTTTAACTGTTTGAGGCTAAATTCTTTACATTCTCTTTCTTACAAATGATCTGATTTTACATGTGTCCAGAAATATATTGGTATCTTTAAAGAAAATATTCTGATTTTTTTTTGTCTTCTTTTTATCTTGTTTTGTTAAACTTTGTTTTACAAGGGTTGTCAAGCTTTGGAACAGGCTGCCCATGGCAGTGGTGGAGTCACCCTCCCTGGAGGGATGTTTATGTAGATGTGGCACTTGGGGATGTGGTTTAGTGGTGGGTTAATGATTGGAACCAATTATCTTAAAGCTCCTTTTCAATATAAATTAGTCTACATTTCTTTTTGATTTTCTCTTTCTTTTTGAAGAAAAAAAATATTTCATATTCTTATTCCTTGTCCTGAATTCTTAATGGTACAAAATGGTACAAAACATAAATGTTATTGCTTATTTACAGAAATCTGGGAAAAAATACTAAAGCCTAAAATTTAGCTTCAAAAAAATAATAAATGAGCACACATAGGCCATAGTGAGCAAAACAAGCCTAAAAAAATTAGCTAATCCTAACAATTCATCACAAAAGTCGGAAAAGGACAGACACATTAACCAGAAGAAAAAAAAACAAAAAGGAATGATAACTTATCTAGCTGCTGTTTTGTTTCATGGCCTTCAGACAGACAGAAAACATGCCTCCTGCCCTCCACAGAACTGTGATGGGTGACTGGCACAGGGTACCTGAATCAGGCTGAAGTCTGAAAAGAGCTTACTTCTGCAGTGTAATCCTCTTATGACCATTGCCTTTTTAATTTCCTGTGGAGTACAGAATGTCTGTAAGAGAAAAGGCAACTTGGGAAGATGTGGATCTAATCTCTGTGAAAGACTTCCATTTACATTTCTTAAGCAACCACATATTTAATGTCTATATTCACATATATAGATATAAACAAACAAACAAACAAACAAACAAACTTATCAATGGAGGTAATTGTACATACACATGAAACTGCCCAGTCTGTGCCTTTAAACAAACAAAAGAATGGCCCAGGGAACATCAATAGTTCTATGGAGCTTTTAAGAGGGATCAGCTGCTCACTCTTCCTTGCCAATCAGGGAAAGGCAGTAGATAGCAAGTTCAGATAGAAGAAAAGCAAGTATTTCTTGACAGTCTGCAGTTAAGCTGTTAAGCTCCTTGGCTCGAGATGTGGGAGTGCTGAAAGTCTGCAGGAACTCATGTGTTAACTAGAGAAACTACGTGGAAAGTTGAAAGGAATGTGTTGTTCAAAACTATGATCATTGTTTCAGGATATATCTGAGACTTCAGTTCTTAGATGTGGAGAGGATATTGTGAAGAACAATCACTATTTATTTGGGGGAGTTAAATATGTTTATATACACACACACCTAATTTGTTTCTGGTCTCCATGTTTCACCACTGCTGGCAGGAGAATACTCAGATTAATATTTCTTTTGTCTTGTAAATTATAGACAGTAATATGTATTTATAACATTTAGATTACTCTTAACAAAAAATAGTTTATTGTGTGCAAAGGCAATGGACGGCATTCCACACACTGCCACATAAGTGCTTGTGGCCAACAGTGTATCTCCAGGGTGTAAATCAATTGGTTAAATCCATGTTTTTCAAGTTCTAAAATATTCTCCCTTTTAGGAAAACAGGAAGTAATTGGCCTCTTTTATTGCTGATGTGACAGTATTCAGAGCTTCAACTTTTGTTTAAGTGCAATAATGCCTTCATTGTGAGTTGGAAGCAGTCCCAGCTTTGTATATTCTTAATAGCAAAACCATGTAAATAAAATATTGTATAATGAAAGTCTAGAAGAGAAAAAAAGAAGAACACAAAAAGCCCCACCCTTTGGGTACACTTTTCCTTATTAAATTTCTTCCTTAAAAACAAAAAAAAAAGTTTGAAAAGAAATTTTAATGATTTGTTGAAATAAGACCATCTAAGATACTTGGGGGGAAAAAAAAGACAAAAGACCATGGAAAAAAATTGTAATCAGAGCAGATAACAGTAAAAAAAAATCCTTTTCTTCTTTCCTTGAAACAAACTGATCAATTATTTTCTAATGAACCGCAAACTGATGACTCCTAATAGGTTCTGATTATATTATATATATATTATATTATATCACTGCTTTTGCAGTGATCTACCTTGGAACATGAATATTAGTGGTCTGGGGTTTTTTATAAGTTCCACAGACATCTGCATAACAGCGAGGAAGATGATAATTTTTGATAACAAGTTATTTACTTAATTTGTTTGGGGTAAAATTTTGCTTCCCAAGCTGAAACAATTATGCCCACATAAGAGCTTTGTCTTTATCAGACTTTAACATATTCTAGCATAATTCCTCTGCTTAGCAATCTCTACTCTAGAAAGACACAGCCCTCCAGTAACTGAGATGTTCCTAAGCCACCAACAGCAGCATGAATCACAAGATACATGACTGCCAGTATTAATTCAATATATGTATAAATTCAGTATAAATTCAATTTATGAAGTTACATGATTAAGGACCACTATAGTCTCCTATCTCCTTATCCCAGCCACCAGCGACTTAAAAAACTTAGTGCAAGACCATCTATCTCATTAACCTGAGTTTACAGAGAGTTCTATTCAGTGTGCTAGTGAATCCTTTAGTATGCCTCTTCAAGTATTGGGTTATACCTCGCACTTAAGTAAGAGACTTAAAAATCTCTATTGCCTCAAACACTGCCAAGGTCACAGGGGGAACTTGCCACAAGATCACCCCCATGGTGCAAACTTGAGATAAGCACAGAAGAGATGAATTTGCAACAGGAAGTCGCTAATTCCAGGCCTAAAGAGGGTGGGTTTTGGTTAGCACATCCTGGCTAATGCATCCAGACAAAAATTTCCACTGTGACAGACTGTGGGAAAGGAAGCAACTTCTTATAAACGTATCACTCCAAGTTATGGGAATGTCTGCAACCACTCTGTGGATACCCAGGACTTGGAATATATAAAACTTCTACTTCTAGAATGACTCCAGGACCGCCTCCTCCCTGCTGAGAAGACCAGGGTGAAGAAAGTTCTGCTGTCTGGATCCATGAGTGGTGATATCCCTCTACTTATTCTGTCTCTTCTCCCTCTCTTTCTTCCTCTCTCCCCACACCATTCCTGTTTCTTTCTCTCTCTTACATTTACTATTAAATAAAATCCATACTATTGCCTTTGGTATATGATTTGATTTGCACCTTAACTCAGGCAGAAGCATGTTTCAATAATCAGATCTTAACAACACTGCCTTGTAAAAGTGTCAACACAATATTAGAAAAAAACTTTGAGACACCTATTAATGCGTTAAATTTGTTAATTTCTTTCTGATACTAAAATGACCAAATCTAACAGGAAGGAATTTCAGATCACACAAAACAGCAAAGGCACTGGATTCACAAACTCTGTGGGATGCCTTCAAGTAGTGTAAAAGGTTTAGAATGTTCATAGTAAATTATTCTTGAGAACACATACAAAACTCATTGTCTGATTCCTGATATACCAGTGGGTATTCAGGCATGATAATATGTACCTTCTGCATACAGTACATGGTTTAAAATAATCAAATATTTTATCCATGGAAACTTCTAAAATCACAGGGTTTTGATTGACTTTTACAAAACTTTGGGGGTCTTTTTAAAGCAAGAAAGGCCCAAAATTTCTTTGGAGTTAGAACCTGAAACATCCTATGTGAGAGGACATCAAACCTCAGTAAAATGTTTAAAATGTGCTCTACCTATTTAGAAACATGAACCTTCACAGCTAAAAGAAGGTGAAAAAAAACAGGTGCAGGATTGAAGTGTGTAATCCATAGGGGTAATTCCTGTCTGTAAGTTACCTTCAGGTATATGCCTGGTTCTGCCATTACTCTGCCAGATGTGGTGTGCAACAAAGCTGATGCAAAGATTAGCACTAATGCAGAGATCAGCGCTAATGGATAGAGATGTAGGCTACAAGAAAGAGAAATTATTCAGCATTTTCTTGCCTGAGGACCAGTTCCTTGCTGCATACACTTACTATCTAGAGTTTCTTTTTCCCTTTATTACGTTTTGGTTTATCTATCTTAAAAGAATAATTTTAAACTTTCTGTTTGAAGAATTTTTCTTAGGTTCCTCAAAAATAAGTAGCTCATATTAAACCACTGATGATTCTTTCCCACAAATATATTTTGTTTGAATGATACAAGTGGGTTGTGTGAACACTCCATTGAGAAGTATGTCTCTCACATAAGTAACATCATAACTATCTACAGATTCAGCATTCAAATTTTTTGTGTTCACTTTGGGATTAAAGAAATAGTTTCTATGAGTAATCTTATTACATTAAAAAATAAGTCTTTTGGGAAGAGTTAATAATAATCTCTAAGATCCACTCTAACCAATAATTCTCCAGGCCCAATTTCTGCCTTTTACATTTTCATAACTCTTTTTTTTGATACTTCCTTCTTACCTTCACTGTTACACTTAAAAATTTTCAGTTCCTTCTTTATACATTGTGTATTCTATATTTATTATTTTAGCTACTTTGAAGCTAATATATAGCCCAAGCTCTGAATATAAATTCTGCCAATAATTAGATCATTTAAGTGCAATTATATCTGATTATAATAATAAAGACAGAAATTGTTAAATATTTTTTCAGAATAAATTATTTAATGTATCTAACCTTTCTACCAGTTGTCACAGATGTCTTATTGCAACACTCTAAGTCAAAATCAAGCTTTAAGGGTATTTCTTTCTTCCTAAAAAATCCATCAGGTTTTTAAAAATATTAACTCTTCTTTCAAAGTAGCAAATTGTCTTTCTATCATACTTTGAGTATGCTGTAACACAAATGCTAAATAATCATAATGGATTGAAATATATTCTGAGGGCAAATTCAGACTTGGTCCTGGGAAATAACTTCAGCTACTAAATTTTTGTTTGTTTTGGTGATAAAGATATCGGCAAATGAAGAAGTGGACTTAAACCACAAAATTGTCTCTATGGGTCATTGAATAGTTAAAAGTTCAAAAATTTTTCTTCTTATTCAAGTGAGCCCACAGTGGAAATTATATTTTAAAACTGTAGAGATTCAGGGAAGCTGGAGTACTGTCTTTCAAATAAGAGTGTCACTGGTGATGAAAATGCATTTAAAAAGGACAAACAAATGTTTGGGTTCTCTGCTATTTTTATTATTATCTTTTACTTTGGCACATAAAATTCTTTAGTCTAATAAAGCATTTAGAATCAGAAAGAATGGGAAAAGGATGGAACATAAATACCAAGTTTCTGATTATTGTGACAGTTCAAGAATAAATACTATATTCACTTCAATGACATATAAAGAAAATTAAATGTCTGTAGCAAACAGCTTTTTACACACCTGCAGATTAGAACTGTATTTTAAAAAGAAAAAAAGAAAGAAAACACCACTGTGGCTTTTTTTTTAATTTCTAAGATATTTATCTCAGTATCTTATCCAAAATGCAAAGCTTCATTTTCCATTCCAGACATAGCTCTGTATAAATATATAATCTCAAATTCTTCTGAAACTTTATAAAATTTGAAGCTAAAAAAATAGTTTAAAAAATTCTAAAAAATTCTTTATCCTCTAAAGAATGGCAAACTGTGAAGAAAACCACAGCAAACTTTATGATATATAGGGTTCAGATTTGTTTCAACTGCAGTCTTCAGACTTGCTGTTAGTATAAGTAATTAGGGTGCTTGTCAAACAATGTATTTCATGACACCCATGTCCCATGAATCAGGTTAATTGTGGTGTTCATAGCAGGCAGGGCAGGATATTACTTATGTTCTTTAAATTGTCTGTTTATCAAACTCTGGTGTTTCGCAAAAGAAAGGAGATATCTAGGGTCACATCTAAAATATCAGAGACAAGACAGAGTATGTCTAGTTTATTCCAGAACATTTTGAATAAATCCATTCACTTTGCTTAGTTTAAATTCAGATCTGACCTTCTTTGTTAACCAGTCACGGCAACTATGAATAGCTAAAAATCTTAAACGTAGTGGGAGCATCCGACATCAACATGTTTTGTTTTTTTTCTGTGGTGGAAAAAGGCATCACAGTTGCAGGTTTTTCAGCAGAGTACGGCAAATAAAATTTTTCATAAGGAAAAAAAAATTGTCCTGAGGGAAACAATGGAATTTGGGAATGAATGAATATTGACCTTACTCTTATCCAAACACAGTGAGGCATGAAAGACCTTTAACGAAATATGTTTAACGTCTCTATGTAGATGGTGAAGAGACAAAAAGGGACTTGATCCATAAAAATAATAAAAGAACCCTCCCAGACTCCAAATGAAGTACAAATTTGTGTCAAATATTTTGGTTCTATTCATAAACAGCATTTGATATGATCTGTCTTTTCGTCTTGGGTGTGTTAATGATCAAGAAGCTTATACATGGCATCATTTCCTTTCACAAAGTAAGACCAACAGTTCTTTGGGAACTCATGTATCACAAGGATTTACACAAGCAGACTCCAAATCAAAGAAGAAGGGCTTCCCAGAAATAGAACATAATTCAGTTAGAGAGGAAACTTGTAATTCATCTAGAGCAACCTCCTGCCCAAAGTAGTGCTAATTTCGAAGTCAAATCAGATTGTTCAGACTTGTCCTTAGACAAGTTTCAAATTTCTCCAAAACTGAAGATTCTGTAAGCCTACTATAGTTGAAAAACTTAAGTTGAAACTTTGAGTTGTGTCCTATTGGTATGCATGAATAGGATCTTTTCTTCTTCACAATTTTACCTTTATAAAGTTGATAAATTCAGTATTATTCTCCAATTTTCTTTTCTAGACAAAACAAAAAACCCTCTCTCCACCTCTTCACATATCCTGTGCACTAGCCCCTCATTTATCTTGGTGGCCCTCTACTGAATTCCCTCCAATTTTTCCATCATGTCTTTTGCTTTGGGATGTCCCAAAATGGATGCAGCATTACAGATGTAGCCCCAAAAATGTGAAAAAATATGTGTTCATATTTTTCTGTGGCTATGAACAGAGGGTATAACTGTCTGAAAACAGAAACCATTAGTGCAGAGCACATAAAGAAAAGTGAGCCTTTTGCTTTCATATTATGTTTAACTTGACCCAAGACAGTCATGCTATTTTCTTAACCTTCTGTAGCAGAAAGTCTATGGAGCAGTAAAAAACCAAAATACACCACAAAGATGCACAAGCTGACTTTACCAGGGGCCCATTTATTAGTTCAATACATGCAAGGTAAAGAATTCTGCTAACAGATTTTACCTACTTCGTTGTTACATATGTTACAAAAAAAACAAACCAAAGCAAATTAATCACATCCCATTCCCACCTTCCCTAGAGTCCTTCAACACCACTTAAGTGGCTGGAAAGAATGGCATTAGTACCAATCTGTTTGACCTGACTCAGTGCTGCTCTGATCAGACAAATTTTCAGTGATGGAAACAGAAAACTTACCTTATTCCTAGAAGGCAAGGCAATACAGCTAGTTTCAGAAATAACAATCCTGGTATTCATCAGCTCAAGTCCAGGCTTAGAAACAGGCAGTTTACAAAACCAATGGACGTTTATTCAAGTAAAAGTAACTCTTTCAATGAGTTATGTTAATAATACCCAAACATATCAGACAGATGATTATAAATGTTCTGAGCAGGCTGTAAACTTACAGGCTTTATGGATAAAACAGTGTCTGAGTAGCATATCTCATGCTATCAGATGCACAAAACAATTTACTGGAGAAACATTTTACCTTTAATTAACTCTTTAATCACATTGCTAATTAGTTTTAAAATATATAGCATGGATTATCTCTACAATATTCATTCATTATCCTCAAGCCATTTTCTCTCTTGAATATTTTCTGAAGAAATAATTTTGTCAGCTGTTATTTTAGTGTCACATGAAAACTCTATAAACATCTAACTCTTGCTGCAGATGATCACCACTGTGCCCATGGAGTCATATTATAGGCAGAGGTAATTATGACCTCTCTCATAATCTAAATTTGGCTACTCCAAAACCACCAATGCTCAGCTGTACAAGGACCCACTTGATGTAATACACCACCTACAGAATGATCTCCTGATCCCAATGCCTTAACTGACTGCCTGTTGAAGTCTGTCTGATACCTAAGCCATGAAGGTATTAATATTGTCAGCTGCTACTTGTGCACCTGATAAATAAGCAGCTGCATTTTAACTGCTCAGAAGGCCTTATTTGAAGCCAGTGGGTGAAGCAAAGGCCCCAGCTGAATTTTAATCCTGGTGGAATAGGCAGCATAGCAGTGCAAAAAACTGTGAAACCTCAGCTGTAGGGCAGCCTAAAGATAATGTTCTCCAGTGATTGAGCCCACTCTTCAGTTCTAGCTCGAACTCTTGCAGAAAACCAGGGATCATTTTGTACATGACCATATCATACATAAACTCTGTGGTATTTGGTATTCACCTTTTCCTATGTTTTTATGAGATTCGTAGCTACATCAATTGCACTATATATTGTCAGCTTATTTCTTCTAGTGTAACTTAATATTTGAATTTTATATCAGATACTCTACTATTACTTCTTTCAAGGCTGTTTAAATTATGTTACTATTATATGTTTTCTGAAAAAAACATGGAATATATGATATCTGCCAATTTCAATTTTCTAGATGGTTTATCCTTAAACAGTTATTCATTTCTTCTGCCTTAATGTAAATCATTACACAAAGATTCAAAAAACTATTTAATATGACTGCTTACAATAGCTTTATATGAAACAATGTATAATAATTTTGTCCTTACAGTGATGTAAGGTCTGTCCAGCTTTCTTTAATGATGACGTTACCTGTGGACAGTAGGGTTTTTTTAATCATTCTGCCAGGTCTAAATATAAGCAGGTCTATAAAGATAAGCAGTATTAGAAAACTTTTGCAATTTTGTCAGTAATTTTAAGAGAGCTGAATATTATAAACCCCATTTCTGCGGAAAGCTCTTCTGTGCCTATGTGTTTGGAAAAGAATACAAATTTAAAAGCAAAAAATAAGTCTTGGCAAAGTTGAGAAAGTAAACAAACACAAAACAAATAAAAGTTTTCCAAAATATTTCCTAATGCAATACTGCTTCTGGAAAGTTCTAGATATTTCCTGCCCAAATAAGATATAAATTTTGGAAAGGAGAGTGTAAATATTTGATCCTTGGCACTTGGTTGTGGAGACTATAGAGGCCATTTTCAATTCTTCATTTAATGTGTTCCATGCACAAATAGAAAATTCTGAATTAAGATTTAACTCTGCCTTGCTCCCTTAAAACCACATATTTATTTCCTAAATCACTGTCTGCAAAGTCATATTGTTCTGTGGCAAGCAATCACTGAACTAGCCTAAAGCCATACTGACAGAGCTTTGAAGATTAAAAGTGTAGCATTGAACTGGATGTAAATGGAAGAGGGAAGTAAATTTAGCATACAGAGTGCTGTCACACTGAACCTTCAAAAAAAATTGTCCTGTGTATGTTGGAAGTACGGCTAATGCACTAAGAAAAGACTGTGTGTTCCAGGAGCCCAATATGACCTTTCAGATGTCTACATCTCAATCAGCACAGCAAAGCTCCTCTGCCTCCTTCCTCATGTGTGCAACACAATTACATACCTTTGTTGAGGTATATCACACTACACTTGTACAACTGGGCCATTTCACTTAAGAGCTGGACTCAATATCCTTGTGGGTCCCTTCCAACTCAGAATATTCTGTCACTTACAATAAGGTATTAATGAGATGCCACTGTGCCAATTTCATCCAACAGCCACTGTCATTTAGAGGACACCTCATGCTGTGGTCCAGAAATGTGTCTGTTCAATTTAAAATTGTAGGATTAATACAGACAATTAAAATAAACAAGAAAAAAAACAAAAGCATGGTGACAAAACAGTAGTGGTTGATAACTCATTTTGGATATATTTTGGAAGTCTTTTTCAGTCTTGCTCTAAATATTTTATATACTGATAATCACAGGATCCCTTTTGTCTGGCCACACTGAGCAGTAATTTGCCACAGCAGACTATCACATCCCTTATTTGTAGGGAGAAGGAGGATCCTTCTATGGATCCAGAGACCTGCAGACACATTTTGTCAACAATAGCATGTATAGATTCAGGTTTGATCTGACTATTCAGGTTTTTTTAATTCCTTCAAAATTAATTCTCTGTAAATGATCCATCACCTGTGAAGGAATCTCTGGTATAAACAGTCAAATAAATTTTCTGAGAAGTGTTCAGAGAATACATTGTGGACAGCAGTGTTTGGACAGAAATAAAATTTTGATCATATTCTGGGAATAATTCTGCCGCACCTGAAGAAGGACACCGTGATGTGAAAACTGGCTTTAAGTGGAAAAACTCATGTGGAGCTTGATATTAAATTATTTGCATTACAAAATTCCTCATGGCACTCAATACAGTTCTTAAAAGAAATTTATGTTACTGCCACCATAAAGAAAATTTGCCATTTAAAGTGTATAGTAGCCCAACATCAGAACTTTGCAATCAAGCCCAAATAAAATCAGCAGATATGGTGGGAAGAAATAATAAAATCTAATTTCTTCTTACAGAGCAAACTCTCTTTTCTTTTCAGCTCTTTCTGCATCTTAAACATTTTATTTATAAAATAGCTGTGATCTTTTACCTTCCATTTTGAGTTCTCTGGGCAAATTATGCTTTGATGGACTTACCTTTAGGGTTTCTTTTCCCTTTCTGGTAAATAAACTGCCCTGGGAGATAATTTTATCACTTTCTTCTAAATTGCAGCAAAAGCAATAAAAAGTCATTGGCCCACCTGTAAGGTACATCAGCAGCTACAAAGGGTTATTCTGACCTAAAAACACAGCTTACAACATATTATTTCAGCGCAAATAGATGTAATAAATAACAACATAGAGGTCATTAATATTATCATCATTTCAAATGCTAAAAAACCTCTCCAGAATTTCCTTTATGGAGCAATGTTATAGCTGTAGGACTATTCTGCTGAAAAGCTACAACTTTAATGGCAAAGAGCCTGATTCTGATAGATGCTGAATGTCATTCCCTCCGCTGGGTTTGTGGATGCTGAGCACCTTTCCAAGGGACGCCTAGTGCTCGATAGGATCAGTCCATAGCAGCACAGCAGCAGTAAGCACTTGGAGGTTTTGTCGTATGGGCAATAGAAAAATGTGATAAAGTGTGTTTAGATGAAATACAGCAACAGACTCAGCTGTTAATACTGGCACAGGTGAGTCAATCTGAAGACAGAGTTGAAAGGATTCTAGCTCTAAAATTGAAAAAGTTTTGGATCAATATAGGTAAATAAGAACACAGTAGACTTACAGAGGAACAGAAATCTCAGTTTTAAATCTGTGAAAAGTAAAGGAATTGTTTTGTCAAGATTACTCTTTAGTAGTGCCTTCAAAGTCCTCTAGTGTTCAGAAAACTGTTTGTCCTCTTTCAGGGAGATGTGCAAAATAGCACTGGCTAACATTTTCATTTTCATTATATTTGTTTTCCTTATGCTTGACTGCTCTATACAAAGCCATTCCCTATAATACCAAGCAATCTAGCTTGCAATTTTAAAAGCATCATTCACGATAAATAAATGTATCTGTCAGATCTCAGAGTGAAACACAAATGTTCTGTGTTTTCCATGAGAGAAATATACAGTTGAAAAACTCCCCAAAGTGATTTTCTCTGAGGTCTATCATATACTCATATTTAATTGGCTTTTTAGTCCAGATGGCCAATATTAGGAATTTTGCATAGTATATATAGAATTAAATTTACTAGAACAATAATATGAACATTGCATCAAAAACATAGCATATCTGATGTTCATACGCCATTTCTTTTCCTTATAACTTAACTTCCAAATCTGCTCGACCCAAATGTGCAGAGCACCCACCCAAGAGTAACCAGCTTCCAGGTGCCTGATGCATACATGCCTGGGATATATATGAATTGCAATACACCTGAGCCCTTCTTTCTGCTGGTGCACACTCAAAAGAAAAAAGGAAACAAGCAAAACTCCTAATTTTTGAGTGCACAGTATATTAGACCCGGAATAAAGTAGAATTCAAGATGATAACAATATTCTTTTCTAAATGTGAATTCCAAGCAAGCACTTAAATAAAAGCCAATGCATCCAATGGAACAGAAAGGAACAAAAAAACCAACAAAACAGATGAACACTGTAGTGTCCTCTTCTCCCCCCATACTACTGAATACAGATGGAGTAATTCACAGTTTTCATTGATAAAGATGTCTTCTCAGTGTCAGAACTGATTTTGATTACATAGTGTTATGTATCTATGCCTTTTAGGAATTTCTACCAGTCTACTGACCTAAGCAAGAATTTGGATTCATGAAATAGTAAAAGGATCCCAGATCTTTTAGTTACATTAGGAGCTGCAAGATATCTGAGAATTTATCACTATGACCTTAAACCCTTATCAGGAATTTGACAAGACTCAACAAAAGGAACCAGTTTTTGTCCACTTTGTGTCCTTTCTTATTATCTAACAAATCTGTCACTCAAGTAACTCAATAAGTACTGACAGACTTATTCTCACAGGTATGATAAGTATTGCTACTTGTCTTTTGCAGTTCAGGATCTGAACCATAGGCAGGTAGCCATGAAATATTGCTACTTGTCTTTTGCAGTTCAGGATCTGAACCATAGGCAGGTAGCCATGAAATAGGGAAATGCATAAGCCCATGCTCATCTGAGACACATCTGACAAGCTTGCTTTACAAAATGAGAGCAAGGAATACATTTGAGAATTTGGACAGACCTATATGACTTCCAAAGATTCATTCAGAGGGTTGTAAAAACATTAAGTGTTAAAAACCCAGAGCTTCTGAATGCTGCTAAATGTTTGAATCACAGGTTCCTCTGCAGCACATAGAAAGATCTTCCTAGGACAAAATCTTTACAATGCAACCGATAAATACCACTGGATTTCTTTGTCTGACAGTTGTTTTGTAACCTTAGACACAGATTTTTATTGGCAGCCGAAACCAAATCTAAGTTATCTGGGAATGAGAGATGAGAAAAATTCCATTATATGAAATAATCCCCTTCAGTTGGCCATATTTTTGTTACAAGCATTATTTCTTCATGTTCCAGTGAAAGGAAAAGCAGATTCAAGGGCTTCCTCCAGATCATTTTGTTTCACTTGTTATAAAAGAATTAAATTCTAGAGATGAAAAAAGATATTTACCTTTTATTTTGAATAAACATCATAGCAAAAGTAAAATCCACAAGGATTCAAACAGACTTGAAAAGTTATCTTTAACAATATTTGCTTCAATCTGAGGAATCTGAAGGGTTTTGGATAATTAATTAGAAACAGATTTTGGGTTGGGTGTGATGACTGTATTTTCTCCTGACTGTATAATGTACTAACAAAAAATAAGTGTTTTAGGAGTCATAATTATTTGTGAAATCTTTGTTCAAAACTGTTTAGCTTAATATCATTGCTTTTAGCAATTAATATCTCAAGGCCTTTAAAATATGCTTAAAAATACTGTTGAAATTTAATAGATGTCAGAAGTTCACATATCACTTGGCCATCAAAGATTTAATTATGAAACCAACATCTGAGTATATTTGTCATCAAATGTATTTTATGTACATCAAACATGGAACTTGAACTATAAATGTAGAATAATTTTTTATTTTTTTTATTAAGAATCTTATCCCAAACAGAAAATCTTCACATTCAGGGAGATCTTAGATTTACTTAAAATTATTACAAAAGATAATACTTTCTGAGGCTTTTCATCAGAAGCAATAGACAGCTGCAGTTGACCATTTCCCTCCAAGAAAATGTATTTGAACTAAGAAAAATTCAATAAATAACTCAAATATATCAGCATAATCTTGTTACTTCTAGTATCATATCTCCAATCTTTCATGTGTTCTTCCCCTTAATTTACTTATTCTCATTTGTGTTGAGTGCAGGTTCTCTGTGCTTTCAGAGGACCAACTATTCCTGTATTCCCAGGTAGGCTAGGGGAAATTTTGAGGTAGGTTGCCAAACTGCAAACTCTTTCCCCGGTCTGATCTGTCAAGGCAGTATAAAAAACAGGGCTCAGAACATGCAGAAATATATTTTGTTGTTTTCTGTTTAAATTCAATCAAATGTATCAAGCTAACAGTAACTGGAAAACATAATTCTCATTTATTTAAAAAATAAGTTCAAGTGAATTTCATATGTCACCACTACAAAATTTCAGGGCTTTATTGTTTTTATTTTGGCACAATTTTTATAAAACAATCTAATCTATAATGTAATATAGACATGATAGAGAATATTGAAAGTTGAATTATGAAATATAATAATAGTAATCTATGTTTAAAGGCAGCTTTTAAATGCAGTAATTTTGTGACAAAAATGAGAGCTCTAGAAATGCATTTTAGCATTTAATTTTTAATTTAATTTTTTTCTCTCCACATCCATTTACTCTGTGATATCAGAACTTTAATAACATTACCTGTCCTCCTTTTAAACACTGTGATTATTTTTAACTGTTCTTAAAATTCATCTTGGGCGCATAGTGAGAAAAGGCACTAACAACAAGTAATGGCAGGGAGTCTGTTCATTTTTACAGTGAAAGGAGGAGGAAAATACAATACAGATAGAATTGAAAGGCATAAAGATGTGTGAAATGTAAGATTGGCTAGAATATCATTGGTGTGGAAAAAAAGGAACAGAAACCACACTCTCATGACACTGCTTCTCACTGACCTAGTCAATTAACCAATCCGATTACCAAACCACTGCCAAATCCCGCATGAGGAGACACCTTTTGTGCCAGGAGCAGTCTAACATGCATGGAGGACAGACAATGGACTAGTAACACCTGTGTGCAGCTGATTCAAACTACCCATGAAGAAGAACAACGTTTGTGGTTTGTGCATCTTGAGCATTTTATATTTTTTTTTTAATCCTATCTCTTGACAGTTTCATTGAATGTCTCTAGCTCTTGTAGTCCATAATGCCATAAAATTCTCTTTGTGATGCAGCAAACAGGCAGGAGGATTTCATGTCCCAGAACCACCTCTAGTCACCTCTGGGTTTTCCTCTAGGCATATATGTAAACTCTATTCGTTCAGCTGCTGTTTGGTTAGTGGCCTCTGGAGGCTTATGTAGATATAAGATATACAGAGCTGACATTTCTGGCAGACCCTAACGCTACTTCCTTTTCTTTTGTTCTCTATTGTTCCTTTCCACGGCACGAAGCAGATGCTTATGATGTCCATGTTGTGAGTAGGAGCTGTAGAAACTCAACTGTTCAACTTCTTGTCAATGTCTGAGTCTCTGTGGGCATCATTATTTATACCTCCAAAGGAATACGTGACATTCTGGAATTCTTCAGCAGGAAATCGGTCAAGTACAAATTTTTTTGTGTGCAAAGGCCTCCTTTTGGGTACTGGTGTATTAAAATAGTCAAGTGAGAGATATATCTTTTCCAGACCTATCTTCCCCCTGCAAGCACTGAGAGGTTTCCACTGTGTAATAAAAGTAAGGAGAAGACAGGAAATTTCAGTTTGCTACAGCAAATGAAAAGCATGAAATAAAAAAAATAAATCATTGTAATCTAAAGCTTTTTAGAAGATGATGTAAACAACAATAAACACTGAAAACACGTACACTGATACATAAAGGTCTGACAGAGCAATCTTTAGAAGTTGTTTGGACTTGAAACTGAGTTGCTGTAATATGAGGACCTAAATTTAAGGAATATTGAAGAAGCTTTGACATGAATAAATGGAGGAGACTAAATCCAGGGTAACAAACTGGTCAGCAAAAAAATGCTTCATATTTTCCAACTATTTTTTGAACTTCAGTTGAAAAAACATTCAACCAAATATTAAACATTTTTTCTACTAAATCCAAGTCTTACTCTGACGGGAAGTATTTCTAAAGCAGACCTTGTACTGAATTCTTCCTATGGTGTGTTTCATCAATTCATGCTACCTTTACCCCCTGTATGATTCTCATTTACAGTGAGCTCTGTTGTCAAGTGTAAAGGGGCATTACTATTTACTAATTGTAATTGCAAGGTTATTTTAAATTGTCAAATTAGAATGCAAAGTAAATAAACAAGAACACATTAAAATTGCTTCATTTATAATGGGGAACAACCCCATTATCAAGAAATTATATGAAAGATGGACCCAATGGTCTTCTATTATCATAAATTATATGAAGCATCTGTGAGGACTGGGAACCAGGGTTACAGAGATGCTCCTTATAATATCACAAATATGCAGTTGATACCTCAAGTAACTGGTAACAAAGCGTTAGCCAAATATTTATTTAGAATAAAAAAGGGTCTTATTTGTACATGTTCTTATGATTGGATCAAGAAATACAAGGCTGTCTTTAAGCCACTTTGGGGCTTCCTAGGGTTTTTCAAGAATCTGTTCCCAGCTCAGACATCATCAGGTTTGAAATATCTCTATACTCTGTTTTCTACAGTTTTGTAAGAAAAATAATGCTAATCCAGATTCTATGTCTTTGACAAAGATTAGTTTGCTGTCTGCCCTGAAATTCAACTCCAGAAATTTTGTGGTAGCAAATAGCCACTGGAGATACTTTGAGTGACCTAAGTAGTTAAAAAGGATCTCACTATAGGTATTGAGTGCAATAGAAAAATTATTTCATGTCTTAGACTTCTGGTTTGAAAATTTAACCTTCTTTCATTCTGCTTATAATATGCCTACCCAGATATAACCATTATCAGCTGGTGTTTAATGTTCCTCTCTAGAAAGTTTCTTTTTGTTGATGAATTTTCTCATCATTCTTTTCCTCTATGAACAGTTGCAAATTTGGCAAAGATGTGTATTTACATTCCTGAAGATCTTATTTAGCAGGTGGCTTTTGTTTTTTACAACCTGCTCTCTCTCTTAGATGGTAAATATTTTTCTGTTTTCTTTTCCTCTGTGATTCTGTATGTGACAGAACCATCTATTTCATAAATTCAGATTAATATTGTATCCTGTCTGTAGTTATGTAGGTCTCTGAAATTGCTCTAATTGAAATTACTGAATATTAATAGTTTTATCTTTGAAAGCCTTCTAGATTGTAATTTTTTTTTTTTAAACAAACGTATTGTGCCTTACCCCATATGTTAAGACCATAATTTTTGGACTATCTAATTCAGAGGATTCTGGCAGACTGAGATCTGTAGGCCAAATTTTACTCAAATTCCTTTCCTATGACCTTCCTTCTCTGCTGCCTTGTAGCAGAATTATTAGTGAAGTAGAAGGTTCAAATGCACCCAGGGCACCTTGGTCAGACAATGGAGGTGTCCTCAAGACAAGGACACCCACCCAAGTTTTTTTCACTAAATTTTTTCACACATCCTTATTTGTTAAATTGTATTTCCTGTTGATGTCAAGAACCTGACATTCAGTTCACAGGCTTATAGACAAAACAGGCAAACCTTATTCAGGGATAGTTGTTTTCTAATTTATGACCCTATCTATTTGGGGGTTTTTTGGCAATACATACAATTACTCACAATTTGATAGTTATCATCATATTGCCAGTTCTTTGGCTATATTTTTTCCATCTCTCTCAAAGATTACACAAGGACATAATATGAATTAAATCCTATATTTTTGATTCAAAAGAGCTTATGAAGAAAAAAGAAAGAGATTCTATTAAACACCATTTTGAATAGAATTTCAAAAGAAATATAAACCTTTGACTGGTGGAAACCATATTCTACACCATAAAAATTTGTTTTAAATAACTGGATAATCATTATCATGACATATTCTGGAGAGTGCATTTTGTAGGTTTCCTGTCTAGTGATCCCCTAAAAAGACTGATACCATTTGTGTCTGGCAATAACTATCATGTACTGTGGCATGCAAAACCAGTTATTTTAATCTATTTATACTGATTTCAGAAAGATAGAGTTGCATTGTTATATCTTGAGGCAAAAATGCATGTCTCTTGAATTGGTTTTGTAAAAAATTTCACTAGAACTAAATGACATTAGTGGGTTTTCATGCCATAATTTATATACACTTACAGTAAAATAGAGAAATATGTAGATTCATGTAGTGAAGCAGGTTTATATATTTGTATTTTATCTTGGGACTTTGAGTAAAAACCAATTTTGATCATGAAATATCCAGTCCTTTGGGACAAGTTCAGTGTCAGAACATTATTTTTATAGGCTTTTATTAAATCAGGTAAGAATAGGCAAAGTGACTCATGCACAAACACAACTATAAAGCTCCAGATAGGAAAAGACCTGCTCCTTAGAATCCTAGTCATATGTGATAATAGAAATATCCTAAGGGAGAGCAAAGCCTCTAGCATATTTATGTAATTGGAATTCAAATTAATGTATTTCAGTTTCTCTTCATAATTTGCATTGTTTAGGTTTTAACTAAATCAATTTTTTCACCTATTTCTAAATATTTTTGAATGGTGTTGTGTCTAATGATGCATTAAACACAGAGCTTAATAAGACTGAGAAATATTCTCCAGTACAATAGGATGTCCCTGATAGTTTAACATCCATCACTTTCACTGTTTCATACACAATCATGATTGAATTTCACTTTGACTCTGTTAACGACAAGTTCCCAATGCAGTAGATGTAGAATCTGTTGAAATATATCCATAATAAATCAAAATATAAATCCTTATATCTATGTAAACATGAAAGAGCCCATTCATGGTCCCACAGGAACTGACATAAAGAAAAGTCATTGTAAGTTATGAATGAATTTGTATTAGTCTAGCCATTACTGCAAAGAAAACACTTTTCTTGGTTGTTTTCTCACATTAAATGTGAGGTAGAGCAATTTACTCCCTTTGAGTTAGTGTCCTGCTGCACTTCTGCCACAGAGTGAAAAGTTTTATATGTATTATAGTGTATAGTGTATATAAATGTAGTAATATATACTACCTATTTGTGCATGTGTACAAATAAAATAGCATATAACAGAGTGACTATAATCATGAAAATCCACACGTCACACTATAATCTGTGAGATAGACAGGCTTTAAAGTTAATAGAGGTATCACTGCTTTGCTCTCCATATTGCTGGAATAAAGGCTAATACTGGTTTTCAGATCCTGATGACAGCTTTGTGAACTTCTGCCATGGTGTATAATTTTAGCAAAGTAGAATTGGCCTAAATTCTCAGGTTATTCCTAAAATATTTTTACTTGTCTGTTCCCACCTTGCCTGCCTCCCTACCAAGGAGGTTCTCTGATATCATCATTGGCACAGACATAGCAATTAGAAAAGGATCATGGCTACTCCAGGAGCCAGCTCTACTGTTCTGATGCAGATAGATGAAGGAATTCAAACTGGTTGAGCATCAGCCTCATTTTTGATACCATGTCGTTTGAATTGTCCAGGTTTTCCAGCTCTATAGAATATTTTCTCTTGTATATTTCTTATATAAAATTGTATTATTTAGAAGTGTGTTTATTTCTGGCACAAATTAGTTAACCATACCTGACGGAAGAGCTGAGCAGCCTTAAGTGAACTTTCAATTTCAGTGGAAGATATAATTCAAAGGGAAGTCCACAATTTCCTCTAAAACAGGACTGAGCACTACAATCTTAGTCTTAATCAAGTCAGTAACAACAGATGTCTCGCATTCCAGGTGAAGACTGTATTTCACACAGGGTAGCAATTTGAACTTTCCACATATCTTAAAATTATTTGTATTTTCTGGAGGGGGTTTTGTCACCATTTTCTCCTGGCTTTGTGTTTTTGTGTCATTAGGGTATGACTTTGGGAACCACTTCTCACCTGGGTTTAGGGAAATCTTCACAAGGTTTGTGCACATACCAATACAATTATCAGCTAATGTATCATCCTTCAGCCATAGGAAGAAGCACAGAATTGGCTCTGCACTGGAATTCAGTCAAATCTTATCTGGCTAACAAGTTCAATCTCTCAGTTCAATGTACTCCCCTGTCTCCTGGCAGAGATGACAAAATTTCTGGAATCCAAACACACAAAAAATGTCAGCAAAACTAGAGGGATCGAAGAGGGGAAAGGAATCCTAACATGTTTAGTCTAAAATTGGCATCTTATTATATTTGCAAAGAGATCAGAAAATAAAAGAATGAAAATATAAAGAAAAAAAAAAAAAAGACTGTACAAACTTTATAAAAATGTAAAAGATTCAGCAGTAGAATAGAGAAAACAGAACTTTTTTCCTTATATAGTCTCTACTTTGGCTCAAGTATGATATGAAGTTAACTCAATGGAATACACACTGAATGCCCAAGATAACTAAGAACCATTTTGTTCCTGTGATACCTTTATGACTAACAAAAATATTGAATTTTATTTTTTCTGCTAAAATATTTGTAAATTTTATCTCTCATAATACCTGCATATTGTTGAGAGACTTTTGTGGGTTTGGGTCTTGCTAATTCATTTATTTGTTTGGAGGTTTTTTGGGTTTTTTTTTTTTAGTTCAGTGTATTTCTAAAGTAGAGATTTTTTTTGTGTGTTTTTATTTCCAGGATATTTAAACTTATTTCCCCTTTTGTACAAGAAGAAGCTGGAGGATAAATTATAGAAATTTATTGCCTCCTAGAAGGGAAACAAGTATTTTAAATATACCCGTAAAAAGCTACTGTTATCCTTTTTTTTAATTATTTTACAATAAATACTAAGAGAACTAGAATAGACTACGCCAGAAGAAATTGACAGCAAGAAATTTGTTTCCCTTACAGTTGGCTCCTTTCCCTTCATTATGCATTGAGGACATTCCGTGGTAATTGCTAATACGGCACCTTTCCGTGCGATTGCGCATTGCCCGCGCCTGGGCAAGCGCACGTAGCGCACCCTGAGCGCACTGAGGGACGCCTGCTCTCGCCACTCATCTGAGCAGGGCAGGCTGAATTCCCAGCAAGTTGCTCACCGATCACAGCTTAGCCCATGCACATCAGAGAAAGTCACAACAACACCGATGTTGCTGCATCTTCATGCCAGAATGCTCTGCTGAGCCTTGGCTTGTTTACTGCTGAATTCCCTTCAAAGGGGAGGCTTGGCTGTATAAACAATTGAAGACCTTAATATATAATTAATGTGTTTCCTAATTAAATAGTAACCAAGTATGTTGTAATGTTTCAATTAAGAGTATAGAAAGTAATTAATTATAATCTTAAATACTTAATGTGAGCATGCCAATTAGCAAAATGCTACTCCTCTAATTTAAAATTTGTGCATGCCTCAATTTCAGAATAACTATACATTTTTAGGGGGGTTTTTCTTTTCATTGCAGGACTTTTTTTTCCAAGACAACCACCTTTTAAGTTTAGCAATAGTCTCTACGTGCAAATAACTTTACACACATATAAACCAATACAAAAATTTAACTTAAAAAATACCATACCAACTATTTTTTAATTTTTTTTAAGTGAATGCTGTAAAATCCCCTTTTTAATTGCTTTTTCAAGGATATTTACTCCATGTATTAAGTCATATGATTTAAGCATAAGGTCAGTGCATTTCATTTCTTCTGTCTAACAAGAGGTAAAACAATATTAAAGTCCCTGGAATTAAACTATCAATTCCAGTTGGATTTTAGCCTTTGAAGGAGTGTTTCGAGTCTCAGCTGTAAACATTGTATGTCACTGGAGACAACGAAGAGTCACAACAATTTAGCAGGAGCAGGGTGGAAGACATATTACAATATTTGGATTGTCTTAAGAGGCTCTACTTGAAATTCATCGCTGGCTTGCTTTTCTTCTTTTTTAGTGTTGCCAGTGAGGTGTTCCAATGCACAAGGATAAGTTCAAGACACACTTTGCATAAAGCCATACACAGAAAGGTAGGATGGATGGCACTGTTTGCAGTCACCATCTGTCTCCATGAAAATAAGCCTGGCATTTTCCACTCATTGCACTCAAAGCTAACAAACCTTTCCTGCAATGCAATATAAGACTGGTAAAATCTAGAAGAAGATTCTTTGGATCACTGTAGTGGTAGTATTGACTCAAAAATAGAGGGTGGATGCACACTTTTACAACACTGAGAAAGGAGAAAAAAATAAAATCAAAATTGTTTCCTGAAATAAGGATAGTATACCATATTTAGGAACTCCAGTGGAAGTTGGCTTAACTATTGCAGATCACATTTCCATTATGTGGAAATATGTTTAAAAAAAACCAAGTCCAAATTTCGTGAGCTTTGCAATGTCTTAATCCCACAAATTTGAAGCTTCTGTGCAAGATTCCTCCAGAAGAGTCTAGCCTGATGCTTTTAATCCTGAATGGAAAGAATGCAACAGAAAAGAATAAAAAATTGTTGACCACTCTTCTTCTCTGTTCACCACAGAGCTTGTGAACCTCTGAAAACACAAAGTTTAGAGACTTATGTGGTCATCTGCTTCTTAAATAGATCTCTGAAATGTAATGCAAAGGACTTCATTAAAGCAAAACATAGACTAGCCCTTCATTTATTCTGTCAAAGAGCTTATGACTTGTTTATTTCTGTAAATACAGTATAGACAGATTGTTTATCTGAGGAGTGTCATGCATTATTTCAAGGCTTAAAGCCTAACAGTATTATTTATAATTGTCATTTTAAATTAATAAGAAGCCAAATAATAATGATAAACAAGCCAAATATTTAATATATTTTCATATTTCGATGGAGCATAATGCATTGGTATGGAGTTACTGCCTTTCACATTATTTAACATTGACCAAGGTTATATGCATTGTAATTCCTATGAAACTAATGAAATTATATTATAGTTTTAGTGCGACAACAGAACCTATGTTTAGAGGATAATTTAAGAGACAGCTTTTTTGCACATTATGAATACTACAGCTCTCCTTTTATATAATTCTAATTTATTTTTAAAACGTCTTTATGTGTAAGAAGTATTCAAATGCACATGGGATTTCTCTTCATATCATATACACATTATTTTCCAGTGCTTAATACTGAACTGTGTATCACAAAACATAACCCAATACGCTTGATTTCCTCTACAAGGTTCTCTTTAACTTTTCATTGCATGACTGGTTGGAATGTGCAAATTATAACTTGGAGCAGATTATTCTGAGAGAATAGTATTTGCCTTAGGAGCAGTGTGGTCACATTGTATTTCCATGGCAGAAAGCAACACTGAACTACCTGCCCTGACAGAGTTCATTTGTCACCAGGAATTATGCTATGGTACAGCTCAGAGCAGCAAAAGTTCCCTGTTTTATAAATAGGTGGCACAATTCTTTAACTACACTTAAACAAAGTGCTGAAATTATTTTCTTGGGGTTCTGTGTTCTTTATCTTCATGGATAATTAATATGTTTAACATCTAAAAGTAGGAATTCATATTTATCTAGTTGCTTGAAGACATAAACCAAGATCTGATTAATCAACTTGAAAAGCAGTTTCTTAGATGTCCCTGGTTTGATTTTTGTGTATTCTGTCAAGTATCTCATGTAACCCCCTGTCAAAGACCTGTTAGTGAACCAAGCAGATGGATGAGTGACCCTTCACACTGTAATGTGTATAAAAATTTGAGGATGTGATTCCTTTCATGATCAGTCAGTGACTACACTTATGTGTCAAACCTAAGGTAATCATCTCAGACCCTTGTGGGGAGCCTAAAGCTAAGACCCTCTGGAAGTTAATCGCAAACGCCCAAAAAACAACTCATCACCACTGCCTTCAATATCTGTTCTGGGATAGGCAGAAACCTCTGCAAGAACGTGTCTCTTCATTGTCCACACAGAAAACTAAGAAAAGACATTTCAGTTTTGATGGCTAAATTTGCATAAAAGCAATCTCAGACTTAATCAATTACTAAATATAAATCTATCACTTGAAGAAGGAAGTACTTCACAGTAATGAATACAACAACTTTTCACAAGGACATTGGGTGCAAACAAAACCTAGCAGGTCTGAGATCTTTCTCAATTCTCACAAATACGAAATTTGTATTGCACACAAGTCAGTAATATCTCTTCCATATTTTTTAATTAGTTTGGGTATCTGTAATGCAGATCAGTACATGGTGTGATTTTTTTAAAAAGGTAGATTTAGTAGTTTCAAAAACCTAAAGAGAATATACTTGAGTCTTGAGTCTCATAAATATCCTTGTATAGTGATCCTTAAATCAACAGAAATAGAAAAGAAAAAAAAACCCAAAGAGCATCTACATAACTGATGAAGTAGCCTGTTTTAAAATGGCCTGAAACAATACTCATATGTCGGCATATGTGTCCATGTGTCTGGATTCCCAACAATAATGGGGACAGTGAACATCTGGAAGCCATTTACTAGCTGAATTTGTCATTATCAATTCATGCAGTATTCCCTGTAAATTCACTCACTAATCTCTTTAGAGTTCTTAGGGATCTCACTTAACATTCAATTGTTCCTATGGATCCAGCTTGCAGTTCAATTGCAGTAGATTTGTTTAAATTGCACCAGTTTGTGCTCAGATTGTCTCTAGACAACAAATCCGTTTGCCACCTTAGGCTGCTCTATTTGCTTTTTTTTTCTTTTATTTGAAGAAGGTACTGGGTTTTAGAAGTGTTCTTGTGCTACTGCTTGTTTTTTAAATAGCAGGTCCTATAATCTCTAGTCTTTACACTTAAAACATTAAATGGAGCTTTAACATAATATTTGAATGGATGCCATGTTAAACCCTCTCATTTTAGCCATTTTTTCCATAAAATTGGAAAAGAATATGAAGACAAGATGCTAAATTCCAAATTAAGAGGAGCACCATGCTTTTTTTTTTTTTTCTTTGTCACTACTTCCAGAAGTAATTATATTTTCTTTTTACTTTCAACTGTTAGTCTCTCTCTGGAAGGTTTAAACTTACAAAAGAAAAAAAAATCAATGAGCAACATTTTACAGGTTCCCTGAAACCTAGCATATGCTACACATTTTATGCTTTCAGGAAGGCCCTATTTATATTCAGATTTTTTTCTTCATAGAAGATAAAACATTCTTCAAGAAGAAAAAGAAATAACAATTTTTTTTCACTTTCTGTATGCTGTGTTCTGTATGAACACAGAAGACTTAAAGACCTTTTCCAAAATTGTTAGAGTTCATCCTTTTTTTTTTTGTTTGTGTCCTACATTTCATATATATAGTTCACACTCTGCAAATTCTTTTGTGTGTGAACAATCTGTTTCTCTGATCTTAGCTATCCTGCTGCATGATACATAATATGATCACGGCTGTGTTTTATTTCCATATGGAAAAGAACTGGGTAGGCAGAGAGGACAAGTGAGCTTCTTTTCTCTCTTTAAACCTCTGCACCCAGTTTCTAGTCTGCTCTCACTACAAAATTATTAAGTTCTCAAAATATTCTGGTTTTTGTTTAATTTTTTTTATGAGTTGGGTTCCACCTGGCACACTAACTACTAGGCAGGTAATCTTGTGAGCCCCTCACAATTTTGTGCTTACAAAAATGTAATTGCTTTTACCCTTATGACCCCACATACCCACACCTTCTGTATTAGCATATGGCCACTTTTCTGCCCATTCCAGCGGATGTTCCAGATAACCTTACAGTTCCATCTGAAACTTTTCTTTAATAGACTGTAATTTTAAAGCATGATCTAGGGTCCAATTTATTTTTAATTTCAAGTTACTAAAAAATAAAACTTTATCCACTATGCTGAAGTAACCTTGGTGTCATAAATTGAAAAGCTTGACATTCTGCAGAATATTAAGTACTTCATTATTCACCAGTGCATGCAGTACCTTTACAAAACGTATCCAGTATTACAAAGTCTTATATGTTCCTATGGAGAGTCTGCAGCAGACTGCCTCTGAAATGATGAGACAATTTAGCAGCAGTAAGAAATCCTTTGAAAGTAAGTTAGTTTTTTTGAAGGTAGTTAGGAAACATTTTAGGAAAGGTTTGTTGGGGATTGGTTTTGGTCTACCTCAGACTGAGTCAGTGTGCTTAAATATTTGTGATGTGACTGTTTATTGTTCCATATACATTAACAATATGTGTGCACCATGTGTGAACAGACAATGGAATTGAAATAGTGCTTCGTTCGTCTTTACAGCTGTCAGACTAAATGCTGGCATAACTGTTGTCTCTGGTTAAATGCTGGTAATAACTGTAGCAGGAACAGTTCAAAAACAAAGATGCAAAATGTACAAACCACATCAATTGTTTTGACTTACTGCCACAAGAGGGAGTGAATCCCAAAGACGGTGATGTTATGATCCTTCTCAGATAGCCCAGTTTCCAGGATTCAACTGGAGAACACAAGTATTCAAGCCAGTCATATCAGTACATGTTGGAGAAATGACATTTGAGATGGTCTGATCAGTGTCACTGAGGGGTTTTGTATGGTCATCAACACCCACAATTACATTAGAAATGAAATTAGATGATGGCTTTTTTGTTACCAGCTCCCTCTACTTAAAGGACTCTAAGAAATTATTATAACATTTGAAAATTATTCTCTACAGCGAATTATTCAACCACTAAATCAAAAAAATAAGTGGACTGTCAGGTTTCTAAAAGACCCTCTACAGTGAAGTGCAAACTGCAGCTATCCAATTATCTGCTCCCTTGGTTGCCTAACTGATCTATGAAATCAAATTAAACACCAATCTCCATATTTAATATTAATATTTCAGTGTTAAAGGATATGGACCAAATCTACTGAAACAATGAGGAGTACCTAAGTCCTCTTGTGGTTTTCAAATGGAATATAGTAAATCTTGAATGGCTAAAATCTATAACCAGCTATTCTGTTCTCAAGGATTGAGTTATTAACCTGAATTCTCATTTTTTATGCTAAATTCTCAGCCATATTCACTCTACCCCATCTGCATCAACAAACAAGCAATGGAGCATACCAAAGAGGAGAGTTAACAGTCCCTCTTGGTTTTCTGCAAGCTGTTTTGAGTTTCTGAGTGTTGTTGTTGGCTTTGCTCTTGCTTTTGGTTTTTCCCTACCTGAAGTTAGTCAGTCATCTGAGGGGACTGATATTGCAACAGTGAGGAAACTGAGAACCATATCTGTCTTCTTATTACTCTCTCTTGTTTTGTTTTGTTTTGTTTTTTTCTCTGTTCCCTTCTTCCTCCCATTCTCTTTTACATGTTTTACCAAGAAAAACTACTGAGCATATTCAGCAGCAACCAGAGTTGAGCTGAAATGCTTTGGAATTCTCTGCTCTGGCTTTCCAGAAACATGCCAGAACAATACCTTTTTTTGAAGGACATTTTCACTTGAAAGAGGAAGGGGAAGGGAAAAGGAAAGGGAAAGGGAGAAAAAAGGAGAAGGGAAACAAAGAGGACTGATTTAAGAGAACTTATGATCAGTTATCTCTTTTTTTTTGATGTATATACAAATTTAGTAATTTCCACTGTTTCCTTTGTGAATGTTTCCCTATTAGTGAAATAGCAAAACATCCTTTATGTCTCTCTCATTGCCACTTGTCAGTACATGCCACTCACAAGTTGAGATTATCAGGCTAAAAGAAATTAGGACTTCCTTCAGTCACCTGGGATTTCAGGACCTCTCTTCTTAAGGAGAGATGCCTGGCAACAGTCTTGAATTATGTTTTTACTATCCAGTCTCCAGCTACTTTTAAATCTCTGAGTATTCTAAGACTAGGCCTAAGTCACCACCATTTCAGCTAACTAAAATTGTTTAAGATCTGTGATTGACAGGGAAAATATCCCATGGAAAGAATTATATATTCTAGATTTAGATAGATAGAAGCAATTATTCTGCCACATTCTTGGCTTTTTAGGTACCTCTTAAAGGATTCTGGCAATGATTCCTGGCCAGAAGCTTTCCTATGTCAATTTGAGCTAGATGTACCTGGAGAACTGGTGTCATATTCAGGGTAGAAATCTGCTTTACCTTTAAATACCTAAATTTGTATGGGTTTATATATGTCCATGCATAGGTTTTCTCTGCTATTAAAATGGCAGAGGAAGTTTAAGACATTCACAAAAGACTGGTGGAAAGAACATAAATCTAGGACAGCCTCGTGCCTTTCTGCAGCAGCACAGAGGTTAAGTGTTCTCTAGGCTTCATTGTTTGAACATGGTAAGATTCCAACATATCCTCCACTTTTGGCACCTATCTAAAGGCATCCAAACATAGGCATGTTAGTTTCAAACTGAACTTCAGACTTGACATCTGGCAGGAAATTGGGATCCTGTTAGACATGAACTATGATAAACTACTACAAGAGCAGCATACTTAGCTCCTCATGGGATTTGTTCTCTTCTGAACATATGAAAAACACCCTGAAATGCAAATTGCATAGGAAAACTTGTAATGTCTAGAAAATCCTCAATGTACTTATATTTAAGATCTGTCTTGAAATATCTGCTTCTACTATTGTGCCATTTCTCTTCCATCTGTGATGACCAATCTTGGTCTAAGTTTTAAAACCTTTTCAACTAGGAATATAAAATTTAAATATTACTGGGTACTGGCAGCACAGTTCTGGGTCTTTGCAGCCTTTTGTCTTAAAACCAAAAGTAATATATGCCAGACATTAGTCTGCTTCTTATTTAATTCTGTTCTATCATTAAATTTTGGAAGGTAACTACTAAAGGATTTTGTATGGTACTGGAATCCTTGCTATTGGCATTTGGTTCCAACAAACAAGAATTCATTAACTTTTTTAAACCCTTATACCATGTTGCTTCCAACTGAGGTCTGCTACCAAATACACAGAACTGACACTTAATCATTTGAATTCTTAATTTAGAAAATATTAGGCTCAGTTCTACTGCTTATTAGTCACACAGATTAATGAAAGTACTTGTCAGCATCATTTGTCACTAAAATACAAATTTTAATGAAAGTAATCAAAACCTTTGCGCAAGAACTAGTACTTGCTGGTAGAAAATGCATGTCTTCTGAAAACAAAATTGTTTACAAGAGTACTTTTGACAAATTTATGTGGTTTGAATTTTTGATTGCAAAAGATAATTTTGTTTTCTGCTTGAATATGTTTTCCAATAGGCAAACTAAATAGACTGATATATAAAAGTAAAACTATTAATTATAAAAAAAAAAATGTTTTAAACAGTGAAAGATCAAGCAACATTAATTTGTGTGGACAGTTGTCAAACATCTATGTTCTTTAAGATGTGGACATTTGGTCTCATTTAAGATTACAGGAAAAACAAAAAAAAACAAAAAAACAAAAAACTTGAGTATTTTTTCCAAAATGGGAAAGGCTTTTTGCCCAAATCTAAAAATTGCATTTATGAAAAAAAATTTCCAGGGACATAATAATGACATAATGACTATCTGAGAAAGAGCGAGAGAGGAGATGGATGATAACTCATCCCATGGATACCACTTCCATGTTGTCCCAGCCACTGTGTTACCTAAAATAGATAGTTCAATTTACCAGGATGCTGATCTCCATCCAAGAAATAAAACAAGCAAATAAATATGAAACAAGCAAATAAATATGACCTGTGCTCTTCATAGAAGTAACCTTTCACAGCCTCTTTGTTGAAGGTAGATTTCTCTTCCATTCTGCACAGGTGTCATCAGGAAGAAGATGCTTTTGATTGTGATATTAAAATCCAATTATTTTGATTTTAAACTTTGGGCTTAAAATGTGCAAAACATTCATACCTAAAGTCACACCAGGGTTTTGGGTTTTTTTGATTTGTTTTGTTTTTCCTAATTGAAAATGGTATGGTATGGTGTGGTATGGTATGGTATGGTATGGTATTTATTTAGAAATCAATGTATTAAGAACTGCATGAGCAAAATAGCCAGTGGCATGAAGACACAGACATTACTCAGCTCAATTATCACTTTAAATGAGATGCCCATATTCTATGAAGAGGATAGATATTTAATCACAATTTCATATTGGTCTGTAACTACCAATAAAAAGATAACTATCTAATGCTGCAAATCAGGACTTAAAATCAAAAACCTTCCATACAATTACTTTAATGATACATAGATTCAGTAACTTTCATGAGAGTTGCTCTGGGTTTAGGCTAACAACATAACATGACAAAAAATCCCTTGCTTAATGCTAAGTGAAACATCTACACACCTGCTCCCCTTCTTAATGAAAGTAACCAAAATTAAGATTTTATTACAGAGTTGAGACTCCTTTATGTGGAATGTAGCTGGTTTAGTTGTATAGCATAAACCAGGAAAATATTTTCTGACACTATTTTTCATTTGGAAAGCAACAAAAACCACAAATACTTTATAATTAATTTCTAGAATCTCAGATTCCACTATAAGAAACAAACATGTATGTATTTAAAGGTTGACTGCAAAAGATTAATATAAATTTGGAACACTCATTTTTAATATTAATAACTTAAGAGAACATTTTTATATTCTAGCATATTACTTGGACAAGTATATATCAAATTTAAAGTTAAATTAAGGTTTTATGTAGTCTCTGTTAAAGTTTATGGAAAAGCTTCCAATTGATTTCAGAGGGGCATAGGATGCATGCTTGATGACCATTCGGGCATGAGAGATTTCTTATTTGGATAGTCACATTAAGATCCAGGAGAGATTTTTCAGAACCCAGCTTTGACATAACAGCAATGTATCATATTGCATAAAGTGACATGTACTATGTATACCTCTATATTTGTATATGCATAGATTTAAATGATTACATGTAATGAAATGATGTAGTAAAAATATGTTTTTATTATGCCTTTGGGATAAGGAAATTGCTGATGAATCTACATCACTCATGGATTCATAAGTATAAATGTTTTCAGAACATTAAAGATTTATGATCACTTAGAACAACCTTCCACTTAAGTCTGGCCAAAGATTTCACAGGTATCAAGCAAAGATTGTCAAACCTTAATTTAAGGCAGAAATGGGGAATTCTATATGTCATGGATAAGGTTTTAAATTCGTGATTGGAAAATCTATATCTTATACATTAAAAAAAAACCACAAAAAAACCAAAAACAATCCACAAACAAACTAACAAAATCAAACTGAAACAACCAAAGGCAAACACTTTTATCAATTTCCCACCACATGATTTTATTTTCCTTTACAGTAAAACTAGTAACCATAAAGAATAAATGTGAAAGGGAACCTCTTCTTCCCACAGACACACTGAACATTGTGAATTACCTCATAGACTTATTTGTGATGGGTAAAGTAGGTAGTTTGTCTCACTGTAATATGGTTTATTCACATTTTCAATTGTACTTGATTATGATTCTGTTGAGGTCTTGCCAGCTTTTCAGGAACATATTTAAAATACAGCTCATCTTAAGTGGTTATCCATACAACCTTCCTGACATTTCAGAGGTTTATTTTTTTCCTGTTGTTTTATTTCTATTTCCCACTGCTGAAAAAGCCATCTGATTCAGTATAATGGGTACAGTTTTCCAGCTTTCGAAAGTAAAGGAAAAAATTTAAACAATATAAAAATATTTCTTCCTTTGAATAAGAATGTTGAATGTCAAAGGCAGGAAACTTTCAGAATAGACATGCAGTGAAAAAATACCTCATTCCTCTATAGAAGTTTTAACTTTCAAGTTGTAATCTAGCTTTTCTTATTGTAGTCAACCACAATAGATTGTACCTTTTACCTAAAATTTATTGTAGTTATAATAATATAATTTAATTATATTATAAAATAATATAAAATAAAACTGAATGTAATAATTAAAGCCCTATACACTAGGCAACTCCACTTTTCTTTGTTGAAATTTCTAACATTCCACTCCACTGAGAAAGAAGGAAGGAAGTGCAGAAGCACAGAAGGAAGCATGGGAGGGAGGGAGGGAAGGAAGGAAACTTTTTTTGATACAGAAAGAAGTGGGGACACCCGCCATAAAGGATCCAAATCTGTCATTCAGACTTCTGTTGGGGAACCTTAGAAGACTGGATTTTGAAAACAAATAAGAAATTGACAGTTCTGAGATATTTTTATTTATTTGTCATTTTTTAGAATGAAAATCACTATACTAGCTTCTACAAGCACAGAGTCTCATGTCATAAAAGCACTTCCTGAATAAGTTTTTCAACTCAGCAATAATGGTTCCAGTGAATTGCATGTCCTAAGTAAATTAATGCCTACAATTCATACTTGTTGGATTCTGATGTCCCATTATATATCATTCCTCAGAAAGAGAGAAAAAAATGCTAATGTGAAACTTAGAAATGGAAGTACTAACTTTTTAATCAGTTTCATTTCCTTCTCTCTTATAAACTCTCAAATTTTTTAATTTGAAATAAAATACTACTTATAGACAGAGATACATGACATTTTTCAGGAATCCCATTTAATTCTGAATCTTTTAAATTGTGTGTAGAGCTCTATGGAAAAGAAGATATAATATGAGAATATAAAGGTTTAATTCAGACCAAGCACAAAAAGATTATATTCCAGGCTGAAGAAATCAACACTGTTTATGATATCTGATTTCTCCATATTTTTTAATTTTTTTAAAATGTTAACTATTTAAAGAATGAAAGCTACTGGCCAATAGTAGCTCATATGGTCATTACCTGATTGGTGCCTAAATATTATTGGTGGTGGGACATCAACAGGATCCACTAAGTTTTAGTAACAGAATAATCATGCTGGTTATAGACGCCTCTAAAGGCCTGATAAAAACATAAAAACATTGGATAGATATAATAGGAATTATAGAAAACTTGAAAGTGAGATTAATACATTTAAGTAGGAGAGTACAGTAACTAATATGTAGCAAAACAGTAGACCATGACCTAGGGCCAAAAACTATGGTTTTGGTTTAAAAAAAGCCCTGAACTTTCTGTAATGTAGGCATCACTTTGGCCACCACTAGAGAGTTCTTAGTTTTTATAACCTATGTCATGTTTGTAAATCCCAGGTTCAAAATCTATGAAGATATGAGTGTTCTTCAGTGCTAGCAGTGCATTCTAGCATTCTAGCAATTCTGCATAAAACCCAAATATTTTTATTCATTGTTCTTCAAGAGTTCCTCACCTTAAAAAATTGGAAATTTTGTGAATAGGGATAATTTTTTGTCCACAGCCAGATGACGGGGATATTGCAGGGTTTTTATTAAGCATAGTACAAAAATCACCTTGTACATTCCTCAACTACTTTTCATCAATCTGTTTGCTGGCTGACACCTGGCTTGTGCCAGTCTGTGGCATTTATGACTTCAGGCACCTGAGGACTGAAATGCTTGGTTTAGCTCAAGTCAAATGGCCCCAAAGAGGAGTATGTGGGTGAAAGATAACAACTTTTGTCATGCTATAGATTAATATAGAAGATTTATTGAGTTCCTACAACCTTAAATACTCTGAAGTATAAAACATAAACTTGTGCCAGATGGCTTGTATAGTTGCTCATATTAGTAAATTATCTGAGTTAAGTTCTGACATAGCTGGGACTCCAGAGACTCACCAGTTAAAACCTTAGTCTACCTGAATCCACTGCCAAAGTCTCTAGTGAACTGAGCAAACTCAGTTTATTATTTGAGAACCTCTCTGGGAGTTTTCTGGATGGGTACTGAATACTGATAGTCTCAGCTACAGTCTCTTCCTAGAGGGAGCAGTCAGAACACTACAAGACCAAGCCTTTCACACAACACTCAATGAACAGCACCCTTGTTCACAAGAGAAGTTTGAGATCTATGTGAAAAAAATTCCTTGTGTGGGTTGAGATCAGTGGCATTTTGACTTCCAAAGAATGAAGGGAGCAAAAATGTAAAGAAATTTCCTCATGTTTATACATGACTTACCTGTTATAAAAAGCAATTTTTGCCAGTAAACACTGTCTTTCATCAACAGTCTGGGTAGAGAGCAGAGGTGGATGACAGTCACAGTTCAAACTCTTCACAATTTAATTCTGTCTCCATGTTTTCTACATTATCATTAACAGTAACACAACTATTTTCAGTATTAGCATAATTCTTTCCAAATGGGCCAGTTCTTAATGAGTAGGAGGGTGTTATAAGGTTAAAAGAAAACTCAGAACCAAGCAGGTCCCCTATCACTTTTTTGTTTCCTTCCACAAAACATACAGAATGCCTTTTTCTCCCCTCAGTGTAGCAGTTACTGAGATTCCATGTCTCACTTCTGAGTAATCTCTGCTTACTTTCAGTGAGGGTGGGTATTCAACAAGCAGCAACTTCAGCAGAAACACAGCAAGAACCAATTGGAGGTGATAATAACCTTCAGGCCAGATCTTCAGCCAAGGCATAGTTACACTGGTTAACACATTGTTTAAGAATCTGGTGACTAGTTTCTGTTTATATGAAATCATTCAACACAACAAAGAGATTTGGATGAGGCCTTTTCAGTGCATAAGCCACAAATGCAACAGATGTACTAGCAATTCCTGGATATTATTTCTTTTTAGCAATATCCATTCAGAGTTCTGTGTTGCCTCATCATTGACCACTTCCCATAGGAGGCCAGGTGTTCAGCAGTGCTGCATCATGCGTAAAGGTTATTTGGAAGACAAAATGCCATCATTACAAATGCAGCCTCCTTCCCTCTTCTTGAGCCAGCTTTCTATGCTGAGGATGGTGCCATGCAGCATGGAACATCCCTTTGGTCAGCTGGAGTCAGCTGTCCCAGCTGCGTCCCTTCCCAATTCCTTGTGCACCCTCAGCCTCCTCACTGGTGGAGTGGGGTGAGAAGCAGAAAATGCCTTGACTCTGTGCAAACACTGCTCAGCAACAATGAAAATATCTGCGTGTTATCAACACTGCTTTCAGCACAAGTTGAACACACAGCCCATACTATGAGGAAAATTAACTCTATCCCAGTCAAAATCATCACACCTTGACACAAGGTGAATGGAATCCAAGACTTATTTTAAACTAATAGGGCTACAGGAGGTCGTTACCTTGAACTCTGCTGAGAAGTAGAGTAAGGCTTGAAAAAGCTGTGCTTCTGATCTTCTGATCCTCACATTCCCTGCACTGGAGAGGTAAATCATCCAGGTAACAGAGTTTTAAATAGTACATAGAGTGCGTTACACATGCTCTCGCTCCATTTTATTAATAATAGGATTTGATGTATTTCAAAATATTAGGAGATATGTGTATGGAAAATTGTAGAGAATAACCATGGAAGTGAATGGTTCAAAATCCTTTTGAGACAGAAATGGGTCAAACATGGGTATATATTCTGATCCCAGTGCAAACTGAAAGTCAGTGCACACAACTTGGACTGATCCACATTTGTACTGGAGAACACAAATAAAATGAATACCTGGAAACAAAGATCACTGCAGTAAGGCCTCAGAGATACAGACACAATCACTCCCCCAGTTACTGGGGGCACAGCCTTGTAATCATGTGACATCAATCAGCTGCTCTGTAGGAAACTCATCTGAGGTTCTTGGCCTCTCTCCTTACCTTCAGCAAGGAGCAGCTTCTACAGAGGAAAAGCCAAACAGGAAGAAAAGCAGCAAAGCCACCTTTGTTAAAGAGCACATATAGCCCAGAACAGAGCAAAGCCTCTATTACATATCTGTGTTTCTTAACTTAATATTAACAGAAGGCAAAGGGGAACAGGGAAGGGAAAAGGGAATGGTGAAGGGGGAAGGGCGAAGGAGGAAGGAGAAAGGAGGAAGCGAAAGGGAGGAGGAAGGCTAAGGCGGAAGAGGAAGGAGAGAAGGAAGGGGAAGGGGAAGGGGGGAAGGGGGAAGGGGGGAAGGGGAAGGGGAAAGGGGGAAGGGGAAGGGGGAAGGGGAAGGGGGAGGGGGAAGGGGAGGGGAGAGGAGACGGGAGGAGAGGAGACTCGAGGAGACTCGAGGAGACTCGAGGAGAGGAGACTCGAGGAGAGGAGAGGAGACTCGAGGAGAGGAGACTCGAGGAGAGGAGACTCGAGGAGACTCGAGGAGACTCGAGGAGAGGAGAGGAGAGGAGAGGAGAGGAGAGGAGAGGAGAGGAGAGGAGAGGAGAGGAGAGGAGAGGAGAAAATATGAAGTAATGTTAGTTCCTGAGGAACTTTGCAGAATTTGAACTATCAGTTATTGATTTTAACCGCTAGCACAGACTTTGGGAAAAATGTCTGGTTTATTTATTTTATGATTGTTTTATTTTGTAATCTTTGCCTTTAAGATTGGTGTGGAGTGGAACAACATATTTAATTTACATTTTGTCTTAATAGGTGTGTTTCAGCTCTGCTGATTGTCCCCTGCATCCAAAACACCTACACACATGTTCACACACTCATTCTGAAGGAAGAAATCTACCTAAATACACAAGTTGCTTTTCATCTCAACAAAGAAGTGAGTAGGACTGAGAGTATTACTTCACAAGAGGAAGAAAAACTTGATTGACATTTTAAAGATATTATCCTTTTGTTTGTTTCAAGTTTAAAGTGTTAAAGTGCTAAAATTTTGCACACCAATTGTGACATTTAGGATAATGAGAATCAGAAAAGACCTCCCATGGAAATTACAGACACAAAACCAACGAAGGTTTGGCTGAGTTGTCTACATATAAACACTTGATGTCATCTGAAATAACTGCATGTGAACACTTAAATTTAGGTGTCTTGATTTTGATTTAAATTTTATCTTTGCAGTCATCTACAGGTATGATACATGCTCATTGCAAACACTTAGGCCATGTACAGTTGTCTGTGATGACCATACACAAGCATGTAGTGCCATTTAAGATTTCTCAGGGTATCTGAGACATCTGCACAAAAGGAGCAGGTATGACATAAAACTTATGGGACATTAGAGACCTGGAAGAGTAGCTGCAGGTATCCCAAATGTCACTGGATGCCTGTGTGTGGACAGCTGGACCAACCCTGCTGCTCCCTTGAGTCTCTCTCTGATGAATAAGCTGGTGATTGGGGATCAGCCTTACCTCAATCATGCAACATATTTAATACCTGAGTCAGCCGCTTAATCTGATTTAGCCAATTAGGCACTCCCCAAACGATTTCAAATCATACTAGGCTTGTGAACTCAATGAATAGTGTCACCAGTCATAAAAATTATTAAATCCTAGATACAGATCCAAATGTACGTGGCACTTACATGTGTCCAGTCCAAGATTTGGTTTTGATTATGGATAAAGCAAACTGAGGCAGAAACACCGGATCTGAACTAAAAGTTTACAGATTCTAAAGGTAGGTGATCTTCAGGTTTTGATTCCGGTTTGCTGTTAGTTTGATATCTTTTGTTCTAAAACCCTGTGTGGGTGGGTGGAGGTGTTTGCACAGCGAGGCGAGGGCCAGAGGAGAGCGGAGCGGCAAACCCAGGGCATGCCCGCACTAAGTGGTGCTGGGCTGACGTCGCACCCGCTGGCAATCTCTCAGCTGCTTGCTGCTGGGCAGATGCACCAACTTGCTCAAAGACAGCACAGAGATCATTGCACAACGCTTCACTGTGTGAGGCAGACATGCCTCTTGGGGAATATCTTGAGCGGATATAAATAGCTTTTGTGTGCGCCTGATGAAGTCTGTATCCAAGGGATTTTGTGTTGTAATGTTTAAAGTTTTAAAACAGAGAAAAGGTAGGATAAACATTCCTTCTGTGCTTTTTGCTCTTCTTTTTCTGCATTGTGAGGTGAAGATGAAAGGATATATATATACACTTGGACAATTCAAGAAGAATTTTTCATGAAAAAATGCACATATTAACTCAGAAATCTTTGCCTGCAAATGAACTTTAGAAGTCGAAATCTGAAAGTCATTACCTTGCTATATATCCTGTAATTTCTATGATAATGTTGTGCATTATTTAAGGAAAATCCTTCCATTGGAGTTTACTAAATTTATTGGAGTATCAGTCCCTTTGTAAATATATACACATTTTTGAAATTGGAGACCGGATTTTTATGCTTGAAAAATTCACAGACGCAAGTGAGAAGAGAAAAATCTTCATTGCTTACATTTTGTGGACCAAAACCTGAGGCCCAAAAGGTTAAATTATTTGCTTAGAATTTACAATATTTTAAACAAAATCTGAAAATGGGATGTTCAGAGTGACCTTTAAAAACCCAGATATCTCTGATGTTCCACTATAAAAGATATTTTCCAGAAATAGCCAAAGCTTTTGCTTTTCAGTAATTCTCTCTTAAAACATAGAAGTATTTTTTTAGAAAGCACCAAAACTACCCATGATAAAATCCATACTAGACGTCGCATATGAACCAGAGGAAATGTTTTATTACTATTATTTTGTTCAATAGCCAACTGAGGAAAAATAAAAGAATCAAGAAACTGAGGCTACAGCCAGCTAAATAGTCAGTGCTTTAATCCTGTGTAATCTCCCATTCAGTAGAGGATTTATACTGATTACACTGACAGAGATGCTGAATGGATATCATACAGTAGAAAAGGAAAAGATACTGGAAAAAGCCAGTAAAGGCCTGATTGAATCTTCATATGCCCTGATCCTGAATTTACTACTCCTTCACTGCATTCATCATGGCTAGATCTTGATAGCAAATTAAAATTTACTGGGAAGCATTCCCCACCTTTGGAATCATATTAACATCTGGTCATTTGCCCTAGTACGTTTCTGAAGGCATAACTAGTCTACTTCTGTCCTGAGACAGATAGATCACTCAACCTGCTTCCAGACACCTTCCAGAAAGTGGCATGGAGTAGGAACAGTCAGTCTCAAAGAGGCAGTTCACACACACTGTCCAGCAACCTTAATAATCAGACTGTGCCACTGGAATTCTGGGCCATTAAAACAGTTTATTAATAAAAATTATTACCTCTGTGGCTTTATTACAAAATTAAATCTGTTCAAGATCCTATTAGAGAGTCCTTCTTTTCAAATATAGTTCTAATTTGAGGATTTATCATTTTCTGTGATGACAGCTTTGGTAGCTCTTGCTTCTTTCTGCCCATGAATCAGAATTTTGCTTGCATGTAGCAGCAGCTTCAGGAAATCAAGACTCTGTTGTTGTCGTTGTTGTTATTTCTGCCTCTCTTGTAATGTTTATCTTCCTAATGTTTGTGTTGAGCTTTCTTAGTATTACACTTTGCTTTAAAAATTGTATTCTTTCATGTTTAATGGTATGAATTCATCACTCAGTTATCAATCTGACCGTGGCAACTAAAATGTGCTGCAAACATTTTATTTATGTTTGAAGTATACCATTTCAGGGGAGTGTAGTAAAGGTTTTGATTAAGAAATTATTGTAATACAATGGTTGAATGATAGTGTGAAAATCCAATATTTGACAATTTTTTCTCTATTTGCATGAATACTTCTTATATCATTGGGACTTTTAAGTATATACATGCTAGTAGACTTGAAATATATGGTGGAAATTCAGACTTTAAGTATTCAGTATTTTAAATAGATTTATTTAATTTCTTTGTTGTATAATATGCTATAAATGTTTATCTCAGGATAACAATTATATGTTCCAGGGAGCAAGAAAAAAGAGATTGTTGTGTCTGCTACATCTTCTATAAAATATTTTATTTTGTTGGGCTTTACCTTCCACTGATTATGACTTTGTAATATACAGTCTCAGACTGTAATTTTCAGGTGGTTTTTGGCTTAGACCAAAGGCTGTTTTGCCATTAAAGCAGGACTCTTCAGTCTAGTCTTTCTCTGGCCTCTGCTAATGACAATAAATAAGCTGAACTACCAATTTCATAAAATATCATTAATACTTTCCTGTGAAAAAGGAATAGCTAAAAATAAAATAGTTCTACATAAAGGGCACAAGATAATACTTTAAAGACTTATTGCTTATATATAAAGGAATCCTGAGCTCCTTTTTATTTATACACAATAACACAAGTCTGAAACTGTTATCAAATTTTGTTTGTTCCACTTCTCCACATGCTTAAGCTTCATCATCTCTTCATCTGAAAATATCTTTTTGGTTACCTTTTTAAAACAACAAGCATTTTAGTTTTTAATCTCACCTGGAAACAGGACCTTAAAACAGTTAGTAGGAACAAGGATCCAGAGGATTTACCTGAAAGATTGGAGGGGAGGGAGGAAGGGAGGAAAAGAATCTTAATCATAGAAGCATTCTAGAAATAAATACCGAAATTTGACAAATTATAGGAGAATATGTACAGCCAAGAAATCTATGAATGCTACCCATAAGGATTATATTCTACACATTCTGAAAGCTTTAGCACTGGAAAAATTCCACTTTGATTTAAAATGAAAATATTAGTTGGCCTGTAGTAGGGTGACTGACCTAAATCAAACATAATTGTATGCACTTAGAAGAGCTTGAGTCTAAATTATCTATGCTATAATGCACCAAAAGGCACTGAGAAAAGAAAAGGCTTGAGTTTTATTTTGTAACACTTTAAATCTGCAATTTGCATGTAAACTATTGCTGTGAATTATATCAGACAAATGAATAATTAAGAATGAGCAGGATGAAAAAGAATACTTGGTTTCTTATGATCTCATTTGGTATTTTTAAATTAGGCTGAAACAATGTCACAAATGACCTTCTGAAATAGCTAGTTGGTATTTTCGTATACTCCTTTTATTTGTTGTTGTAGTTGTTTTATTGCATAATACAGCACAAGCATGCTAGGGAATAGACTGAAATTACTATCAACACAAAACTGAGAGCTGATTTTAATTTTAAAATGTTCTCACAAATGAAACAAATTTTTTTCTACTTCTTTTTTTTATTTTACTCTTTTAGGTAGTGGGTCTGTGTGCCTGAAAAGTGCTACCTCACATTAATATTTGAACAACCAAGGCACTAGAAGAAGTTTTGCTGAGTAATTTAGGTATGAAATAGTCTATTTGTGTTGCAGATTTCTGGTGTCTTCCAAAAGTCAGAGGCCCTGGAACTAGGTAATATTTGCTATAGTTGTATATTTTCTGGCTTCCTTCTACTGCCTAGCATTTCCTTGCTTTTGTGGTTTGTTTTGTTGGGGTTTTTTGAAGTCTTTAGCACATGTTAATTTATTTCTATATAACTTCTTCAATCCATGATTAGACATATTTTTCTTTTAAGCAGGTTTATAAAGTCTTCAAATGTAAATATGCGTATATAACTGTGTATACATCTTTACTCATCTGTAGCAATGTTCCTTTCACACATACACAAACCAAAACTAGAAGGAGAGGAACTGAGGTCTTTCTAATCACTGGGAAATTTAAAGACTGCATTCATTATCTCAGAATTGACTTAAGGGCTTGCAGTCATCCCTAGTAAGAAATGTTCTTTCTTACTTGAAGAAATTTTGTTAATTCAAAATTTTAAAATAGCGATGTAACAAGTCAGATAACAAGACTGAGTAAAAAACAGAACTAGTTTTACATTCAAGCACTAGCAATTTTGCAATAATGCAACGAGTTACATTTATTGCATTGATTAATTAAATAAATGTGTCCCCTCAGTGGTTAAAAAGGAAGTTTAACTTCTTAAGAAAAAAATGCATCTCATTAACCTGTAAAGTTGAAGGAACTGACAAGTTTTGTTTATTGTTTTAAAGAAAAGTGTTTCTTCCTACAGAGGGTACCGGAATGTACCCAGCAGCTTTCATAATAATAGCAATTGCATAACACTTTTGTTATTTAATTGAGGATATTTGATACATGGTATTAAAACCAAAAAGCATAGTGTTAAAAAAAAAGTATTTTGAAACATAATTATAGCTTTAACCAACATTTGGAATTTTTAAAATGTGAAATCCAAGCTGATGCAGAACACCCACACGCATCTTTTATTATGTGTTTTAAGTGCTAAAAAGAGGGGCTGTGTAGTGCTTTGTACCAATGTTAGCTTCATCTTAGTTTATGTACAATGTTCTTGTTCTAGTTTCCTTTCCATCCCTTCAGATATATATATATATATATAGGGATATATACATATATATATATATGGGGAGATATATATATATATATATATATATATAAAAATATATAATAGTTGAAAAATATTTTCATTATAATCTAGAAACATTAACAGGCATTTTGTGTGGCTTATGTGATTCTCCCATCTAAAACAGATTTTTTTGCAATAGCCCAAGGCAAAAATGACAGGAGGGAAGGAGGATGGGCCTATGAGGCAAACAACACGGCCATGTCAGGTAGAACACTGTGATATGGAAACCTGTGCCTTTTTGTGAGGTTGAACAGGAGAAAAACCAATTCATCCACACAGTAGGTGAGAGGGACTGAAGCTCCCATAACTCAGCCTGCTCAGTCCTGGAAGAGGAAATTTGTATCCTCCTTTTCTTTGCCATCCCTGGTTTATGGAGCAACCTTGCAGGCAATTAAAATTTTAAAATTTAAAATATGGGTTAAAATACATTGACTAGATAATATGAATTGAGTCAGATCTTATCATTTTAGTCTAACACTTATCAGAATAAATTCTCATTGAGGTTAATTTGAGGAGCTCATGAAATCTACAGAAGTCTTACATTATACCAGAACAAACATTTATCCTTGTTGGAAAAGATTATGTGTAGACATCACCTGGTTTCTTACTGAAAGTTGTTAAGACAAATTATAGGATCCAAAAATGGTAATCAATTGTCTGCTCATGATTACTTTCTCATAGAAGAGATAGATCACAAGTGTCTAACTGTTTGCATGTGGCATTCAAATTATGTAGTTAGACTGAGGCCATACTTAACGCAATGGCTACCATAATATGATTCATTAATAATCATTCATGCTGTAGTTGGGAATGACAGGACTGCCAAGAAAAGTAGGTGTGTAAACAGCTTTATTTGTTGGCCTGTGAAGCAATCATATAACTTCTCAGGATTTTAAAATGATCCATTAATGTAAGTCATTACTTAACAGTTATTTGACTCCATGTAACCATTGCTTCATTTCAGCACAACACAAAGAGCCGGGAGTTTTGTGCTGCCTCGTTGCCAAATGTCAGTCATTGTATGTTTTAATCAGTGCTTTGTACACACTAGCACCGGTTGTAATAAACAGTCTCAGTCACCTACCTGAATGTCTGCCTTTCAGAAACCACAAATCAGAATGCCATCTTCACAGAGCCTTCATATGGTAAAATACTCATATACATGTATCTGCACATACAGATATGCATGTGCAGTTTTGAAAGCTCTATTTCCATATCTCTAAAGTATGAAAAAATGGAGAAGGTCTAAAGGAAACTTCCATGCTGGGTTGGAGAGAAAGAGTGGAATGTGGAAAAAAGAAGTAAAAGTGTATTGTGAAAAGATAAATATCAAGTGATCAGAACAGGAAAGGATAAAGAGATAAGTCACAGTATGTATGATTTACTAGGTTATCACCAGTCCTGAAGCCAGGCTTTCACTTCAATCAGCCTGTGCAACTGAAGTAATCAATTCAGACTGATAGCTTTTATTCTGACCAAACTTGTTCAAAATCTTAGACTCAGTGAAATATCTGTCTGGCATCCACATTATTGTTCATAAAGAGCATTTTGTTGGAAAGCAGTGTGGTTTACTAAAAGATATACTCTTTTCCCTTAGAATTTTCTGAAGACACTTTACATTCTTTCTTTCAACAGGCTTCAGTACAGAGACCTAGTAGAGAAGGATTATCATAGTTTAACATTCTGAAAAACTAATTGAATCATTAACTGACCATTCAGATTCAAATGTCCCCTTCTCATTTGCACTTGTGTTTATACTTCTGCTTTATTCCTGCCCATCTCTCTTTAGTTTGCCTTGTTTGTAAAACTCCTTAGCTCTGTGCTGAGGAGGTAATGTGAAAATGCATATCAAAATTCTAGTGAAAGTCAAGGATTTCTATTTATTTATTTCTTTATCTATTTATATTTTCTTTTTTTTTCAGTGAGACTTTTGTTCTTAATGATTAAAAACATACAAAAAAAAGTGCTTGAGACTTTATAGCTCTAATAATTTATACAACTTTTTTAATACAGTTCTCAACTTCCCTATGAGTAATAGACATCATTAAACAAAATGTATGATGTATGATTAAATGTATGATTAAACACAATATTCCTAAGTACCAAGCAAATAATGATTATTATTTGTAAATTAAAAATGTTTCCTTTCACTGTAAATTAAATTCTTGTGTATCAATTACCTTGGTTGTAGTGGCAAATTGAAGAACTGTTTTGTCCTTTTATTCCAAATCATTCCTTAACAACAGTAATAAAAATTTAAAAAATTATGTCTATGACTAAGGGATCTTAATGATGAAGTTCTAACATGTTTCTGCTAAGAGCTGCCTGAATTTAAGAGTCTGAAAACAATTTTTGTTTCAAACGTCAGCTCTCTTGCCTGAATATCCTGTTAAATCTCACTCTTTAAATCTCACTGTGGTCAAGGGATATTTTAGATTTCAAAGTAAAAATAAACTGGTTCTTTAATGTGACCATGGCTGAATGAATTAGCAGATGGTCAAACTTCATGGAAACTATTAACTCTAATTTTATGAATTGTAATAACATAGTTATGAGCCATAGGACATTTACCAGCTTAGGGTTAGCAGCAAACATTAGTGTAAGGTGAACGTTTGTTTGAGCATACTCACAAAGGCAGAAATTATGGTGCAATTCCTCTCAGAAATGCAGTGTGTTTTTCCTCCAGGAGTTATCAACATTACTAGGAGAACCAAATATTGATTGCACTTTTGGATTCGTCTGTATACAGAATGCATGTGTATATATATTTAAAATTTTGCTTTCCTGTTATTCCTGTGTGAAAGAAACAAAAACTATAGACATAAGATCAATGCCAGAACAGCATACCAGTTCCCACACAGAGATTCATATTTTAATCAGGTTGTCTCATTTTTATTTTTTTTTTTTTTTTGTAACCTTTCTGGAAGACCACAGGCAAGCTGTAAGCATAAAGGTTAAAATGTACCATGCACTCAAATTTCACTTAGGAAAAAAAAACAAGCAAACAAAATTCAGACATATCTAAGTAAACTTTCAGTCTTTTTTTTCTTCCTTTTTTTTGTAATAAGATCAACTCTCTACAAAAATGCTCTTTAAAAAATTCAAAAAAGAGCCCAGAAATCCAAGAAATTAATTAGAGGTGTGAGAAGAGGGAAAATCACAACCGCAGTATACATCTACTGCATATACTGAGTCTACTGCAGCCCCCTGAAAATTCACTCCCCTTTGCTCAAGCCACCAGTATCTCTTCAACTCTCCTTGTAAACCTGTCTAAAGAGTAACCAGCTTCACATAGATTACACTTCCTCTGATTTCTTGCTGCTGCTCCCACCTACCCTTAGCCTCCTCTGACACATTGACCACCCTCAGTACCTTGGAAGTCCTGCTGTTGTACTGTAATTTTGTATTACAGGAAACAATACAGAAGGGTAAAAAAGACTTTAACTTAGCCAAAACGAGGTTTCATTAAAGGTGAAGGACAGCTTGGTCACTCTTTCAAGTGTGATAATCTCCCTTTGACACAGAACAGACCAATGAGAAGTGCCACAAGTGCCACTCAAGCAGATGAGGACAGCTTGGCTGAGCTGTCCCTACTCGTTCCCAGCATGATGGGGCTGGCAGCTGTGACATTCGTATCTGCAGATCACAGTCTTGGTGTTGACATCAATGCTATGCTGGAATAGGTAGTTTTGCTGAGTAAAATCACACACACACTGGTGTACACGCGCAGTCCCTCTCTCTTACACTCCCCATGTGGACTCCAGTTTCCCCAACCACACTTTGAACTTGTTGGCTCAGCGCTAGGCTGGGTCAGAGTAACAGCCACATGAAAAGCCAATGCCAAAACCTATTCTCTTGTAAGAATTTGGTCCTCACTGTCAACACCATGTCCATGGACATTTTGTCACACTGCACATATGTTCCAGCTACTCCTCATTTCTGTAGTGACGTAATAATAGATAAAATCATGGGGATTTTTAGAGATCAATATATCAAAAGCTCAGACAATAAATTTGTATGGAAAATCTATATCTGCCCATTCCATCTATCTATCCATCCACCTCTCCATCACAAATTTCAGGTTTTAAGAACAAAAGAACAGGTATGAGAGCTGAAATTTTTACTTTCAGAGATTATTTTTTATACTTTTCATTTGATATTTTTTAAGCTCAAGATTTCTTAAAAAATATCAATGAGATTTAAAAAATCTCATTTTTAAACTCATGATTTTTTAAATTAATCATGACAGATAAGAAATAAAAAGTAAGGTTTTATATCATGAACTAATGAATATGATGTGAATGACAGTTAAAAGGCTCTTATCAACTAATTATACAGGAGTTCCAAATTTCTTAAAAAATTAATCGGTATCAGAAGTAGGCAGCTACTCTAACATGAGAAAAATGTCCTTTTGCCAGTGAACAATTAATCCTAAAATAAAATGAAAAGTTTGTGAAATCTGAAACAGCTTATTCATAATGCTGTTTAAAACTTTAAAAGTCTTTGTCACTTGATAACCTACAAGGTTTATGTTTGCTGTATGGTTTTAAAATGCAGTCCTTCTGGCATTTACATATTGCTGATTTTTAATCCTCATGTACCATGTGGAGTGGGAAAACAAATTTTAAAGGGGAAATAATCTATACGTTAATTTGATACAGCAAAACAAGTGGGAACTACGCCAGGACCAAAGCAAGAAGGTACATGAAAACTGTAAGTTACCTGTCCTCCCTTTTCTTCAGGAGTGCTTTCAGGGCAATATTTAACTCTGCCTGAATTGATTCTCATTCACTACATTTTGTGCTTGAGGAAGGGTAAGGGCAGAAAATTTAGGAAGGAGATGAAAGAAACAGTCCAGTTCTTCCAAGTTTTATTTCCTTGCAGTTACTACCACAATTGCAGTTAAAAACATCACAATTGCAGTTAAAAACATACAGGTTTAAAGAAACAAAATGAAGTAAAAATTTTCCAGAAAATCAAAATATTTATTCTTCAAGATATCCTTAAGTCAAAACTCACTTTTTCATTACAGGCCATCCTAAAAGAATAAAATCATCATAATATAAAAGGTCATCCTAACTGGCAAATTTGTTTTAAACCGACATAATAAATGTTTTAAGCTTCTCTTTAACTCACAGATTCATAGAATAGCTCAGATGGAAGCTGTCTTCCAATCTAACAGCCATGCTCAAGATCACCTAGCTCCAATCTCCTTGCCATAGGCAGGGACATATTGCTCAAACCAGATTGCTCAAAGTCCCATCCTGCCTGACCTTGAACACTTTCGGGAATAGGCCTTCCACAGCTTCTTTGGTCAACCTGCTGCAAAGTCTCACCACCCTTACAGTAAAGAATTTCTTCCCTATACCAATCCAAACCTACTCTCTTTCTGTTTAAAACTATTCCATTCATTCTATCACTAAACGCTCTTTTAAAAATATCTCTCTCCATCTTTCCTATAGGTTCCCTTCAGGTACATTGGGAAGCTGAAATTAGGTCACCCTGCAGCCTTCTCCAGGCTGAACAATCCCAAGTCTCTTGGCCTTTCCTCATAGAAGTGGTAATCCCTCCTTCTAATCAGCTCAATGTCATCCTCTGGACTCACTCCAATAAATCAATGTCCTTCCTATATTGTGGACCCCAGAGCTGGATGCAGGGTTCCAGATGGGGTCAAGCGGAGCAGAGCAGAGGGGCAGAACCCCCTCCCTTTCCTTGCTGGCCACGCTGCTTTGGATGCAGCCCTGGACACGTTTGGCTTTCTGGGCTGAGTGCACCTTGCCAGGTCATGCTCAGACACTCATCCACCAGCACCACCAAATCCTTCTCAGCAGAACTACTCTGATCTGTCCATCCCCAGCCTGTGATGGTACTGGGCACCACCCTGACCCAGGTGCAGCAGTTTGTGCTTGGTCTTGTTAAATCATGTAAAAATCCCATGGACCCATCTCTTTGAGCTCGTCCTGATTCCTCAGGATGGCATCCTGTCCTTCAGGTATGTCAGTTGCACTACTGGTGCCATCTGCAAACTTGCTGAGGGTGCACTCAACCCTTCATCTACATCTTTACTGAAGATAGGAAATAACACTGGCTCCAACACAGACCCCTGAGAGACAGATTTAGCAGAAAAGGAAAAAATAATTAATTTCATTGTATCATCTGAGTAAACATCTGTTGCTCAGACTCTGAAGTCAAAGAATTTTAAATGTTTTATTTGCATACTAAATTTTACTTTTTTCTAGAAAGTCCATGAACTTGAAAAGATGACAAAAATTATTTCAAAAGAGATGTTTTTCAAATAAATCTTTCCTAAAATAAATTCATCCTTAATCACGTTACCACACCAATATTAAAATGACCGTCTGAATCTTTCCTGCAAACTGTTCTGAGTGGGGAAAAAAAAGTTATTTAGATCATTCTTACTACCATCATCTAAACCACAATAACACTTTGAATAAGCATCAAACCATTCTTCCTAACTGCATACAAACAAATAACAAGGAAATTCTCCCCACCACAAAGAACTTGCAATCTCATTATAAGACGATAGACACCAGATGGATGCAACAAACAGATGGAGGAAGAATAAGGTAGCAATGAGATGATTATAATCAGCATGATAAGCAGTGATGCATAGCAGCAAACCGGCTGCCTAGCTATTATCTGCGTGTGTGCGCACGCACGTAAAATTTACATAAATACCATTTACGTGATATTAACTAATTCAGAACGTCTGATATTGTCAGTTTATAACAACAAGAAATGCAGGCTCTGTCAGTGAGAGCTTGATACCCTCAGGTAACATGGGGAAGAAGAATTATACATGCCTGATGGTATTAACTAACGAAAGGGTGGAGAGTACTTTCAGTCAGCAACTGGTTTGCTGAACTTTATCAAAATGATAATTTCCATGTTACTGGGAATTATAAGGTAAGGAAGGGATTTCAGGTCAGGTAGATTCATCCTTCAAGGTTTTCTTTCCAAACCAAGGCAGAGACAATGGGTACTAGAAAGAAATGTGTTTTGGATAGGAAATGTGCTGCGTGAGGAAGCACAGTCTGGAAGGCTTTATTGCTAAACATCTGAGGCCATTTTGTTCAATGTTAGAATGAAGTTTGAAACAGAAAATTCTACTCATATTAGCAGAATTACTTTAGAAGACAGTCTAAGATGCCTGGGAAGTATGTGGCCAATATTTTCTCTTTGAAAAAGAAAAATTTTTTAAACTTCTTCCAACACTTATGACCTATATTTCCACCAATATTTAGATTGCAAATACTAGTGGAAGAATATGGTTGTATCTAAATCTCTTTGTTGCAGAGGAAGGTGTCTACAGGTGAAAATATAAATTTAAATGTAAATGTACATTTAAATGTAAAAATATATGAAGCAGATAATTCTGCATACTCATTTGTTTTCTGTGTGTTACACAAATAACTGTGGAGAACATTGAGCTGCAGCCACCTCTGGCCTCATGGCAGCTTTTTTGTCACAGGATGGCTGAGCTTGCAGAAATGTTATGAAAATGACAAAAGTTCTGCAAACTGCAGCACACATTTTTGTAATCAATTAAACAGTGAAAAACTACATCTAAAGTTCACTGCAGAAATTGTTTGCAGAAGATATCCCATGCCCAAGTAAACATCACCAGGTAAACACTTCCCAGTGTGGCATTCAAGGAATAACCCGAAGGGTGTTACTTCTACCTTTTTTTAAATACCTATACAAACATGAACAATATGCAGTAGTGTGAATTTGAAACAGATCTTCAGGTGATGACAGTATTGAATTTGCATTTCCAAGAGGGATTGCAATGAATAGAGAAAAGTCTACTTTAAATTTTTCATGTAATTTTGGTTCTGACTGCTTAAACAAGTATATATTTCTCCTGGGTACTTCAGGACTCTGAGTGTTAATGCTGTTAAAATTCATTCTGTTTCTGAAATTAATTCAGGGTTTTTATTTAAAAAAACAATACAAGGAAATGGATTTGTAATCCATTGCAAACAAATTTAAATTCAAACAGATTGTTATTAATATTCTGTTATTAATATAGTTTATTGTTGAAAATATTGTACTTTTTCTTAAGAGACATTAATCAAAAAAATTTTTTTTTTCACACAATCTTTCTTACTTTGTGTAGATTTAGGCATATTTGAGGTTTTAAATGCTGTAACTATAAAGAAATTATGACCTTCACACAGAGACTTTTGAAAGATACATCACTTTATACTAAAGTCTTCACAGATTAACATGATGAGGACATGTGAACACCCACTAAAAGTACATATGTATTAAGAAATTTTTCTTTTAAAAGGAAGTATCTATAGTAACTTTTTTTTTTGCATACACCTGACAGTTACTCAGTCATTCTGCCACTATTATTTGATTCCATTGAATTAAACAGATAATTGTCTTACCCTAGCAGCCAATAATCTGAAGAAGGGAAAGCTGGAAATTGCAAAAGGTAGCCCATATTTACCTTAATGCTTTGAATGGTTCTTTGCCTACGGCAGAACTGTATCCATTGGAGTCCTTAAAAATGTCCATAGCACTTCTATGGATGAGTAGGTTAATTAAGCAGTTTCTTTAGTGATGCTCTCAGTTTCTTGTCTGATTCATTTACTAGACTATTATGTTAGTTGCTTTTCGATCCAAATGTTAGTCATAATTCAGGTAATGTTAAAAGATCATTAAAAAATATTAAAAGTTAAGAAGGTATTAACACCAAAATTTTGTATTGTTCATGCAATTTCAATAAAATTAAAATTGTCTTATTTCTTTGATTTAGTGTATCCAGAATAATGGACTATATTAGTAAACAGCATCTTGGCTTCTATTTGAAAAATTAAAAAACTGCTACTGCTTCTTTGCTTTTAAATTTTACTTTCTTTCCATATGTCGTTTATAATGGTAAATATTATGTAAATGTCTCTTCCACCCTAAACTCAGAGAGAATAAACTAAGCACTAATAAAATAATAATAATAAAAAACCCCCAGATAAATATAAATAATGAAGAAGAATAAACAGGAGAAGAAAGCAGAAAAATGAACAACAGTATGGATAAAAAAAATACACTGGAATGATGGGGACGGAAATATTCCTGCATATTTGATTTTATATAAGTAATTTATAGCAGACTATTGTTATTTGCAGGTTTTTAATTCCAGCTGCTGTTAGGATTTGAATAGCATTTCTGAAACATGTGATTGACTTCTCTGTGAAGGAGATACCATGCCATAAATCTTTCCACCTTTCTCTGACTATGTTGAAGTAGGAAAAGTATTTCTAGTTGAAGCAACACATCTTTCTACTGTTCAGGCTGTTGTAGGAAGTTGTGAGTTTTTCACCCTTCTCAGCCTATCTAGTTCATGCCACCAGGTGAAATAAGTCCAAAATAGTTCCAGTACAAGGAACTGAAGCAGTAAAGAGGCCTCTTTGTTCACCAGGTCGCTGGCATATCTTTATGGATGAAGACCTCAAGTTCATTTCTTTGGTACTTTGATGAGAGATAGAGTAGAATCATCAGTGGCCTTTAAGATATACACATAATTACTGAGATTATTCAGTTATAAATTCTTCATAGCTTTGCCTGTCAGATATTTCTGATGTTAAATTTAATAAATTAATCAAAATATTTCATTTATTGATAAAAGGCTGGTGTCAGTCGAAATTAATTCAAACTTTACTTTTAAATCTCTTGTAGAATTTTCATCTTTTGTGTATCTGAAAAAAGATAGAAGAACATGAGACAATTGTCATGATTTTCTCACATTTCTCTTTCATGTTTTTAAACTTATTTTACAAATTACTGTCGTCTTTAAAATTCACCAGCTTTAACCAATACAAATTAACTCAACTGGAAATATTTGGTAGCTTACTGTTTTGCTGTCTACCTTGCTTATATGTCATGTCTCTGACTGAAAAAAATCTGATAAAACTAGATCACCTAAAGTGTCTGTTAATTACCATGGCTAACATAGTACAAAGATGAAAAAGTACTAAATGAAAGGGAGCAATTGCAGGTATTCACACATCAATGAAAAACGTCTCTCAATATTCATCCAGGGCTACAGGGATTTAGTTTCCAAAGATAGAACTAAGACTGCTGTAAATTGTTGGTCTAATGTTGAATATCTGTTTTAGTGCAATAAACCACATTTATTGTAGAACTAAGACCCTAAGACAGTAAACCTTTTAATGGACACCTAGAATGGAATCTATAAACCCAGTTTTGATTCCTGTTTATTTAACTATGTTTTCCCTTTTTGTTTTTGTATTGTTCCTAATGACATACTCATAGTCTATGGTGTTCCATGGTGATTTTCCTTTCTATTTTTTAAATTTGAGAGTATTTTGCTTATTCTAGAATATTTTGAAATATCAATCAAATTTGTCCATAAGAAAGTAGCACCATGAGTTTTCTTTTGCTCTTGTCTGTCAACAGTAAACGTATGACTGCAATAAAAATGGAAGAACAGTTACACAAACAGCAAAATATAACCCATCTGTTGTCAGGTCTGAATATTGACAGTCCAAAACTGGTTGGACATATAACAATTAAAAGCTTCAAATTATAAGCATTGAGTTAGGGTTTCAAGCTACCTATATGCTGGGTACCTGAGAGTGAAACATGCAGCTGATTAAGCAGAAAAATGAACAAGTGAGACAAAAAAGCCACATCTATAACTGTCTTTTCTGGACTCTTCTGTAGCTGTAGCCTTCAATAAGACACCATTGGGAAACTGAAAAACCCTTCTGAAAATGCAGGTCTCGTCTCAGCTCAGACATTTAAATCATGCCCCTGAGCAGAATCGGCCAACACGTACTTCTTATGGAAAAACAGTATAAGAAAAGAAGGAGTGGCTGACTGACAACTACCGTCTTATAGGTAAATATAGAGAAAACTCTCAGTGGAAGCAGGGAGTTGCAATATTCCATGCTGCTTAGCCTGAGGATATGAAACCAGCTGCAGAAGGATAATTTAGCATATTCTACCTAGTTTGCCATATCCTGCACACTGCCAACTAAAACTCTCCTTTCAAGGAAGGAGGGGTCACAGGAGAGAGCCAGGAGGACATAACTCTACATCCCATAACCAGGACTTTTACAATAGAGATGGGAAAACTCAGATTTTACAGAAGTATTCCTTCACCAATAAAGCCTTAGTGGTAAAAACCATGTCTTATCTGTGCACGTGCTGTGCTGCAGGTATGGCAAGGCAAAGACACTAATGGGACTGTTCCTTCCCACCCCATCTCAGGGGCTGGCCCACCCTACCCATGACCCAGGAGCCCACTTCAGCCAGCCCTGGCCCTGAAATGTCACAGCAGGACTGGTCTCTAGCTCCCCATAGCCTTTCCCTGCCCAGCCACGGGCCCTGCTGAGCCAGTCCCATCTTCAGTCCCTCAGCCCAGGCCATTTTCAGCCCACCCTGACTTCAGGTAAATGGCTGGTGACCATGGCTGTGGCTGTTCTGGTGCCATCAGCTTCCTTGCTCTGGCTGGAGTGGTGGGGCAGGCTCTGGTTGATGTTCCCTGGGGAACCCCCAGGCTCTACATGCCCTGATGGGGAGCACATCTGGACTACTTTAAGGGAAACATCTGTCAAACACAAGCTGGGCTTGGAATGTCTATAAAATTGGATATTGGTAACTCTTTTTAATGTCATTTTTACACTGTTTTGAGAGTGAAAGTTGAGAATTTGTAACCCCATGTGCCAAGGAAGGATCTGAATTATTTTTGCATTCCAGAGGATCACGTCAGCTGCTAGACAGGTACACAGAATTCATACACTGACAACAACTTCCTCCTCTGGACTTGTCTCTTTGGTGACCATTGCAGCTGCATCTTGTATGGCTGGAGTGTGTTGGTTCTGCTAGGCCGAAGAACTTGTAGATCTTAGGCAGCTTAAGCAGCTGGTGAACACCTATGTACTCACATCAGATAAGAGGCAAATGCTTCAGGGTCTGATTTGTAGCAGAATCTTAATGCCTGAGCACTTTGTGAGGCAAAAATACACCCCTGAACAGGATAAGTGTTGGTTTAACAGACTTAGAGATCTAAATCTTATTTTGAATCTTGCCTTCCATTCATACCTTTAAAACATTAAGAGGTCTGTATCCAGGATAGCTATTCTTCAAGAGCCACATCACTCCTGACAACTATAATCCTCATGTCCTGACAAAAATCTCCAAAGAGAAAACTCTCCTCTCCTACAGAGACATGACTTTAACAAAGCTGGCCATGTTAATCACTGTAATTATTCTTCAAAAAGAGTTTACTATAGCAACTTCCCATGAGAAAGAAAAGCTGCTCCTTCAATCTTCTCTATCTTAACATAAATAATCAGAGTGATAATATACTTACTAAACAGGAAATGTGTTCCTACATATTTTTGTTTTGAGAGGCAAATAGTGTAACAATTTTTAACTGTGCTGTTAGAGAAGTTTCTCAGTTTTTGAACTAAGTCTGCATAGCTGCCTAGATAGGCTGTAAATGTAAAAATTAATCCACACAGAGCAATGTGATCTGATTCAAGTGTATCTGGCAAATATATTTGTACATATCTAAGTACAGGGATGTATATGAATAATTCTCTGGATGGGCCTGGCAGAATGGTGGAGTTAGGATCACAGAGGATACTGGGTAATCTTTCTGAAAGTTAATTGTTTCAGCAACTATTGAATCCTGAGGACACTTTTGGAAAATTTGTAGATCCTAGATCATTTCAGGTTTGAATAAGAGAACAGGACTTAGTCCAGTCCATGTGGCAATGGACTGTCAAAGCAATGTATAAGTCATGGAAACACAGAGAATGGAGCAGAGGAAGGAAATAAATCTCTACAGGATTTGTTTTTTTTGAGTAAGATCCAAACTGTTATACAAAATGAAACTTCAAGCCTTTTAATACTTATTCATTGTTGTTATTGGTGACAGGATAGAGATACATAGAAGGAAAAGAGGAATCAGTAAGGGAAAACATTGTTAGCTAAAATATTTGATTTAGAGATATGAAGATATGTCTAAATAAGAATTCTTTTTCATGTACACTCCACATAGTTTATATTTTTGCTAAAGATTAAAGATTTTCTTCAAGTAATCTTTCCTTAATCATAACCACGCCTTATTTTTTAGAGACAATGTCAGCAAAAGAATAGTTTTTTTCTGAAGCTCTTATCATTTTCTTTTTTCTTATTAAAACAAATAAGAAAATAACAAAACCTCCACCCACAAACCAAAAAAAGCCATTAGGAGCTGGAATTCTTAAAAACAATACAGAAGGATTTTGTTATAGTAATAGCCTCCTGTAAATGTAGACTTGTGTGCAAGAAAACCCATTTAGAGGCTGAGTGCTTAGAAGATTTGTGATCAACTCCATTTACTTTTGAAGGATAGATGATCCTCCACAGAATACATTGACCCCTTCTAGGCTCCAGAAGCTCATTCAGTGGTCTTATGCCTGTTTGGAAGTTCCTTCCCAGCAATATAACTTAGGGGCTGAGGGGGAAAAGGCAAGGCATCTTTTTCTAAGGCTTCGATGCTCTTGGACTTACCACAATTATTTTCCTATTTAGTTTGTTCAGTTGTTGGATAGCTCAGTATATAAAGCCAAGGATTAAAAAGCAAGAAAGAAAATGAGACGTGGTCTGAGATAGGCTGAGCTGTAATCTAAACAAGGAGAGAGTGACTGTGCATTATCTTCATCTGAATGGAGATTCCTGGGATAATGCTTGTGGCTCTTTACTGCAAGAAAAAGACTTTACCAATAGCCACCCATTGTCCTGCTTTTGTCAAGACTGAAATAAGAGAAGACAGGCTTTTCAGGTCCAGTCTGTGAGGATGGCAGGGTGGAATGCAGTTGGATTCCAGCTGAGTGTTTGATGTCTTCATTTTTGAGGCCTCTTCTGAGAAAGAGCTGGCAGGAAAGTGTGGCCTTACATAGAAAAAGGGCAAGTCCTGGAGCAAGTCGCTTCCCTAGTAATGAGTAGACATCCAATTCTATTATAATAATGTTCTTTCATTGCCACAGTGGAGCTAATAGAGTTGTGGTGACTTCACACCTGCTGCAGCCTGGAAAAAAAAGTCACCATGAAATCTCCCAGAAGGCTACTGCTGTCTACGGGCAAGAGTGCAAGTGACAGATAAAGTGTCTGACAATGAAATATTGCTTTAGGACTGCCATGAAATTACTAGAATGCTGCTGTATAATTTCCAAATTCCCTGCCTCTGAATAATATGAGAAAGGCAAAGAAATTACATACAATTAAATGTTACCATTTCTTTTCCTGAATATCTGTGGAAGCACCAGTATTCCATCTGAAAAGTCTGAGATTTAAGCTCCTCAAGACCACATATGCCTATTCAATTTCATACTGCTTTTATTACTGTTAGAAAAGAAGTTACCATCTTACTGTTTACATTCACTTTCAAACAACAACTTGTTTTAAAAAATGTCAAGATCAATGGAAATGTTTCCAATGGCACAGGACTGTGTTATTGCTTTTCTCCAGATTCCACTGATAAACACAAGCTTGGTTTTCTTAAACAGCAAGATGCCATCTTTTTGACAGATACAGTATGTAGTTATGTCACAGCATTATGATAAATCTTATAGGGAAGACACAGCAGGGTCAGAGAGTTTCTACATTCCCAGCACAGTTTCCATGAAAGGAATGTTTACATGACCTACAGCGCAAGGTTTAAATAGATGCAGCAGTTTTGCTGTTAACTCCCTGAACTCACTTGCTGAGCAGCCTGTGACCAGCAAAATTCTACTGGACTTGTTACAGTCTTAGTGTTAACATGTTCTTGTCTTCTCAGCTGTTTTGGACATCTGTTGTGCTCTATAAAATGACTGCAGAAGGGTGGTTGGGAGGTTTTGTTTGGTCTGTTTGATCCTCTGAGGAACGTAAATATTAGTCTGTCCTTTTGTTTATATTGGTTGAGAACAGATGAGAGAAGAGAAGGAAATCTTGGATATCAAGCCAATGAAAATGAGTAAGATTCTTGCTTGACAAGTGCTGTATTTGCTGTATTTGCTTTTTGTGTCTCCTTTTCAAAGCTGCTTCATGTACATAGAGAAAGCACAGGCTACATATGACCTCATGTTTTTTTTAACATGTTTTTACAGGACTGATTCAGAACTCATTGTAATCATATAGGGCTTTCATATTTTTTGTTAATATATTTTGTCTGAGATGGGATTACTTTATACATGGGACACATTCTATACACTGGAGAAATTAAACTGTCTAAAATGCCTTGAATACTTAAAGAGCACTTTATGTTATTCTCAACAAGGCCTAATTAAAGCAAAAAGATCAGATAGGGTGCAAACGAGTGACTGGTTGAAATTTATGCACAGAACATAGGCCAGACCCAGTTGTGTTCCTTGTGCTACAAAATCTTATTTTCCCCTCAGTTGTTCTGAGAATATTCTATCATAGTTTATACCCATAACATTTAAAGCAATTTTCCAGCAGCTACAATTGGTTCTAGACTAGAAAGGCATGGAGATTCATGGAGAAAAGCAGTTATTTCTCAAATCCCAGTGGTAGACCAAAGAGAATAATTCAAGACTAGATCTGAAGTGTTAGCCAATGTTACTGTTAGTAAGATCAAGTCCATATTCACTTACAAGTTTAAAACTGGTTAAAGCATTAGATGAGTGTGAGCTTCAAAACTGCCCATAAATGATGACTGTAAGCTCACAATAAATTCTTTAATGCCGTGTTAAACTGCTAGAGATGCCAGCCCTACCCTGTTTAAAGCTAACTTGATTATGCTTATAACATAATACACTTGCTTTTTGTGACTGACATTCCAATTACTATCCACAAAAGAATGCTGCTTGCTTAGGAACTCTAATTAGTTTGCAAGTTTTGAAGGACTTTCTGAACAAAACTCAAAACTCTGGGGAACTGCTCATCACAGCCCTAGTTTTGTGTCATTGTTCAAAACTTTCAAAAGTTCTTTAAAAGAAAGACTGATTAAGATTGCAAATAGCTAACAGTGCATACTTGAAGATTAAAACATTATGGCTTTGATTTATTAGAAGTTGCTCAGTTGAAGCATTTGACCTTGCTTAGAGGTTTTTTCTGGGTTTTTTTTTTTTACTTATTGGCCTGCAGTTAAGTCCAAGTATGTTCCGTGCCATTGCAAAGAATGATGTGATCAGTGTTATATTCATAATATGATATCTAGTGTCTTAGATGTATTAAAGAAGTGTTACCTCTTTAAAATATTTTGTTTTCAAATGTGAAGTAAATTCTTCTATTTATTTTTCCCTTGCATGAACATATATGACAACTATCTCAAATAAGACAGGCTACATGTATTTTTTCCCCCTTTTGCAATGACTGTAATTGAAATGTCTTCAGTAGTTGCAAAGAAACTTCAAGTCAGCTATACGAACAAACTGTGTTGATCTTTCTCTCCAAATACACATTTAACTAGCATTGTATCTTTAGTTATTGGAAACTGTCTCTTTAGTATTATTACTTCTTTGCAGACTTGAGATCTTCCACAACTGAAAAAAAATTGGTCTATGGCTCACTTTTTAAAGCTTTCTGCAATAAATCAACCATATCTGAAGACAGGAAAATTAAACAAACATTTTTCCATCTGAATGTAAATTCTTAATGAATGTCAGTGTACACTTTCTTCCCCACAGCAAGATAGCAACTCAGTCAAGCTGAGATATTGACAAATGGCTGAAAGCTCAGGAGTCAGATATGAGGGTAGGGAGGCAAACGATAAGTCTTAGTCTTAACTGTCCTGCATGAATTTGCTTAGCAACAGTAGGGAGACACTGGGTATGTTATGACAAAAATATCAGAGATGGTCAAAGGAATGCTGCCAAGGAACATTCCTACGGATGGCGCAGCACAACAGAAGTGACACCGAGAAAACTGCCTGGCCAGTTGTTAAAGGTGAATGGAAAGCACTACAGGAAAATTAACATATTTGACACTCACTTTTGAGAGAAAAGCGTAAATATTCCTCTTGCCCTGCAATATTTCATGCCATACGCCTATCTCAGACCTGCCAAATTACCTGGATTCAACCTGTGCTCACTTAGATTTGTTAATTTAAACCTCTGGTGCTTCAGGGATTGTTAATCCTGGAAACTCACAGGGAAGCTCAGGTTTTGATCTCTCCACCCTTTCAGCATGTCCCACAGATGGATATGACAGCTGTTTGCATCTGACAGATTAAATCTGGTAAGTGAACTTGCTGTGTGTGCACTCAACCAGTCCTTGAACCAGAACCCTGGGGATGTATAGAAAGCAGGTTTACCAAGGGAGTCAAAAGGGAGCCTGCCACTAATAGCTGTGCTAAGCTTTTCTCAGTTTGAAGTCAGTTATTTTCAAGTCTTACAGCAGTACTTTAGCAGGGGAGATTTTTTTTCCTGTGATGAAACAAGAAAAAGAGCTGATGCTAATAAGAAGAGAGATGCTATACATTGCCACACTGAAATGATGTGTGTGGTTTATTGCAGCAGGCTCTTGGCTGTGAATTATGTCATTAGTGCCTCACCATAGATTTGTTACAAGACTTGAGAGGGAGAGAAGACGTTGAAGAGTTTCTTTTTTCCTTCTGTTTATTAAATAGACTCAGTCCTTATAGAATGTTCAAACATGACAAAGAGCTTCTGTCTTTGTCACCTGATAAAATCTGGCCAAGACTGCATGAAGCCCAAACTATTGGTTACAGAGGTGAGTCTATGTACCTTGATAGTAGAAACACTGGGATTTAATAGTTTTTTAAAATAGATCTTAATGTTAATTTTCTGAAATTGTTCCTTCAATCAGGTTTCAACATCTCTATCAGAACTTCAAAGGAAAATGTTTCCTCTGACCTCAGAAAAAATGTCAATGTTTTGTTCTAAGACCCTCAGTCATGAAATCTGTTGGGTTATCCATCCTATTCTCATATTTTAGGTACACTGAAAGTCATCTAAAAGATGATTGTGTTGCTTAAATTATTCCAAGAAAAATATATACTCAATTCCTGTCAAAGCCAAGTTCCCTTTTTTTTTAAATCATTGTCTCACCTCTCTGACTAGGAGGCCACATTTTTGAGAAAAATAGGGAACTTAACCCAAAAGATTTCTCTATTTTTGTTCTTCTGGCAGCTACTGCAAACTCAGAGCAGGCATATCTGAACCAGGCAGCTGTGGCAGCCATGGCGTCATGAGCCTCTCCTCTCCTTAAAGGACTTGCTCTGCCTCACAAAATCTGCAGGAACTAAACTGCTTCTAAACAGATTTCTGGCAAATAATAAGGTAGACTTTTGTAACTATTTTGATGTTTTCTACTTATTTGCTTAGGAAAATTTCATAGGCGTTTGAATTTTGTGTTGCATAAGGCCAAAACACTAAACTAGTGAATGGACAAGTATTTTTTAGAGGATTCTCTTTGTTGATATAAAAAGTTGAAATAGAAAATGCAGCTCCCTATGGGTCAATAGCCACATTCAACTTTGGTAAAGCTGGTATTAGAAAAATGTGTAAAGTTTCAGTATTCACAACCTTGAAAGGAGGTTAAGAGTTGGAGATGAGATAGCTAAATCCATAGAAATTATTTGTTGGCTAGAAAAAATGTCTTAGAGTGAGAGACATAAAGGTTTTCATGTGCTAACTTTTTCTTTTTAAATGGCTTTAAGCTTATCATTGTCATCATAGATGAAAGATAAAGGGTGCTGAGGATTTTAAAATCTAGTAAAGAAAGCCATAACAAGATTTATGGCTGTAAAAAGAAGCCAGATTTCAGATTAGCAATAGAGCACTTTTTTAAAACAAGTGGGCCTGATTAATGAATGGAAAAGTCGAGCAAAAAATGTCTCTCTGTCTCTCAACATCTTCAAATCAAGACAGGATGCTTTTCTGAAAGCTCTGCTTTTCCTAAATACAAGGCAATTTTAGTCAAACAAGGACTGTTGACCTCAGTACTTGGTGAAATTTGATGTCCTATAAATGAGTAAGGCTAGATAATCCAGTGTTCCCTCTAGCCTAGTTTTTATTCATCTCTTATTCACTTAAATATGTGTTCAACAAAAAGAAAATCTAAAGACTTACATCTGCATATGAAAATAATTCAATTTTTTCTTCTATTGTGAGTATCATCTTGAACTAGATGAACATATTTTTCTTGGGTCTTTTTGAAAATATGCATGTGTACTTTATTTCAGTAGATTCAACAGAATAAAACTGTTTTTATTTCCTCAAACCAAAACCAAATTCAGAAAATCCTGCAACTCTTTGCTGACACATACCGTCTTCATATGAAATTTATGGACAATTATTGTCTGTAACAATAAAGGAAAAAAAAAAAACCAAAAAAAAACCAAAACAAGGCTGGGGATTTCTGTATTTAGTGAAATGCTGGGTGCTTGCTCTCCTTACTATTGCGCTAGTCTTCCAGTGCAGATGTGCATTCAATATCAGATTACAGTCTGAGCTACAGCTGACTTTCCTGTGCTGGTTTGAACCAGCAGGAGGAAATTAACACCACACAAATACCTTGTGAGAGGTTTCAAGTTGGAGTTACAATAAGACAGGAAAATTACAATGAAGGCGATAGTAGAGAAACACTGGCTTAAGCTGACACAGTCAGAACACGACCTGGCCCCTGTTGGTCAGGGATGAGGGTTGCAGAGTGGTTGCAGTGCTTGTTGAAGTGGTGGTTGGGGTCCTGTTGAAAGCGGTGGTTCTGTGGAAAATTAGGTTCATCCCTGGATGTCCAGTGGTGGTGGCTGTCCAAGTCCCCAAACCCCCAGATTACGTACCCCCAAAGTCCAGGCAAGAATGTTCAATACCTCCCCCACGGTGGAGAGTTTCACGATGGAATGATGCCATCCTATGAGTCATAGGATATTCTGGGGAGTCCTTCATGGCCCATTGGCAGAGATGACCCCCTTGGGCTGGGTGTAGTTGTCAGGTGAAGACCAAGAGAACACTACACAGCTGTTTCAAATGACCCACTGTTAACAGTTCATCAGGAATAATGTAGATGGGTGTGAAACACATAGTTTGGCTACACCCATACTCGTACTTTTTCTTCCTATAGCCACATCACTTGCCATGTCATTAGGTTTGCACAATCATGCAGAGGATTTAAAAATATGAAGGTATGATGGCCCGTTTCTTTTTTTTTTGAATTGCGTTTTGACATTGGCCTAAGCATGGTTTGTTGGAAACCAATTAAAGTTGTGTTCTTCATTTCACAGGCAGTAAATCAGGCATCTTCAAGCTGATGTTGAATGTTTGTAATAATAATCTTAAGCTGTAACTCTGCAGTATCCTTCTAATTTTTGAACTGTAGAGTATTAAATGATAACAAAGTATTAGAGGGAAACTATGAATAATAGTAAATAAGAACATTTATTGGAAGGAACTAGAGACTACTGATATGTTGGCAAGCACATATGTAAACCTATAACTCCATACTGCCTCTCTGAGCCTGAGACCTTATTTCAGAAGAGTCTAGAAGAGTACTTCCCTTTCAAGTGAGTTTTAAGTGGAGGGAGACTAAGAAATTAACATAATTAATTCAAAAACTCCTTACTTTTTTCTTTCTATTGTTCTAATATACAGTGAACAGGAGAGATAATAACACGGAAACATCGCCATGACAAGAAATCCAAATGCTTTTAGACAGTCAATACAAGTCAAGAGATGAACTTTGTCCCATTCTTCTCAACTAGGTTAGAGATAACTCTTATTAGAAATTTACTATATCACACAGCTCTGGCTTTCACCTATTTTCTAGGACAGACATTTTTCCTGTGCTCCTCTATTAATTTTATTATGTCCCAGTAAAATTCAGTTGATTCATCAGTCTTGCCAAATTTAAGAAGAAGCAATTATTAGCAATGGTAAAATTTGTTCTGTGTTGTGAACATGCTTTATGCTGCCCTCATTTTTCTAAATAAGTGTTTCCCTTTTATGTCAGTTCTAATCCCAATTAATACTGATGAGGACTGTGACATAAAAGTGAGACATTTGAGAAGAAAATATATCTAAGACCTGTATCAACAACAGAAAAAATGCAATAATAATAATAATAATAATAAAAAAAATTGAGCTACTCATATCTGTTTTTAAAGGGTAATGAAGGGTGAAATTTTAATGTTTTACAGTTCACTTACACAAGTGGAGATATTCTGATCAACTATGGTTCAATAGGGCATAAAAGCATAAAAAGAAATTAGCCTGCAGAGAAATAGATAATGTGCAATCTATTTAGGAAGAGAAATTAGTTGGGTAAGGTCTTGATCATTGGTTATGATTCAGCTAAAATCTAATTTAAGTATTTCATTTAAAGGCCAAAATCTTTTCTCTCAAGACTTTTCTGTGAAATTAAATTTTTGGAAATGCCCAAATCACCTATGAGCCTAAATCTCTTTGTGATGTTACTAAACAACCTCCAGGACTCTGAAAATATTATCAGGGGTATCCAGAGCCTTTTCTGTATTTGTTGTGCATTTCAATTCAGCTATATTTTCTTTACTATGTCCATACTGACAGGCAAGTACTGAATTCTATAAGCCTTTTGTGATTGTCAGGGCAAATATAAGAGACATTTAATAGTACTTGAAAATAAATTTTTATAAATATGTGGCAGTAGAAGAGGCTTTTTTTTTTTTTCCCAGAAAAGACATATTTAAAATAAGATGAAAATAATAAGAATTTAGTATAATAAAATGTCTGGAGGGAAAGAGCTTTCCTTTTGTACAGTGTTTAGATGAGGCTGAGCTCTGAATCACAAATAAAAATATCTGAATTGTTATTCTGTGTTCCTTTTTCACTGGAATCATGGGAAGATTTAAATATTTCAATCTCTTGTCAGCACTTCAGCTCAACACTTCTCTTGCATCTGCAAACAGAAAAGATAATAATCATTTGCTTACATGCCCTATCAAGAGAAAAAATATCAAACATTTCCCTGCATCTGGAGAAAGGGACACAAGGGAGCTATGTATGCTACTTTCTGTTGATGATGTTGGGCTGGGATTAATGATAAATGATTAATGAACAGATTAGGTGAGCACCCATCGGGAATGGGGTAAATACATTTGGAGCAGAAAGATAGTGTAGGTGACTCCTCAAGGTTCTTTCCAGATCTATCTTCTATTGCTCTGTGATAACACCTAAGCCCATCCTCTCTTGTTTCAGGCTTTTCTCTAAGGGGATGTCTCTATTCAAGGTCACTTATTTAGACTGATTTGTCCCATAATTAATTGCTCCAAAATAGTGCTAAGGTGGCTAAAAGTGAAAATATGCAGGCAAAAATTTCTACTGCTAAGTAAAGTGCTTCTGGTCACTACTCCAGAACTGCTACAGCTCACAGGAGATGAGTATATGGCTCCTTTCTTCAACTTTCACCTTCAAAATTCAGTGAGCTCATTCTCAATATTTAAAGTACCATTGTGGATGAATTCCAACACTGGAAGCACATTTGAACTGGCAAACAGTAAATGGCTGCCATCAGGCATAAGTACTTGTTATATCAAAGCTCTGGCACATTATTTATGGAAGACTTATTCTAATGAGTTCCATCCACACCTACCAGATGTGCAATCCAGGATTATGCCAGCTGTTTACCAGAATGCTTGATGTCCAATAACATCATGAGTATAACATGACATTCAATTTTAATGTTGCTGAATAAGGAAACTTTGTCTTAATAGCTTTGCTGAAAATGAATAAGCAATATTCTCACATATCCTGATTCAAAATGTTGGTGGTCCAGCCCCTATGCAAACATGGGCACTTCTGTGCAAGTGGACAATCCCAACTGAATCTGCACAAGGCTCTCCAGTGTTCATAAAAAATTAAAAAATAAAATAAACAATGAATAATAAAGGAATCTAAATAGCTAAATAGCACTCACCATTGTCTAAAAAGCACTATTTCTAATAATACTCTCTATCAGAAATCTCAAAAAAATTAGTGGTATCTTTGACAAATTCAGGTTTTAGCAAGCATATATGACGACAGAAATTAGTTCTGCTTTTTTATTGTGTTAGACTTACAGAAATATGATTGAAATGGTATTCCATCATGGAACATTGAAATAATTTAATATTAATCATTCCACTTCTTGGGTAGGAGCATTTAATATTCAGATTTATAACTTGTAATGCATTGTCTTTATGGTAATTGTATTTAAAAATACAATAATTTACCAGTCTAATGAATAACTCATACTTTTAAGCAAGGAAGGCAACAAAGATTTCTTAACAGCATTAGGCTTTCCAGGATGATTAATGTTTGTGCTAACCTGCTTGGTTTTATAACCCATACCTCCCACCATGGGCTCACAACCTCCTCTCAAACATCCGCCATGCTCCAGCATGAATCTGTCGCACAGGCTGCAGGTGAACCTCTGCATCCCTGTGGCTCTCCTTGGGATGCAGGGGCACAGCTGCCTCACCATGGTCTTTACAGGGGCTGCAAGGGAATATCAGCTTCAGAACCTGAAGCACCTCCTCCTCCACTGACCTTAGTGTCTGCAGGATGGTTCCTCTTACTTGTTCTCACTCTGCTCTTCTCTGCTTGCAGTTAGGTCTGCATAACAGGTATTTTTTTAGCTTCTTCTGAAGTATGATGTCAGAGAAGCATTACCACAGTTTCTAAACGGCCCAGCCTTGACCAGCAGTGGGTCCATCCTGGAGCCTTGCCTCTGCTGGACGTGGGGAAGCTTCTGGCAGCTTCTCACAGAAAGCCACCCCTGTAGCTGCCCCCTGCTACCAAATCCTGTCCATGAAAACCCAATACACTACATAAGCCACTGACATATCAAATTAGGAAGAAATACAATGTGCTGATAGCAACACAAATGCACACATATGTTAAAAATTCACAACTTTTTTAAAAAAAAAGTTGTTTATAGATCTTTATTTAGATAATAAGAAGTACAAACAATTCACAAAATAACTGTTTCCACAGGAAAAAATAAGTATGGCACTAGTTTAATGTACCTCTTTTATAAAAGAGATTTTATTTTTAAGAATCTATGAGGTCAGCCTTTTAAAACTTCTTTTTCCTTCAAATTACTCATCAAATTAGGACTTACTAGGTCTTGATCTTAGAAAATCATCACCCAATTCTTTTTTTTTTTTCCTTTGTTCAAATAGTGCTATGTGTGCAAACACTTCCTACACAGGTCTTTGATTTGTTAAATTACCTACTCTTCTGTACACATATTTCTAATCAGAAAGAGTTACTCTGCTGCTGATGTGACTGCATTAAAAATCTAGTTTCTGACATCCCAGCTTGCTATTCCTACAGTTAAAGCACCACAAAATGATGTAACAACATAGCCACATGCTGGGGATATTTGTACTGTGGTTGTTCAAAGATAGGGCATGAAGACAGTTATAAAATATCACTTTGTTTATCTTTTCCTGTAGAATAGTGGTATTACTTGTAATCTATTTTTCAGGTCTTCTTTATTTCCCTGTGGGCCTGATTCTATATCAAACCCATAGGCTGGTATATTGAAAACAACTTCAGATTAACATTTCCATGTTGTAATACACCATTCCTAGGCTTTTATCTCTAAAAGCACCGTTAGAATTCCTGCATTTCAATGTTGTTTGATAGATGGACAATACTTGAGAATGTGTATAAACATCTTTTATTCTGCTTCTGGTTGCAAATTTATGTAGAAAAAAAGTGAGAGATCTTGGCATGAAAAATATCTTTCACTGTTAGAACAGAATTTCCTCACCCAGTTCTGAATGAGCTTTATTCACTGGTCTTCTCCCATTGTTTCATTGACATTTCTGGCCTAAAACTAAAGTCACTAGGTTTTGAAATGATTCTTTATGTTCCAAAGTCATGGATATATTTTCTATTTTTGAATCTCATTAGAAAATGAATATTGTATGTTAAAATATACCTGAAACAGAACAAAAAATTTGGAGGTAAATGTAAAATCAGAAAATTTAGTAAAATCATACTTAATACTTCATTCTTCTCTGTTATCTACCTAGAAAAAGTAGTCTATTCTATCACATAAGTCCCTGTTTGTCAGTCAAGATTAAATAATAAAATCACAGAATGTTTGGGGGTGGAAGGAGCCTCTGGAGAACATCTATGTTCTATGGGCATAGTGCTATGCCCATGCTCAAGCAGGTTCACCCAGAGCAGGTTTCACCAGATTGCATCCAGGAGTATTTTGAATATCTCTTGAGAGGGGCAGCCTTTTCCAGTGCTCAATTACTCTTACACTAAAATTCTTCCTCATAATCAGCCTGAACTTGCTCTGTTCCCATTTCTCCCTGCTGCCTCTTTTCCTGTTGCTTGGCACAACCAAAAAGAGCCTGGCTCTATCCTCTTCAGATATTTGTAGACAGTGATAAAGTCCTCACTCAGTAATTTCTTCTCAATGCTGAGCAGGCCCAATTCCTTAACTTTCCCTCATAAGAGAGATGCTCCAGTCCCTTAATCAGCTTTGCAGCCCTTTGCAGCTGGACTCGCTGCTAGAGCTCCATGTCTCTCCTGTACTAAATAGCCCAGAACTGGACACAGCACACCATACATGGCCTCACTAGGGCTGAGTAGAGGAGTATGATCATTTCCCTTGATCTGCTGGCAATGCTCTTCCTGATGCATATTTGGGTACCATTGGCCCTCTTGGTCACAAGGACACGCTGGCTCATGGACAGCTTGTTGTCTACCAGGACTCCCAGGTCCTTCTCTGCAGAGATTCTTTCCAGCAGGTCAGCCCCCAGCCTGGTACTTGGGATTATTCTTTGCTGAACTACATAAAGTTATTCTCTGTTCAACTCTCCAGTCTGTTCAGATCCCCATAAATGGCAGCACAGCCTTAATGGCAGCCACTCCTCCCCATTTTTTATCCTCAGCAAAACTTGGATACACTCTGTCTCTTCACCCAAGTCATTGGTGAACAAGTGGAACAAGACTTGACCCAGACCTGACCCATGGGGAACACTACTATCTAAAATTCACCAACTAGACTCTGTAGCATTGATCACAATCACTCTTTCCTCATCTAACCCAAAATTCCTGACTTTACCTATGAGGATGTTATGGGAGACAGTGCCAAAACTACAACAGAGCCAAAAGCAGATTTCAAGACAGACGAAGCAGACAACTTCCACTGCTCTTCTCTCATCTCTACTAGATGAGAGAACTAACTCAGCCAGTTATTTCATTGCAGAAGGCTATTGCACTGATGAAGCATGATCTCTGCTTGCTTAAGTCAGTGATGACTACTCCTGGTAACCTTCTTTTCTTTTACATGGTTGGTGATGACCTCCAGAATGATCTTACCAGGGAAGAAGGTGGAGCTGACTGGCCAGTAGTTTCTTGGGCCCTACTTCTTGCACTTTTTGAAGACTGGAATGACACTTTCCCCCAATTCCTAGGCATCTGTCCTGTTCTACATGAGCTGTCAAATATGACATCAAACCTTTCAGGCTATTGGAGAATGCATTTTGATTGTTTAGTTTTTGGTTAACATAATTGGCCTTTTAAGAACAAGGTGAGGCCCAGGATAATTAAAATCTGAATAAAATCATGGGGAGAGGTTGCAAATCATCTTCCTGGTAGATTTGGAGAATAGAAAATGAATGAATAAATGAATGAATGAATGAATGAATGAATGAAGAATGAATTCACAAAGATGATAGCAGGGTTGGAGCAACTCTCCTGTGAAGATGGGCTAAAAGAGTTGGGATTGTTCAGCCAGGAGAAAAGAACACTCCAGAGAAACCTTATAGTGGTCTTTCAGTGCCAAAAGGCAGCCTAAAAGCAAACCAGAGGAGGCTCATAGCAATAGGACATGATGGAATGGCTTTAAACTGGAAGAGGGTAGGCTTAGATTAGATATTAGGAGGAAATTCTTTTCTAGGAGGACAGTGAGGCACTGGAACAGGTTTCCCAGACAAGCTGTGGATGCCCCACCCTTGAAGTGTGGTCAAGATCTGTCTGGAAGGAGCTTTGAGCAACCTGGTCTGTTGAAAGGGAATTGAAACTAGACGATCTTAAAGGTCCCCTCCTGCCCAAATTATGCTATGGTTCTGTAATTCTAATGACAGTTAAGGGGAATGGGCAGAGGGGAAGAGAATCTGGTTTGCAAGGTATTTCCTATTGCTATTACTAGTATACTCTTCTGATGAGTTCCTGGTTGTCTCTATCCATTTCAGCATTTTGCCAGGAGAAAACTTAATCCGTCCAAAAGACCTATATATGATCTGTGTCCAAACACAAAAGCCTTAAACTCACTTCAAACTTTCCAGGAATGCTGGCAGACAGTCCTTTTTCACTAATCGTACCATATGTAGGTAAAAAGGTGCCAAGAGTCAGACCAGACCAGAAACATCTCCCATTCAATTATTTGCTTGCACATAACTTTTAGAAGCCAAATTTTAATAAACAAATTATTTTGCCATTACTCCCCATCATCTTTGCTCAGTCTTAACAATGCAAAAGCTATCCCTTTCCTAAAACCTCTCTTTGGACACGTGTCCAAACCTATGATATTTAATGGTAACTCATTACTCATTCTTGTTTCATTGGCAAGTACGCCTGCTGACAACAGCCAGGCAAAACTGGAGCTTCCTGTACTCATAAACTTTCCAAGAGTCTCCTAGAAAGACAGCATACTCTCCCTCATTGAGATATTACAAATCATATCCAAGAACTTGATAAAAAATATTTAGCGTAACAACAACAACAACAAAAAGAAAGTGTTGAACCTTATGTGACCATACTTAAAAATTGTTTTTCTTTCTTTTTGAAGGGGAATGCTATTTCATAGACTTGGAAATATTTTTTTTGGTCACTTCATGGTGAAGACAAAGTTGACTTAATCAGGGAGGTGTATCATGGTGCATTCAACCTGACACAAAGTTGTTGTGATCAATAGAAATGCATCTACCCTTTTGACAGTAAGATACATAGTGTGGATATAAATTTAATGCACTTGAAATGTGAAAGCAGGCTCACGGTTTTATGGCATATCTATATGGATACAGGCAGTGCTTCTAGGAATTGTTACTAGTACCCTGTTTATACATACTTGTATCTTGCTTTTATCTTATATTTATAACATCTTTATCTTTGTATATACATGTATGTGTGTGGTATGTGTAGAGAGAGGAAGAGAGAAACAACATACTGTAAGCTTACGCAGTTACAGTGAAGTCTCATAATCTTTTATTAATATCATGTGCATCTTTCACAAATATAGTTGTGCACAAGATAAAACAGCATCAAAAAATGAAGCAAGCAGACACACTGTGACAAATTTAGAAAAACTTAGAGAAGAATTTATCTTCCACAAAAATGAAACAATAATTTTATAGAAAATGTGCATCTGTTGACACTGAACATTCCCAGGGAAGTATTTATTGTACAGTCTCTGGGAAAAAAAACCCTTCACTTGTATATTCATTTGCTCTGTTATGAAAGTGAGTTGCAGTTTACTGTAGAAAAGAAACATTGTCTAGCTGTTTATATAGATTGTATTATGCCTCCTTTGTATGAAATGTCACATAAATATCATAATGCTACAGTTAAAGTGTTGCCAATAATTATGGATTGTGTCACTTCTAACGAAGAAGGTTAATCTTTTTTAGAAGAAGGAATGTACTCAGCCCTCCATGACAACAATTTTAAACACAATAAGCAAAGTAATACACTGAAAGTAGACTCCCAAGCATGGCAATGGATCAGGACTAAGATGGTGCTCTTTCTAGACTTGACCAACACCCACTCACAAGTGGGATACATGTGGTTAAAAATTTAACATAGATTCCTCTTTACCATTTTTTTCCTTTTTTATTCACATGGAGGGAAAGAGTTATACACAATTTGTTCTGTTTTTTAAGTTCACAGCTGAGGAGAATTGCAGATTTTTTACTGCCATCTAAACTCTCATTACAATTCTCACCTCTTTCATTAAATGTGCAGCTGATTAGAGAAATGTGCAACTGATTTAGGAATGTATCAATAAGAAAATATTTTTTTATTTTTTATTTTTGCTGTTGCCAGAGACAAAGTTTTGAAAAGAGAATCCTAAAAGAGATTCAAAAGGAAAAGTATTTCTCTTGTGTGATGAAATTTTAAGCTGTAAAAAATGTCCTTTATCATGCAGGTTGACACTCAGACTGCCTAATTCTCTCTAACCTGATACTCAGATAGAATTTAAATCATTTGTCTCAGACTGATCCTTTTCACCTGAGACAGTGGCATGAAAATCTGGACACCTTTGGTTTGGAAGATAAAGTTTGTAATATGCTTAAATCTAAGCTGTAACATATGTTTGAAAGTAGCACCTGGTTCCCACCTAAACCACTTTATGATTCACAGATGGGCTGGGAAGAAACAACTCATTTGGAATTCCCAATATGTAAAATATGATCTTAGCAAGACAATGCACTCAGACAGTCTAGAATTTTAATTAAAATCTACAGCCAGATGAAGAATCTTACTGCAGTTAATTCTGATAATTCAAATGCTTACACTGAGGGATGTGGATGCAAATACTAAAGCTTTGGCCCTGTAAGAGTTTTCAGAGCTATGCATCCTGCAGCCAGGAGGGGAATTTAAGCACCAAATAACAAGCTGGACAGGAGCAGCTTGAGCTCCTCTGGGTTGAATTGGTGATCCAGAGAGCAAAAAAAAGTGTGGCTGAACTCTCTCTAAACCTTAAGGCGATTTCTCCAGGTTAGGGACACCTGATCATTTTGAAAGAACATTTATTTATTTTAAAGAATGAGCCATAATGCAAGAAAATAATGATTCCTTAAGTAATTATTTCTTTAAATTCCTTAAATTTTAGTCCTAATTTTCCTTCCTTATCCCACTAAAGTGTCCCCTTTAATGCTTTCACAGTCATGTCCAGATTTATATCTTGTCTACAGTGCAGATAAAGTTATTGCAAAAATGTTACCTCCTTCATTTTCTCCTCCTGTGGCTGGGCTTTTGAAGGAAATGACAGCCACTTCTGTGGTCTCTGTAGTGCTGGTTGTCTAATATAAGTATACAGTGAACTAAATTGGAGTAAAAATTGCTTTCTAGACTTTGATTGGGAGATTTAAAGCTGCTCTGGCAAATAAAAACAGAAGCTATACTGGGAATTCGAAGCTACCTGAGGAATGTTCATTTCAAGTGCTAACAAGTCTATATGGTTTGGCAATGCTACAATCAGGTATCAGTTAAATATGTATTTTCAGGGTCATAAATTTGAACCTTAGACCCACAATTCCCACTTTATAGCCCTTTGTCTTACCTTGTGAAAATGCTGCCCACAGCTGTAAGGAAAGAATACGTATCTTCCTTTACATTTATATCACGATAATATTAGGAATGTAGATTAAAGTGATTTTTTTTTTTGGTTTGTACTTTAAACTCTTTCTTTTAATTAATTAAACACATTTGCCTTTTCTATTTCAAGTTATATAATTGTTTTTTTCCTAGATAAATAGCATACTGTCTTACATATTTATTTACAAAAAGATATTGTTGACCATCTCTGGTTTTGTTATTGAATGTTGTTATGTAGTTAAATCTGAAAATAGTTGAATTACTTCAAACAAATAGTCCAATTTTGTGTTTAATATCACATTCTGTTTAATTTCACTGCTGTGAAAATGTCTTTGATGAAAAGCATTTTGCGTTCTGAAAGAAAAATGCCTAATCCCAAATCTTCAGTCACTGAAAAATACTACAATTCCATTTAATGCACTTAGTTTCAAAGATGAAAAAATTAAAGAGATTCCTTTTTGACACATTCTATTCTAAGTTAAAATACTTATTCCAGTTTAGAAAGCATGAGCATACCTTCAGAAGGAAAAAAATAATTCAGGGAAAAAGCCCAACATATGCTAGGCACCATTGTCTTAATACCATCAAAATAACACCAGAAGCCACTTGAGGATTCTCTGCTGAGCTGCAGAGGCTTGTTCACCAATCACTAGACATTCAAATGGAAGTAATAAATCCCCTGTAAGACCAGCTAAAAGGCTGTGAATTATTCCTCTTTTCATCTGACAGACTTGTCTTGGCCATAGAATGCAGAAACCGATCTGCAAAATAACGAAAAGCTGCACCCTAGCTTTGAAAGTTACCTATATATCCCCAGACATTGTGTGTGTATGTATATGTGTATAGTGTATAGAGTTATATATATGGAACCTGGGTCAGGTATAACACTGAACTGCCCCTCTGCCTGCCTCACCTTAGCTGCTGAGATAGAACAGATTTTGGTGAATCCAATAGTGCTAAAGGCTTGCTTAAAGATCTTGTTTGTGCAAATACAGAGAGAAAAGGATTTTTCAAAAATGTGATCAGAAAGCACACTGGTACTTTCAGCGCAGACAAAACTTGGTCTCTGCTGCCAGCCAGGTGAGAAGATTTGAAGCCAATATTTCAAGCGAATCAGTGCCTCCCTCATCAGCCCACATGCCATTGTTCTGCCCTTGGCTTTGTTTACCAGAGGCTGGGGGTTTGAGAAGCTGGAGATCTACAGCTTCTGCTTTCCAACCTGGAAGCAGTCAAATGTGGGTAAGTCTGTGGGGAAAAGTGCCATGGTTTCTTATTTCACTGGAAGACATGGTACAGCTATGCATTTTGGACTTAAATTGTGTCACACACATTTGTAAGGATGCCTTCACAACCCACTTGTCAAGTTAAAAGCTGCTTGACGCTTCTATATGGGAAGCCCTTTCTTCATTATTTGTTCCATTGGCCTTAATCCAGTTCCCTGCTGTTGACTTTCTTTTCCCTTCCTGCCTGTTGGACAGATATTTTCAGATAATGTCTTCTGATAACATACCATAGCAGCTCTTGCCATTCATTGTAAAGGCTGAGCTTATGAACCCCTGACCATACAAGCAGTAAAAACTGTGATAAGGGCAGAGAGTAGATACAGAACATGGAAATACTTATGTTTACAATGGTACCTGATTGTTTTTGTGTTATGAAATTGCTTTTTACATTTTTTTCCCCCCAGTAATTCTCTGGTGAACTTATAATGGAATAATATTCTTAAGTCCCTTCAGACTTGCAAGTATTTGTCATCTGGAAGTTTTTTTAATGAAATTTAACCAGTCTAAAAGTCTGTGTTACTTGTTGAGATTTTTTTTTCCCCCACAATCACATGTTTATGGGAGCTAAAACTTAGGAGCTGTGATAGAGAAAGCTTTTATTTTTTATGATAAGGGGAAGAAATGAATAAATTGAATGAATTAGCCTCGCAAACAGATCTCTGATTACAGTTGCTGCTCTGGGACTATAACTAGTGTTACAGCCAATAAACAATTTGCTAATACTAAGCCAAGTTCTAATTCTCCAGCTGCTAATTTTAGGTAGAAAAATTGTTTTCATTCTTAATATGCTTTTATTTCACTTATGTATTTTTCATATACTTTGCTGAATGAAGAGATAAAATTGTGTTCCATTTAAGTCTAAATAGGTAGTTTTATTGTATTTTTTCATACCTCACTAAGTATTTAGTGCTTAATTTTCACCTTAATTATCTTTTTCTCATATTTGAATAAAAGAAGAAGTGAGAAAAATCTCACATTAAGGCTTGAGTTACCTTATATGATCCCAAAGGAAAAGGTTTTTTTTAGATCTCACATTTTTTTACTATGCGTCCACCTGCTTTTACTGGAGGTTGATATTTTTTATTTTTATAATATATTTTCAGTTAGTTGGATTTGTAGTTTGGGGAAAAAAGAAAAAAATAAGCACATTAACAACAGTCTTCCAATTTTGCTCTTTCAGTTTTTCAATGCTTCTCATGAAATCTAAGTTATTTTTCAACATGTTGAGCTTCCCACTAACAAAGAAACAAGTTTATAAATCTTTGCTGTGTTTCACCTTTAAAAAATAGGAATAATGATATGAAAACTAAAAATAACCAAGAAAAAAAAAAAGTTCACTTGCAGTAACTAGAAAGTGTTGTTTATATTTAAAATAAGAAATACCCTTGTACTTAGGTTGTAAACTTTTCAATTTTATCTCCACAGGGGTTTCAGGAAAGATGGTTAGCTGATAGGTGTAAAGCTCCATGCAGTTGTAAGTTATCTAATTATTCCTAGTCATATAAATGAGTTACTTGTTTTGAAAAAGTACAAAAGATTTATTAATGAGTCAGCTATCTATTCTAGCAGAGAGACTGGAAGGTAGACCTGTAGAAGAATGATGATCTGACGTATTTTATATGGACTGGAAGAAAGACAAAAGGAAATGTGTAACCAGGAAAGGGGTTGTGGTGGAAAAAGAAAAGACAAAATCACAGAAGCTGTTTCTCATTACGTTGCCTCCATCAGCGTGCACTGCTTCCCCTGTTTGTGGGAATATCACTGTGCATGGTGACAGCTGCAAAATTAGAATATGCCACAAGAGTCCACGATGCTTTCCTGCAGACAATCATCCAGAACCATTAGACAATCCATATTTTTGCTTCTACCTGGTTTCCATTCATTGATGCAGGAATGCACATCTTCCATAGATCCTGTGTTGGGTGTGTCAGCTTATATAAATGTCTCAGTTTACATTTCTTACTTTTTTTGTAGTTTACTTTTTTTCAGAAAGTAACAGTGTACTTCTTGTCTAGTGCATTTGCATGTGCTGGCAATTGTGTCATGAGACCTGTGGATTATCATCTACCTAGATGGATACTAGGTGTTCCAGCACTCCTAAAAGTGCCCCTGGACACCTGTGTTTAAACCATACCTAGAAATTTTATCTAAACTTAGCAGAACCATTCATCTCCACCTAGAGTACTGACAAGATGTGCAATGAGTGTCTACTAGTAATAGAGAGACCTTAAGATAGACACCCCAAAATAGGTGCCTTGGTCTCATACTGAATCCAACCCAAGGAGGTGTTTTTTTTGACTAAATGGTGGCACTGCACACTCAGCACACAATACTCACAGGGATACAGATTGTTTGTCTTGTCCTCACCGTTGAATTGTGATAAAAGGAAAAGTGTTATTAATAGAGCTCCCCTATGCAGCTTTCCCTGCTGGCTGCTGGCAGAGCTGTCCTGCACAGCATTTTCTGTTTAGCTGACCACCTAAGGTCTCTGCACAATCTCCAGATTTGTTGGGTAATAGAATTCTTGGCTGCCCTGTGTGAATATTTTCTTGGTTGTACACCAGGACACACATGAACTCAAGGGATCTCACAATGGGTTCCTGGGCACCAGCCATGCTAGCTTTATGGCTCAACGTATTATTATTATTATTTTTCTAAATATTGTGTGAAAAATTATCAGTCGTGGCAACCTTTAGTAATAGTCAAATTGCTCTCAAAAATACTGTTCATATTCTTATAGTATTTTTATAAATATTAAAAGTATTTCCAGAGGTTCCATTTTTTTCCTGTTTTTTACTGTTATTTCATAACATCTTCCGAGTTTTACCTTGTGTATTGGGGCTGCTTTCAGGCTACTTTTATGATTCCACTACTCAGATAATATTTTATAGAAGTCTAGCTTTTAATTATTCTCAAGACATGCCAGAGCACGATGGCAATCTGGCTAATTCTAAAATTATATATCTAAAACTACTTGGGAGAATGCAGCTGACAGAATGTTAAAGTCCTATATTATTCACTCATGTCACATATTATAAGGGACTTTTTTGGCCATCCTCTGTCTGTTGCAAGAAAGAAACCTCCATATACAAGGCCTAAGTATGTTCTAAGCACATCTTCAGAGACAAACAGTCTTATCCTTCAGGAAAGTTCTCATGATTGTTCCCATAATGTGGAGATCAATGAAAATCTCAAATCCACCAGAAGGGCATAGAATAGTTATCTCTAATTGTTCAGATTTGCTGTGGAACATCACTTAAGTAATACTAACCTCTTCATGTCTCCAAGTTCAATTCAGAAATAGACAACAGCAAAAGCTTTCTCTTACTTTCATGTTTTCTCTGTACTTTTACTGTTAGTATAAGGTTTTTGTACTCAGAATAGTATGTATGTGTATGTGGGTTCACATGTGCATGCATAGAGATAAAGAAAGCTGCAGTAGACATTTTTAGAAACAGAAATAGAGAGAAATACTTGATAGCAAAAGAAACAAATAATTTTTATCCAGCTGTAAAAAATGCTTATGTACGGGCTGTTGCTACTCTGGCTACATTAGCTAGATCCATGTTAACAAGCTGAACAGGGCAGACATGAGTGCAGTGGTGCTCAATCATGCATATAGATTTCTAAAAGGCCTTGTAAAGGTTCATCTTTGCATGCTTGTAGAACCATATACTCTTCTAATGGTGCTCATCTTTGCTTTAGACAAAAACAGTAGAAAAAATACATCTTTTGAAGATTCTTTATTGTCTTGTTTGTTTTCTAAAGCATTTTTCCATACAACCATCACACTTAAAAATAATAAATTCCTGTATTCATACCACCTTCTAGACATGTCAGACATAAGCATCACAAATACTTTTGCACCCTAGGTCAAATTGAGAATAAGAATTTTGGATCATCTTGGCTAATATTTGCATACCTGGCCAGTTCTACTGTCAGTGAAAAGAAAAACACTCAAAACCTAAGTTACACAAACAGCAAATAGCTTACTTTAGGACTCCAAATAACTTAAATACCACACTTGTTCTTTCTGTTGACTCCAAAATCAGTAGATAAGCCAAGCTGAAAGATTTTATTTTCCTGGAAATCTATCATCATGATGCTTAACTGGAATACCTCTGGAAGACTAAATACCACCTATGACAATTTTTCTTCCTGCATAAGGTCTTTTTGAGTTTTGTTTGCACTTATCCTCACAGACAAAGCACCAATATGCACAAGAAATAACAGTACATTAGTTTTTTTATTTTTAGTAAAGCAAAAAATGTATTCAATACAGCATAATTTGTATTCAACTAGATATGTTTAAAAATATGTAAATGCCACCAACATCTCTCTTCTTTATTTTTATGTAAAATCTTATTTTTAGCAGACTCGTATAGTTCTTATGCCCTATTTTTTTAGAGTACACAATACTATTTGCTACTAAAAAATTTGTAACCTAAAAAAAGGTTTAATGTTTGATCCAGCTGTTAAATCATGTCTACAGTGTACATTAAACAGCCAAAAGATATAAAGCAAGAAATTAATTGACCAATACTTGGGTAGTGTGTGACATTATGTACCCGTTTTAGCTGGCTTTGTAACATCACACAAATCTATAACTTCATACTTCATGAGTCAGAATCAATAAACCTGCCATTACAGACTCCAAAATCAATCTTGCCTTACATGCTTCCCCGCCTTTACTTCTTCCTATTTTCCTTCTACTTCCCAGCAAAACAAAACAAACCGCTCTGAGAATTTATAATCTTTTGAGCTAAGTAAAGCAGATGAATTAGGATCATGGATTCTATGGGAAAAAGTCACTTACCATACTCTTCAGGGTTGAGTGAACCCAAGCTGGTATTCCAATGTAGTCCCTTGCTCCTCTGCCATTATTTTAGATTATTGTGATTTAAATTTAACATAATCAGCCTTAGGAAAATTAAGATCTTCAGTTAAATTGAGAAGTAAAGCTCTAATTTATTCTTTAATGTCTGCAATTCCTCTATTGTTCTTTCTGAGAACTTGATTTACAATCTTGATTTCCAATATTGTGATTATATCTTTTCCACCCTACTGTACTTTTTGCCTCCCCAGATGAGGACCAACACTGTAGGTGCTAAACTTCATCCACTTGTATACACTTAACCACACATTCATATGTCTTAAAGCCTCCACCATACAAATATCATGGATCTCCCAGAAATTCCATAAGCTTAGTTATTGTAAAAGCAATGTAGCACACTCTCATAATTCTAAAAATTTTACTGCAGCAGTTGTGTCACAAGAATAATTTTTATAATGACTCTTTGACTTTTTAATATATGCTGGATCATTTGGAATCTTTATTCTGTCAAGGCAGAGGAACAAGATCCTTTAGATATCCTAGAGAGAAAGAGGATGTTCATAGAAGGAGTATCCCTATTTTTGAAAGTCCAAGAAATCACTTACCTTCATTTTAAGGTTACTATTATTTATCAGAGAAAAGGGGAAAGAAAATTAATGGGAATATTATTAATATTTGAATGACCAAAATAATTGCACAAGCTGCCCCTACATTTATTTTCTAAGGGGTTTTGTTGTTTATTCAGTAATATATATTTATTTTTGATGATAAAGTCTTGTCCTGATATATAAATTTCTGGAGGACTCATCTCCAAAGCAGCATATGAATCATATATGAAAACATTTCAACAGGTTTAAGTACAGTAACACAAAAAAATCACCTGCTTAGATAGGCTTGGCCAAAATCTTTAAAAGCAGACAAGAAGTGACATTATCTTTGATTTGGTTCATTATTGTCCACCAAGGCAAATCTGCTAACAGATCTAAGATTTTATCTTGCAAAAATGAGTATTCAAATACTATGTTTTGTATAACATATACTCCTGGCAGTAATTGAACTCCAACAATCTGAATACTAATCTCTTCTGAGCACAGATTTCCTGTATTTTCCTCATTATTTATTTATATTTCCAAATAGCCCAGACACTGTTCAGGATGTGGTTTAATAACCCTGGCTCATACTGTTGAGCTATTAGTGCTCTTGTAGAGAGAAGATTTTGGCATGAATTTTGCTGTGTCAACCCACTGGAGCACTTAACAAAGGCTGGTAAATGAGAAGTTTGAGAAGGGAAGAACAGTTAGCAGGTGTCATGCATTTGCTTGCAGAACTGCACTTGTTACACTGAACATGTAATCTGGAAAAGATATTGTCTGGAAATGGCAGAGAAAATGGAAACAAAAAAAAAAAAAGAAAAAATGTATGGCACAATTATTTTTCCTTATTATTTGTTTCATAGGTTCTGGCATTCTGGCACAAATTTTGCCCATTTATAGGAAGGGCAGTTCCTCTAGACAAGATGCCATGTCATACTTAATTAGCTTCTCTGATCTTTCTGAAAAAGGGACATGGATTCTTTCCAAGATTAATAACTGTGCATCTGTTAGTATAACAGTGAGGCAGATTTGTGATCAATAGACCTACACATGTATCTGAAGAGATCAGTGGCTCTGAATGAATCTAATCATGTAATTACAAAAATTAGGCCATTCTACAAGTCATCTGTGTCTCTTTATTTTGATGGTATCTGATTCTGCTATGATATTTTAAATGATTGAAGTATGAGCCTTCCCGAAGAATGACGCTAGTCATATTTAATTAAAAATCCCTAATTAATTGCAATAGAACATGAAGGAGAATTTTGACCAATCAGTACTCAGTAGACTAAAACCACATTCTCCTTTAACCTCTTTGGATGCTGTTCAAATTACAGAACTTTTTGGTACAGACCAAGTTTATTCTATTTTTGGTTGCACCATCAAATACTGGTAATACAAAAACAGAAATGGAAGAAAGAGTGTAAAAGTGTTTCTACATTTTAATGGCAGCATACGCACCAACACTAACTTTCAGAACTGACGAGAAGGTTTGTTCTCCTATATATGATACTATGGTCTCTGTGTGGATCAAATTGTCACTGAAGTACATGGCCTGAGAAAAAATTACAGGGAACTTCACAGCCAACTCACACCATATAGTATGAATCATTCCTTTCCTGCAGAGGAGAGGAAAGCGCTCTCAATAAAATATAATAAAATGTTCATTCCTAATTCTATAGGAATTAACTACTTGTTTTATTTGGAGAAGAAAATAAAGAATCTTGTATATTTCTGTATTTATGCTTCACTCCAATGTACAAACCGTCATCAGTTATTATCTGCAAACTTCAGAAATTTTAGTTTTTCCCGCTTCGTTAGGAATCTGAAAGCAATTCTCCAACCTTGCATACATGTAGAGAAAGCAATGAACCAACATGGGCAACCAATAGGTATTTAATTTCTGAGAGGTTTTGTGAAAAAATATCATCACCTCCTTTTACACAGAGGTAATTATAATTTTCAGTCAATGAATGCAAGATAAACTGCATATGGATATGAATTCTGATGTTCCTTGTGAGTTATTTTGGCCATGGAAAAGTGTAAATTTTGGCTTAAATGAATGTGCTATGTCACTAACTGACTTATCTGCTTGCATAAAACAGTAGTTATTCAAAGGAGGTAAAGAACAGATCTAGCTAGGGTTTCTGAAGCTGTTATCACTAATTAAATAATTGAGTTTGAGATATTTGTCAAATTAGAAAAAAAGAGACAGACAACCAATAAGAAAAGATATGAGATCACTAAAGTTGAATTACAAGGGTGTTGTTTGGGTTTTGCCATAGGACTGCACAGGGAGGCTTCACAGTAAACTCTAATCTTTATAATCTTTTCACAACATGAGAAATTTTTGTTTTATGCCATCTCTACTGATACCTTGTGCCTTGATAAAGCTGTAACTACTTTCAGTAACAGCAAGCTTTTGGCCTCTGCGCATTGGTTTTTTGACCTTTGTGGTGGCCTGCTTTTAATTTATAACCACGGTTCCTCAAAGCAACGTATCAGCTCTCCTGTGTTTGGGGAAGAATCTCGATGAGAGTGAAGTTTCATCACTTCTCCCTGAGGATCTGGCTTCTTTTCCAAAATGTAAACTCTAACACCTCACATGCTGTCCCTGGCAGGACCTTTTCCAAGCAAAATGTGAAGATTTGCAATATGAAAACTATTTCCTACATATTGAAATTGCAGTGGGGAAGACACAAAAATTACTTCAGTTGTCACAGAAATCATATAGAGAGATTCTCTTTGTCAGTGGCAGATTCAGATTTGTAAGCAGAGGACCAACTGCTGCTGACTTTTTCCAGTCTGCTCTGGCACTACAGGTCAGCATGGGTTTATGTGCTACACGATACAACTGACACCTACCATGGTAACTATAGCATCTTATTTTTCTACTTAATACCTACAACTTGCAATTTCCATCTTCTTCTCTGTTTTTTGTTTTTTTTTTTTTTTCCCAAAACAGCATCCCTGAACAACATTATCAATAGAGGAATAATCGCTCAGATTCTTATCTGGGAGGAGTTATTTTTTTTGCTCTTCCCCCCCCCCCATCATTTTGTCAATGAGCCATTAAAATGACATGCAAGAGCTTGAAGTTAGAAGTGCTCTAAATTATGTATTTCTAGTGCAGCACAGCTGCCTGGGAGATATGAGCTTGATTTCACATCCAAATCTCATATTCCTGCACATTTAAACAGAAAACCCATGAATAGTAACTGGTAATTAATAACCCTCTCCAAACTGTCATCTCCCTCAGTCCCTAAGAGTGATACTGCTTCCCTCATCAGCACAATAGAAAATGCAAGAAAATAGCAATAGAGATGTGGATGGCACTGTTTTTTGTGTCACGTTCCTTAACAGCAAGTTACTGCTTGAAGTCCAAGAAATAGCTCTGATCATAAACTGAGTTAATATGTCTACCCCCTCACCTTGTTAGGACCCCCACTGTGTCTGAAGAATGATTACAGAACTTCAGATATTTTTCCCCAAGGAAGCAGCTTTTACAGACCATATATTAGAAGAGACCAGGTCTTGATATCACTGATCTGTCAGTTCTTAAGTTACAGTATTGGTATTAGCTCCAGTGGTTGTGGTATTCTGCAACCATGCAATTAGGTTATCATGGGAGAAACTGTATCCTAGAATTCAAAATAGGCCTGGAATAGACCCAACACTTCCCGTCCCTCCAGAATGGAAAGACCAAAAACTGAACATACGTCACTGCCTGTCTTGCTTTTCTGAACACAAAAAAATCCAAAGGAAAGCTCAAAGTGATATTTCTAGTTCACTACCAAACACTTTGTTATGTTGAATAATTATTTTTCGTAAATAGATATATTTGCACATTGAAACCTAACTATTACTTTTGTTTCAAGGAAAAGAAAAACTTTCTTTTACATAGAGAGGTTGTTAAATGTACTGGTTTTTAATACATAAATATTAATTCTTGAGAATACAGATCACAGGATGATGGCTTATGTTATTATCAGGATCATTCTTACTGCATTGTCCCCTAACATCCAAATTTTGAATACATTTCTCTGCTGAACACTTTAAGCCATATACTGCTGGGTTTCTATATGTGTACAGCAGTATGCCATTGCATTTGGAATTGCAGATTTTGGAATTTAATAAGGGCATAATGAAATTACAGGAAATATTAAATGAAAAACTAGTCTTATCAGAGCTGTAACATGCCCACAATATTTTATATTTCAGGAGGAAAATGGTGATTTGAGTATGAAAATACAAAATGGTGTTATGTCTTTAAGAATTCTGACTGTGAAAAGAATATGAATAAAACAGATAATACTAAATTTAGCAATAACACAGATTTTTGGCAAAAAACTGGAGCAAAGAAAGCAAGAGTACCCTTAAGAATATTTATCACTTCTCTCTTATTTTTCATTACAAGGTCTCAAAGAGCTTTATAAACATCAATTAAATCGCACTTGTCTCCTCATCTACTTCAAATGGGTAAACGAGTAAACTGAAGTTCAGGAAGATTAAAGGGCTTCTCTATTATAAAATAGTAAATCAGTAGAAGAGCTGAAAACAGAATTTGAAGCTTGGATGAGACAACCGTATTATGCAAAACATAATACAATAAAAAATCTTAAATATCGTGGAGATTGTTATAGAGCTATAACTGGATCTAATGTAGTGAAAACTACATTTATATTCTAGCGGAAACAAAATTTAGCTTTGTGATGGAAGTATTCAAATCACATTTGGGACTGTTTTCCAGTAAAAACATGCCTGTTTGTGGATGAAAATAGATTCTTGAAAATTGTTTGTACATCAAAGGATGAGTGAGAATTTATGGTTTTATAGATCAGTATCTATGTATACGTATACCAATATGTTTAATTTTATATATACATATAGCAAATAAAGTCATGTTATTAAAGCTACGAATGCAGGAAGAACAGTGGGACTGAATATGTTACCAGACCATGACAATTTTTAATGCAAAACTACACAAAATAAAACCAACAAATTTAATCCAGTTGTAATCATAACCATGAACATAGACAGAAACCAATGTTACATTATTAACTGAAAACTTATTTCTGTTTTCAGATACATGAGAAAATTTTTAGTAATATCTATGATTTCTTTTTTAGAATAAGCATATTTTCTGTAAGTAATGGCAAGTAACGGCCAAAATTAAGACAATGAGATATATTTAGGATATTTATTGTTTCTATACTGACAACAGTAAGATCCACTGAAACCTTTGGTGAACTTAAAACAAAGATTTCAGCTCTTCAAAAGTTCCATGATGGTTTTGTTCTTGGAGATTTATTTGATTATATTATATCTGGCACTAGCTGGTGAGCAACTAACAACATAACACAGTGGTGACTGCATGATGTTGTCTCTGTTCTCACTGTGAGCTGGGCAAGGATTCCTGTTTTATATACCCTTAACAATTTGTTCTGGTGGTGGAAAAAAAAAAGAAAATCTTCTGAACTTGTCACATACTGGCAACAACAAAAGTAGTATTCATCCAGGAATGTTTCTGTCTTGTTAGTTTTGGAAAGTTATCTGTGAAGTTGGATGTGTAAAGCACATGTCTCGGTGACTGCGTGGGTTTATCTCATCGAGGCCTCCCAGAGCCAGCTCAGCAACCAAGTGTCACTGGCCTTAGCTGCAGATACTGGGTAAGGATTTCGGTGTGTTATATTGCAATCTCCCTTACACCTTGTCATTTCTATCTTTCACACATTTTGCTTGTTTCATAGCTCAGTAAAATTCCAGCTTCCCAGGCAACTGCCAGATGCAGCTGCAATGTGGCTGGCACCTTCTCTCTGATCCCACTGCAGTCAGTGAAAAGTTTCTCACAGATTTCATCAAGAACTGGACAAAGAGTTTTGTGTGGAAAAAAGCTCCTTCAAGAATATAGTCTGTAATACTCCAAGTAAATTCCTTTGCCATACTCTTGGCCAGATAGCATGCTTAAAATCCAAAACCCAAACATCTGAATACAGGCCATTTCTGATCCACCTGCAAAACTCAGCAAAAGTCAGTAAAATTGCATTATTAGTAGAGGACAACTAACAGATGTGTTGTTTTTTCATTTTGTTTTTCTTTTCAGTTAGCTGCAAGTCTTTGCCTATTTAATCAGTATTATTATATGTTATTTGATAATATCCAGAGGAAAAAGTTGGTTTATTCAGGATTCTCAGGTGAACCTTTTTCTACAAGAGGCAGAAAATATGTTTATATACACACATATATAATATTTCTGTGACAGTTCTTCCATTTGCAAAGAACAGGGAGGTAGCTTCATAAGAATGTATTGGGAAACCTCATTTTGAAATTTCCTGTTTCTTTCGTTCATGTGGGTACAGTCTCATCTAACCCAAAACCAGCTGCAAGCTTAGCCATGCCACCTGGAGTTTATCTACAGCCAGGAGAAAGAACAGCAATTAATCTAATTCTAAAACAAGCAAGACAGGTAAGAGGAATGACTCACTTTCTAATGAACCTTGTCTCTCTGCATTAATTATAGTATCTAAATAATTAATTTAGGTTAGCCATATATATTCTTTGTCCCACTATTAATTTTTTCCTCAGAAGTTAAATAAGACCTATTTTAAAGACAAACTCTAAGCAATCTGTGAATGCATAAATTTATGCATATGATAAAATGTACATAACATGATATACATAATACAGAACCACATATATAGATGTGCAAATTCACATAAATTTTCATATGGATAGATTTATACACATATTACTACCATGACTCTTGCCTCTTTATACATGTGATCAGGTTCCTCAGATGTCTTTCTAAAGTCAGTCATTTTTTTTCCCTTAAATATCACTTCATAACCTAGTCACATCTCCCTGTGGCCTCCAAGGTGTTTCATTATGAAAATTACATCACTGATTAAGAAATAGTGTGGCCAATCTGAATCTCTTTCTTTTTCATTTGATCTTTCTTAAAAAAAAGAAAACCAAAACAACCCAAACCACCATATTTAACACATTTGTTTGCCTGTCACGGCACTGCATTAAAAAATAAAATTTTAGAAAGATCTCTTTTCAAATATCCATATTCAGTACATTTAAAAAAAAATTAGTTGCATCGTTTAATAGTGATTTTAATAGCTAAAATATCATTTTTATGGCACCTGTGTTTTAAAACAGCCATAATGTTTTAAAATTCATCTTTTGTTGAAAAAATTCTCATGAGACTGGAAGAAACAGCTTATTAGTAGGAAGACAGAAGGACAGTAAATGCATTGTAAGATTGGAGTCATCTTTATTTTCAAATTTATGTTAATTTTGCACCAGAGAAATATGAGTCAATTGAAAATTATTTTATTCAGTTATGTATTTGATTTAGATTTGAATCTGACAAACCAAGGAGACAATGAGACACTACAGTTAAAATCTCCTATAAATGTATTTAGATTCAAAGTCTTATATTCTTTTTGGCTTGCATTTCTCCTCCAGATAAACGCTAACCTTTTAAGGGATTGTTATCATTACCAGTGATTGTTAACAATAATATTGTTAATACTAATTAGCAAAAATGCTGCTACACACAGCGAAAAAATAGGCATAGATAAAAATACAGAGGAGGTGCTTGTTAGGAAACTGATCAAACAAGCTTAATTATGACCCCCAGATAAAGGAACTGCCATTAAGCCATTAAATTATCACAGATAAGACAGACGCTCAGGCACTGTCTGATGATAAATCACAGCTAAAAACAGCAAGGAAATCAGAGCTTGAACTGCTAATCCTTCTGAGGTTTGAGAGGAGCACCAGTTCCCCTACTGTTTTGCATCTATTTATATTGCACTTCGAACCCCCAAATGGCCTCTGCTTATCTGCAGCTCTAGATAATTTATGCCTATTGGTGTGTCACCTCACAGCAGAGGCTGTTATCAGGAAAGAGGAGTTTAGGAAATCTGATCCCTTGAAATGCTAATCCTCTGGAGATTACTGCACATAAACGAGTTTTCTGCCATGATTTACTTTTGTTTATTAGTAACAGAGATTAGCACTTTAGGCTTGCCATTTCAGACAACTGCTTAGTTTGGGAATAAAGTGATCACTCAATGTGCAGGATTTTCACATATGAAGTTGTCCTGAGTTTAGCAGTCAAAGACAAGATAGTAATTTTTCTTTATATGTCATCTCTTTAAAAGATTTGTAAATATTTTTTAGCACATGAAAGGCTGATCTTAAATGCCTCATTCCTTAGACCCTAATCCAGAAAAGCACCTACCTACAATTCTGTGCACTTATAAGCATGCGAGTCATCACATAGTAACTTTGATGGGATATTCTTGTCCTTATATTCTAGCTCTACTTAAGTAGTTTGCTGGATCACATCCCAGCAATGAGATAGTTCCATTCAGCTATGATGGGTACCCTCCGTGCTGAAATGGTTAATGATAAGAAGTGATATGTGAGTAGGAATTTTATTTAAATGCTTTTTTTTTTATTTAAATGCTATCTTAATGCTGTTGAACTGCTAAGGAATCTTATCTTTCAGCATTTGATGGGGCTAATTTGGTTGGTAGTTAAATGCCATGGTTTTTAGTGCTACAGACTATTCCTATATGAATAACTCCCAAAACCATCAAATCCAAACATGCCCATTAGCATAGTATAATGAAAGCTTGAACTGCAGGCATATAATGCTGCTGCAAATATGTGGACTAAACACATAGCTGCTAAGAGTTTTCAATTTCCTTTTTTGTTGTTGCACTCAGGTTCAATAGTGAGACTGGATGAGATCACACCAAGTGACATGACTGATTACCAATTAGCCAAGCACACTGATGGTAGCTGTTGGTGGCAGCTACTGAGATACAGTACTATGTGTCAAAGAGATAAGGAGATGCAGGAAATTAAGTCGACCTTGAGATTTCATTACATTTAATGTCACCTAATGGCACTTGATATTTTTAAATCCTGGTTGCATTCACCTCACCAGCTCCATTCCATCTTGGTAATTATATATGTATATATATATATATATATATAAAAGTTTCAGAACTTGTGCATTGTTTTTTCCCAGGGGAATACTTCACTACAAAATGCATATGAAAGCAGTCTAGAGGGAACGAAGTGGTGAAACTAGTGCCTGCTATTTTCAAGGGTGACAGAGGGACTATTTCATTACTTTAGAGCACACACTGTATAATTTTGAAGTTACTTCTTAAGTCCCTTGTAGGAATGCAGTTAGTCAGCAGTTGCATTAACCTTCTCCAAAAGCATGGAAGTGAAGAGGTGGAAAATAAAGCCATCACCAAATTAAAAGCAAAGGATGGACACAAAAAAACAAGTAAGAATGCAGATTACATCTCTCAGTGTTTGCTTTTGTTGGATTTTCATAAAATTACATCTCTTTATACACAGGAAGGTTTCTGTGAAATTTTGATGCAGATCTTGCTAAAAGGCAAAGGTTTGCTTAAATTAGTTTATTTTTAACATATTCTCTAGTTTCTGAGACAAGAAACAAAGATAAGACCCTTTGACAGGCTTCTTTACATCTATTTGTGAATGTGTGCTTGAATATCTGTGTGTACCCGTATGTAGACAGGTAAAATTTCTGGTAAACTTAGAGGCAGAGCTTTTAGGCCTTTGCCCAAGAATTTTGCCTAGCTGTATACAAGGAATTATGCCCAGCTCTGGTGATAATTAAAATGTGATTACATAAATATCCAAGACCATCATTTTCTATTCACCATCAAAATGAATGTACAGTTTTCATAACTGTACAGCTAAAATATAATTCTGAATGGAATAATGTGACAATTTCTACATTTTTATTTGGCTGAGATGAATAATATTATGTTTAACGAATTTTAAACTTAATTTGAATCATCTACAAAAGCCTGTGCTTATCATTTTCAGTGAGCCTTGCCTTGACTACTTTTTCTATAAATTTTAGAAGCCAAAGCTATAAGTTGAGTTTTCAACATACATTAGAAAACATTAAGGCATGAAGTTTTCAGCAAGATCATGTTCCATATATTTTTACCTATAAATTGACAAATTATTCACAATGTAAATAATAATAAATTTATAATAAGAAAACTCTACATCTTGAACTGCCTAAAGAAATTCATGCTGGATCTAGCGACCAAGACCTACAACAGTAGTGTTTGAAATATTCTTGTCCAAATTGGTATTAATTATGGTTGACAACAATGCATTTTCTAAGTTTCACTTAACTGAAATATTTAATGAAGCATATAACCAGCTCCTTGTATTTATTAGAAAACCTGCCTCAAAACTGACCATCTCAATTTGTTTTCCTTGATACTTCAGCTTTGATTAGACTTGCTGTCCACTGGTTAAAAGTTGTAATATTAACACTGAGAGACTTCCCTGGCTATTCATCTACACCAATGCATGTAGCATGAGCAACAAACAGGAGCTGGAAGTCCTGGTGCAGCAGGAAAACTATGACATAATTGCCATTGCAGAAATATGGTGGGAAGACCCACACAACTGGAGTGCTGAAATGGATGGCAAAAATCTCTTCAGGAGGGGTAGTAGACAAGGATGGGAGCATTTTGATCAACTAGAATTCAATGACAGTGATGTTAGGGTTGAGTGTTTACGAGTAAGGATTGGAAGAAAGGCCAACAAGGAAGATGTCATGGGAATCTCTTAGAAACCACCCAGCCAGGATGAAGAGGTGGATGAAGTAACTTGCAAGCAGCTAGAAGTCTCACATGACTTTTGTTCTCATGAGGCACTTCAACTTACCAGATGTCTGCTGGAAATACACAAGAGAGAAGATGGTCTATGAGGTTACTGGAGTGTGTGGACAGTTCTTTCCTGACACAACTTCTGAAGGACCCCAAAAGGGTCCTGTTGGACCTGTTGTTAGTGAACAGAGAAGAGCTCCAGGGTGATATGATGGTCAGAGGGCTTCTTGGGCACAGCCATCATGATATGTTAGAGTCTGCAATTCTTGGAGAAGTAAGGAGTGGGATCAGCAGAGGTTGGCTATCTGGAGGGCAGACTTTGGCCTTTTTAGGAGCCTAGCTGACAAAGTCCCTTGGGAGGCAGTCCTGACGGAGAAAGAAATCCAGGAAGGTTGGATGCGCCTTAAGAGGGAAATCTTAAAAGTACAGGAGCAGGCTGCTGCCACCTGCCACATTTTTGAGGTGAGGGAGAAGACCACCCTGGCTTAACAGAGAGCTTTGAGTGGAAGTCAGGGAAGAAAGAGAGTTTATGACCTTTAGAAAAAGGGTCAGGCCATTCAGGAAGACTACATGAGGTTATGCAGGAGGAAAACTTACAGGGCTGAAGCCCAACTAGAACTTTATCTGGCCACTGCCATAAAAGATAATATAAAATGCTTCCATAAACACATCAGCAACAAAGAGGAGGCTGTGGAGAATTTCCATCCTTTAATGGACGCAAGTGGGAATATAGTAACAAGGGATGAGGAAAAGTCAGAGGCAGTGCCTCAGTCTTTAATAATAATAGTAGTTGTTAAGACACTGGGGGGTAACCAGCCCTCTGAGCTGAAAGAAAGGGATGGGGAGCAGAATGAAGCCCCCATAATACTTCCCCATAATACTTCCCCATAATAAATGGGGAATTTTTCAGTGACCTGCTACACCACTTGGTGAACACAAGTGTTACAGGGCCTGGATGGGATCCACCTGAGGGCACCGAGGGAGCTGCTAGAAGGGTTCACTAAGCCATTTTCCATTATTTTCCAACAGTCCTGGCTCACCAGGGGAATCCCCAATGACTGCAGATTAACAAATGGGACACCTGTCTACAAGAAGGGCTGACTTCAGTGCTGGGGAAGGTCTTGGAGCAGATCAACTTGAGTGAGATCATATGGCATGTGCAAGACAACTAATGGATCAGGCCCAGCCAGCAGGGGTTTAGGAAAGGCAGGTCTAGCTTGACCGAGCTGATTGCCTTCTATGACAGGGGTGGCCAGTTTAGTGGGTGAGGGAAAGGCTGTGGATGGTATCTACTGGGACTTTAGCAAAGCCTTTGGCAAAATTTCCCACAGGATTCTCTTGGGGCAACTGGTTGCTCGTGGTGTGGATGGTGTGTGCAGAGTAAAAATTGCCTGGATGGCTGGCCCAGAAAGTGGTGGTGAATGGAGTTAAATTCCTTTGGCAGACAGTTACTGGTGACATTCCCTGGGGGCCAGAGTTGGGGCCAGTTCTGTTTAATCTTTATCAATGATCTCAATGAGGAAATTGAGTGCACAATCAGTCACTTTGTAAACCACACAAAGCTGGGCAGGATTGTTGATTCGCTGGAGGGTAGAAAGGCTCTACCGAGGGATCTGGACAGAGTGGATCAATTGGCCAAAGCCAAATGTATGAGGTTCAACAAGGCAAAGTGCTGCATTTCAGTCACAAAGCCATGCAGTGCTAAGGGCTGGGGCAGAGTATCAGGTAAGGTACCCAGCAGAAAAAGAAAGGAGGGTTTTGGTCAGTAGCCAGCTGGTCACGAGCCAGCTGTGTGCCCAGGTGACCAAGAAGGCCAATGGCATCCTGGCTCTTATCAAAGTAGTGTGGCCAGCAAGACTACGGCAGTGGTCGTCCCCCCGCACCTGTCACTTGTGAGGTGACACCTTGAGTACTTTGTCCAGCTATGGGTGCCCCAGCACAAGTACATGGAGGAGCTGAAGTGGATCCAGAGAAAGGCAACAAAGCTGGTGAAGAGTTGAGAGCACTTCTATTCTATTCTATTCTATTCTATTCTATTCTATTCTATTCTATTCTATTCTATTCTATTCTATTCTATTCTATTCTATTCTATTCTATTCTATTCTATTCTATTCTATTCTATTCTAGAGTTGAGAACAATTCTAATGAGGAGCAGCTGAGGCAGCTGGGGTTGTTTAGCCTGGGGAAAAGGAGGCTCAGGAGAACATTATTGCTCTTTACAACTACCTGAAAAAATGTTGTAGTGACAAGAGGCTGGTCTCTTCCAGGTAACGAGTGGTAGGACAAGATTAAATGGTTTCTAGTTGTGCCAGAGGAGATTTATGTTGGCTACTGGGAAAAAATTTCTTCATGGAAAAGGTTCTCAAGCATTTGAAAAGACTTCCTCAGGGAAGTGGTGGAATCATCATCTCTGGAGGTATTATTGTGTTGATGTGGTGCTTAAGGACATAATTTAGTGGTGGATGTGGCAGAACAAGGTTAAGGGTTAGACTCAATCTAACTCTTCTCCAATCTAACTCATTTTCATTCTATGATTCTTTTCTGTCAAAGTGTAAACATATGTGTATGTATTTATAAGAAAGAGAAAACTTGGGCATAAAATAAATCAAGGTCCTAAAATGTCAAAGAAAATTCACTAAGGCTTTTCCTTTTATTTTTAAAGATGCCTTTTTGTATTTCTTTAGTTTGTAATAAATTAAGAATTCTGGTATTTCAGAGGTTTGGAAATCAGTACTTTCAAAAAAGCTAGAGTCCCATAAATGGCTTCAAATTGAGATCCCAAACTTTTGGAAACCTTAGGTATGTTACAGGAAGTGTTTTTCTTCAAGAGAATTAGAAGAGGTTTATTTTTTTTTTTTATTATTATTTTTTTCCTGAAGAATCAGTCAGTCATTTATCACTTCCTAAATCTGGGTTTTGGAATAGGAAAAAAGATTGAAACAGGTCTTTCAATAATGTAAGTATAGTTTACAGTCAAAACACAACTAAAACGACATTTTTCATGAGTAAGCCTGCAACCAACAATCAATGAAGTCTTCAATAGTGTACTACATGGAAGAAAAAGAGCTAGAAAGGCTGGTGACACGGGCTGTGAACAAGGAAGGGGAATTTTTCCAGGATCTGGTGTGAACACACAATGTCAGAACTGGCACAAAGTTATCACTTAGATGTTTTTGGACAAGTTTGAAAACAGAACCTTCTACAATTTCCTTCACGTCTCTAAGTATATGAGGCCTAGAAAGAGATTTACTGTTATTTGGTGTCAGTGCATAAAAATCCACTTTGCCGTTTTGGTATTATCTACAAAAAGCATTGTGCCTGCCCAGTACATACTAGGAAGGACAGGCTGACCTGGGATTTGTTATTAATTTTTCCTTAATCCAAATTTTCTGTTCACTGTCTTTTACTTTATTGCTACCTGACATTCTTACTCAATTAACAACTATCAATTAGAACATAGAACACGTTAATGTTACTAACAGCAAAACAAAAAATGCTGAAGCACTGGAGAGACTGTGCCAACATATAAATCTAACAAACTGAGAAAGTAAGAAAATAACTACAAATGTGTGAACTAGCCTGTATTAATATAGATACAGAGATATAGATGACAGAAGCCTGTATTAATATAGATACATAGATATAGATGACAGAGATAAAGATAGCAGCCATTCAGAGCTTGTCCTTTTTTAAAAAAATGCACAGGGCAGATTGATTTGATAGTTTGCAGAGTCTCTTAATTTTTGGCTTATTAGTTCTCAAAGTTGTACTGATTCAGAGAAAGATTTACAGGCACCTAAGATGTAACAGAACAGATGGAAATTCGTCATCCCAAAAGTCCTCTGGCAGCTGGTTCACTTTTGTCACTGGCCAGATTAGTATAGTTATATATTTTGATATAATTACTTTTATAACTACAGAAAAATAAGTAAAGTATATAACTGTGGTGTGGTTTTTTGTTTGTTTGGTGTTTTGTGGGTTTTTTGGTAAGATTTTTTGTTTGTTTGTTTGGGTTTTTTTGTTGATTTTTTGTTGTTGTTTGGGTTTTTTTAGTTTTTTTTTATTTAATACGAGCAAGTGGAGATGATTGTAAAACATAAATAAATAAATATATAATAAATATGCTCTCAGTTCTTTGTCTCAAATGTTCACCGTGCAACTCAGCTTGAGAAACACTAAATGTCAGTCATGGTTCACTTATTTTGCTCACTCCTTTTCCCCACTATGTAAGATTTTTGGTATGTTATGACTTTAACTCATAGGGTCTACTCACCTGTCTACATTTACATACTGTCCGTGTTCACATGGCACAACACTTGTGTAGACTGAGCATAGATTTTGGAGAATTGCAAGAATGCCATTTGAGTGAAGGTAAGTTATGGGTTATCTAGAGTGGGTCCTATCTACACAAGCAAATTTAACCGGTCTGCAAAGCTGGGAATTAAATTGTTGTCACTTCTTTCTCTGCTGTTGCAACTTAGACCCCAGTTTAGACTTGAACTAAGACAGAAGTGGCTAAACACAGCTTTGAGCACTCATGCTGACAGGGTCAAGCATGAAGGCCCAAAGTCCAAAGTCCACTCAGTTGTTGCCTAGCCCTGAGAGTTCAACATTCAGTGGGCTAGAGAGGAAGAGGGATTATGACCTCAGCATTGTAGTTTGGTTCTAGAGCTCACTGCAGGAAATGGTGGAATCAACAAGAGAAACAGCTGCTGTGGGAGAGACACGGAAAGTCTTACCAAATAGCACTTTACAGTCCCATGAGTAATGCAGTGTTGAAAATATACCAGTATCAGTACATCACTCCCTGGTTTAATTTACCCCATCTGGATGTTTCTTCTGATCACTCAGACTGTTCCCTGCTCAGTATGAAAGAGTTGGTGGAGATTGTTGCTTAACACGCAGATTTTCTCTTTTAGTGTAGGGGGATATGACTAATATGGGTTTACAGCATTTGCAAGGAGACAGGACATCTAAGAGGCTAAAGGCATTCCAAGACACAGTTTATGGACCTAGCCCTTAGCAATTTTTCACTCTGAAGGTTGTATAACCACTCTGTCAGAACCAGAAGGCAATAAGAAGGTCTAAAATCTACTTTTAATGTTTCCAGTTAATAAAACATAAATGACAATAGTTTGAAGTCTTCCCTCCCCCAGCCTTAAAAACACAGAAGTCAATTACAGTAATTGGGCACTTAAGTGTATGCAAAGATTCCTGGACTGAAGCATGAAATAAAACAAAGGATTTAAGCAAAAGTACTTTTATTAGTATTAAAGGGAAATGTGATATCTAAGAACTGTCAGATGAGAAAGTTTGATACAAAATGTTTTTTATAAGTTAAATCAGTAAGGAACTGCCAGGAAAGAACTGCAAAATGATTTCACAATTTTCAATGCCCTTGGCCATGAAGGAGTGATGAAATCTGATAAAACAGAAAGAACTAAACAAGGGGTAAATAAGTCTAACTATACACACACAGGCAGGGACTACAAATTAACTATTGCTTGAGAAGAAAAAAGGAAGGAATTAACATCAGACATCTCTCTGAAAACATCAAGTCAAGCACCCAGTATCAAGTAAAAATGTGAAACAGGATATTTGGATGATTAAGAAATAAATTGTAAACAAAATAGAAAACATATATATATATATATATCACTGTATAAATACACTGTATCGCTATATCACTGTATAAATACATCATACACTCTTATGTTGAATAATTCATGCGGCCCTGGTCATTTTACTTCAGGAGAAAGAAGGGCAAGAGAGGGAGAGAAGACTGACAGAAGAAGGAAGTAAATTCACAGAATATAGGACAAATTCAGACTACTCATCATAGTGCACCGCCCTGATCTGGGAAGCATTTGAACTGTACATATTGGATGTAGAGCCCTGAAGATGTCTGGAAGTCAACAGCTGAAGGTGTCCCTAATCTGTAGGGATCAGTGGAGGCCTTAGGACTGTACTCCTAGCAAGGCACACAGCCAGCTACACTGTGGGCTTGTGGCTTGAGTCGGTGCAGCTACTCTTACTTTATGCACAACCAGGTGTCTTGTTGAAAAAGCAGACAGACAACATCAGAGAAGGATTGTGAGAAGTGTAGGCAAGGTTAGAAATTAATACATAGGCAAAATAACCATGCTGTCCTTCAGTCTCAGAATACATCATAATAGTTTGGGTTTTTTTCAATCTTTTTTCCTGTAACACCTTGTGGCTACTGAGGTAGCTGGTATTAAATCCCTCCCCAAATCATGCATCCAGTTCAGTGTCTGAATGCAGAAGGTAGGTTAAACTTCATTTCCCAGAGGTTATACCACTTTTTCCAGTGGAAATTTTATTTTATTATTTTTTTGGTAGCAGAGGGTGGTAAGGTGCCACGCAGCTGAATCCTCTCAGCACCAAAAGGTAGGTATGGATAGCCTCCATATCTGCTATCACGCCAGAAGCAGTGGCAAAATTATGCAAAATCTGGAGCTTGGCTGAATAAAATTAGAAGAAGTATTACCTATGTTTTGATATTGCTTTATGCTGTGTCTCTTATTGCAAAAAGTTGTATGCAACTGAGTTAATGGATTTCTTTCAAATATGTAAAAATGATATGTAAAAACTCTGTATTGTGGGGTGATACTATGACACTACTTTGCAGTCCCATTTTTTTAATGATAGGTGGATTATTATAAAACTTTAAACTACATTTAATTGAAGAATAATTTTGGCAGGGAAGATTTTGGTAAATTGACTCCATGGCTATGGGATTTAAACACAGTATTATTTCAATAACAATGGAGAGAAATTACTGAGGTGGGAATCATTCTTCAAGCACTGCTGAGCATTGAGTTTACAGTCTATACCTTGTATGTTCTTTAGTAGCCAAAGTTTTAACATTGACAGAGAAGGTCTTGTAAACCTCATTGCTAAAATGGTACCCTGAGATGACAAAGCCTTAATTAACTTAAGCAAAGTTCAAATTTAAGAAAATTAAAAGAAAGTACTTGGCCATTGCTGGCATTTGAGAACCCAATAAGCCACCATTTACCAAAATCTTCAAGCAAATGACAGACAAATCCAACTAATTAAGGATTTTTGGTAATATCTCAGCGATGATTTTCAGTTGCCTCCTTCTCACTCAAATTATTAGAATCTTATCGAGAGTCATAAAGATATTCTTAAATGAGGGCATTGTCTCCATGAGACAATACTTAAATCATTCCACTGCTAGAAGAAACTAAAAATGGACGTCATATTGATAAGGTGTCACAACATCCAACTTGAAATCACTCTGGTGTACATTCAACATGAATGAGCCATGAAAAGCTGTGTTACCCTGAAGGAGAAGAAAAATTTACCCAGTTCTGTCCTCTAAAACTTACAAAAAAATTAATGCGCAAGTACTTATAATAGCCTAAACATCAACACTTTGCAGTCAGAAGTACCAAGTGAGAAGTGTCTATATATGCCAAGGTAATAGAATACTTCATTAACAGCAGTAGTCTCTCAAACTGTCATACCAGTACATCTGCTAAGCTATAACTACGTTCAGAAACAGTTTCACTGGAGACGGAAAGATCTGAGCCTTTCCAGCATGCTTTCTGATAAACCTTTCCAGGCAAAATGGAAGAGCTTTGAGGAGGATTTAAGTGGAGACATAGTCGGCAGCAAAAATGCGACTTCCTGTAAGTAGATCCAGTTAAAAATTCTTAAAGTAGTTGGCAAAATGCCTTTTCTCAGGGAGACATAGAAACTGGCTTTGCTCTTTGAAGACTAATCATTAGACACGTCTGATCACAGAAGCAGAGGAGAAGGAAGTGAGGAAGAGATTAGACTGGCCACTTTTCAGCTTTCTTACCCCTGAAGAATTCTTACCTTGGAAATCAGGGTATTTTAAAATGTCTGACAGACCGAACACGGCAATTTTCCTGTTTCCTTTTAAAAATATCCATTTTCTAAAAAAAAAACCCAAAAAAAACAACAGAAAAACCAGTCCTATGTAATTAAAATATTTCCCAATTTTATCAGAAATTTCATGAAAAGCTATAAAATGTATTTTTTTCACAATGATTAAAATCCCCCTTACATTTTTCTGTAATACTGAAATTATTATTTTCAGCATTAAAAAAAAACCTGTTAAAATATTCTTCTTTCCTGTTTCCATTTCACTGTGAGTGATATAATTTCTGCTTCTTTCTGTTCTGGAAAGAAAGGACATTTTAAAATGTCCCAGATTGGCTGGAGTATTATGATTTTGCTGAGTATTTCTCAACATGGCCTATTTGTAGGCAGAGGCAAAGACTCACATATATTCATCTGCAGGAGTATGACTAACAGAATCCTCTCTGCCTCTTGCTACCGCGAGCAGTATCAGTAGGAGTAAATCTGTATCATCCCAGCTTAAACTTCTTCGCCAGCACGATCTTTGAAAAGTTTATTTAGCTTCTCCTTCTCCTTTGCTCTTCTATATACATATTTTATGTATAAGAGGGGAGCTAGAAAGAAGATGGGGAAGCAGGGTTATGTTAGCGTGAGGAGCTTCCAGGGCAGGCTTCCAGGGCAGCTTTGCTGGCTCTTCTCTCCCTAGCAGCATCGCCATGTCCTGCTTCGCCATCCTCCTGAAATCATCATGCTCTTCAGATGTGGTCTTTCATTCTTGTCATTAGTCATAATCCTCAGTTTGTCAGATGTGTGTTCTGGCCTCTCCCATACACCTCTGTTTACTCTTCCTCCTGTTGCCAGTCTGTTCCTCCCTTCTTCTCCATTCCTTTCCATGCTTCTTTTCTACATTTCCATTCTCTAATCCCAACTACAGTCCTTATGGGCTTTAAAAAAATGCCTCATAGCGTTCACTGTGCCTCCAAACCAATCTCATGATCTTATGGTTATAACTCTTGTTTTGCTTCCCCTTTCTGCTTCCTTTGTCTCCTGCCATTATGCCATTTCTATTCAGGCTGTCATCTCTTCTGGAAAGGGATTTTTCTTGTTCTCTGTTTTGCAAAGCACCTGGCATGTTTTTGATTCTGTCAAACAAATAATAACAACAGATATGAAATTTGCAGTGTAGCAGAATCCTGATATCAGGAAGTAATAGAGGCAAATTACACTATCATTTTCATTGCCATGTATACACCACTATTTGACAAAAATGCTCATTGACCAGCTAGGTAAACACCAATAAAATCAAAAATTCCCAAGCAAACACCTCTAATATGAAGGAAATGTAGTTGTGTTTCACGTTGGATCTCAATGAGCCACAGGGTTATACTTGACAACTTCAGTACTGGAAACAAAGGAAATGGATGAGGTGCAGTTTTTCAGATGGGGATTAGGGTATAAAATTAAGTACTGGGAGAAGATGCAAATAAGTGTTTAAAACAGAGAAGCAGGACAACGGTGGAATGGGTGTGTTCAATTTAACTCTGCTTAATTAAAAAAGCATACACAAGGTAGATAGATTCTAGTATGTAAGCTAATGAAAGTAGACTCTCCCTTAGCCCAATATTATCAGAAGCTCTTAGTATGGCTGAAAAATCTTATGAAACATTTTAACTGACTCATGTCAGTCATTATATGATATTAGGCACCTGAAGACAATATTTATGTTACTTGCGGTGCTAAAAAAGCCCAAACAAAACAAACCCAGAGTTTAGAAAAGGCAAGAATAAGATGTGGATTTTACTGTACATTTAGTGACAGACTAGTCATATGAAATCTCTAAACAATATAGCTTTAGCACTGATGGACATAGGCCAGGACTGAAGGGAAATTATTTTACATATGGCTAGAAATCTCTTAAGTAAATTATCTGAAAATTCCTGGGAGAAAAGCAATTTGTTATAGACATTGAGACAAGCCAATGCAAGACTAATACTGAAGAAAAACAAACCAGCAGAGGTATGTCCCCCTGCTATACCAACCAATATTCTTACAGCTGATTCCAAAGTAGTATCTGTCATTACAGCACATGGAATGTATTATTTAACAGTGTGAATCAAAGGGAAGAGACTCATTCAAGAGACGAGCGATATCAACACATCATTGCATGCCATACATCTCTGTCACCAAATTGGAAAAAATGAGAGCAGATGTTTTATGATAAACTGAGAGGAGAATCTGATATTATTAATAGCTATAATATCTGAGGCTTAACAAACAAAAAGAAGAGCTAGAGGAAGCAATCTGATGGAATGACAGAAAGTTTTCCTCTGTCTCTAGTAAAGTGTCCTAGGGACTAAATTTACATGAAGGGAAGGTATTAACTAAGCTAAATCTCATTTCTATTAGGCTTTTTTGCACCTGCACTTTGAAGCCCTAGTAATGCATGGAATGCATGAGAAAGGAATTCATCAAAAAGGCACTCTGAGGAGAAATAATTTCAAACAGGAAGAACTTTTTTACTCTGATAGGTCCTTTTAGTATTTTGAAGACAAGCCTTTGAATTAGTAAAAATGATTGACATGCGGATTTATTCAAAGCTAAAGGTGAATGGTAGTCAAAAACGGCACTTTGATGCATAGGTATTTAAAACCTCAAGTTATACTTGAATTGGCTCTCTCTCTCCTGATAGTTTTTGGTTAGCACCAGAAGGAAGGTCTGGAGATCAAGAGATTCATGAGATAGGGTACAGGGCCACCCTGGGCTGTGGCACAGCTTTACTCTGGTCTGCCACTAGTTCTCACTGCTCAGCTTCACCAGAGCAGAACCCAGGAGCAAGCTAGCAAGTATGAAACATCAACAAACGAGAGATGAGAATCCCTGTGCAACACATGGCAATTCAGTGAGAAAATTTCCTTATCGTAATGGTTCGTTTCTAGCTGCCGCACTGCCCCATCCCATTCCAGATTTGAATTAGACAGCCAATCTCCCTTGAAAAAAATGGAAACTCGAAATGGTTTGAAGAAACTGAAGGTCAGTCACAGACAGTAGATAAAGCCTCTGAAGTGAGGATCACTTCAGATCTTGGTTGCTACACCTGTGTGGTTGGATTTAGTACTTATTTATCAAGTCTCTGGTACATGCCAAGGCCATTATCTGAAATCAATAATGAGAGCAAGCATGCAAAAGTTACTACTCACATTGTAACTTCCACATAAAGGAAACTCCACTGAGAGCTAGCTCTCCAAGTGTCCTGGGTAAGCCATCATGTATCCCAACAGTAAATCAGGATGTGTCAGGGATTCACAGCCCCTAAACTTCTCTGAAATTAGATGCCTAAATTCATCCTTTCAACAGGAGATCCATGTAAAGAAGGATCAAAGACATCACATGCATTTCGTCTAATAGCTGAGCAGAGTCAGAACGATATGGCAAAGTGTGCTGCCTACAGACTGAGATACTAGCTCTTCTGGGAAAAGAAGGCCACTCAATGTCTTCCAAGAAAAATCTCCATTTAACTCAGAACAACAGTCTCCTCATTCCCACAGAAGTGCCATAAATGAGATTTTCAGAGGAAGAAGGAAGGGATTTCTGAAATGGAAAGGTGCATCAGAAAAGGAAGGGATTATACAGTGCAGGAAGTAATTTAAGAGGTAATTTTGGACTAGGCTTACCCTAACCAACCTTTTCCCAGGCAAGCAGCTGCATCTCAAAGTGTCTGTCAACATTTGAATACCAATATACGAGTCTCTCCTTTCCTACACAGAGGCTGAAAATATCATGTTGGCCTTTTTGTAACACCTTCCCACAGCCCAGTACTGTAGAGTCAGTCTTTCTATGCCTTTCTCACCCAAGAGATATATAACATTTGCAGAAGTTCCATAAAAGTAGGCCTTTCATCAAATCACAAAAAAAATAAGGTGAGCCTTATGCATAAGGATGCCAGACAGGTATTACATGTCCATCCATCAGCATCCTGAACCATGGATAGCCATGGTTCAGCTATCAATAAGCATGAGTGGAGTCAGTCTGTTGTCTTGTTCTGGCATTTATACTAAAAACAGGAGAGAGAGTGAGCCAAGTAACAGCTGGATGTCATCTCAGTGAGGTATCTCCCTACTTGCAGCAAATGGCTTCTACCAATTTACATCATATTCACGTGCTTACTATTGCTCCCTGACCTTAGCTAACAAGGATTCCATCACCAAAAGGCTTTAAATTAAAAACAATAGCAACAACACAATAGAACTTATGGTCTAAGCACTGCCAAATATAATATATTGTTTTGCAAAAGTATGCTGCAATGGCTCAGTGACACATTTGCAGATATGTAAGTCTTTGCTAAGATATCTGGCTATCCAGCAAAGCTTCTGTTTCTGTGGTAGCCAAAGCGAAGGTCTCTTAATTTATACTTGAAAATTCAACCTTAAATATCATGCAACCTTTCACTTCAGAAAACATTATGATATATATACATAAATAAATATATATGTATAATCTTAAATTGAAATAACTTGACAGCAGCTGATGTAAAAAAAAAAGATAAATTCAGCTTTGTGCAAGCCTATTACAAATATACAAATGTAAAAATGGTATTAGCTACTTAAAGGCTTAATTTATACAGATTTTTCTTCCCTTTTCAATAATTATTAAGATACTTTGCTATACAGGAAGCAGGTAATATTTCTAAGGTATATCTTATTGCTTTTTCAGCAAATAATGCAGAAGCAGATGACACAGGTCACGCATTAGTTTGCATATGATTTTCAACAGTACAGCTATATTAATGTCATAAAATCCGTAAGAAATGTTTATAACAGTAAAAATGAATGTGAAGAGACTTTCCCCCCATCCATTATACGGAGTGTAAAATCACAAAAAGTAACTCTTTTCTTCTGCTTCCCTGATATAATCCCTTTACCAGGTGGGTTTTGTTTTTTTTTCTGACATTTAGCTCCTCCTTAAGATTGCATTGCCAACAGAAAGATTTTAACATTATATTAAATATACTCCTTCAGCTTGTAACTGGTGTTAACTGGGCAGTCCATATAAGCCTGACATTCTGCTCTTCTGTATTCAGCAACTCCCCCCACTGTAAATGCACTTCTTTTTCTTGCTTTCATTTGTTTTGACCAACACTAACAACTTCTGCACTGAAGAGTGGTCTCCCTGACTCGTAGTTTGTTGATTGTAGATAGACATTGCTTTTGTTGCTGCTGGCATAGTAAATATTCCTTTCTCACAATCATCTTCTGCTTACCCTGTAGGGAAGCATGGGTGCTGCTGGGTAAGTATTAATGACCGATGCCAGCTGGGGAGAAACTGAAGTAGAGCATAGTGCTGCAAATAGCTTCCTACCTCACAGCCAGGAAAATATCCCTCAAAGGCAGCTCTGCACAAGGAAACAAACATGGGCAACTGGAGAGGGAATTTGGTGTTGGCATACTCAAGTAATTACTGCAGGAAAGGTACTCTCTGAGAGTCAGCCTGGCAGCTTGTGGCTGACACTTGCAACAAAGAGCACACAGTCGAATTGGGATACTTTTGCCAGCAAATAGAAGGCATAAAAGAGGATTCGCCTCTTGCACAAATTTAGGTAATGTCGGCATTGAGACATTATGACATTGAGACATTGAGAAATTATTTCTCTTGAAAAGAGCATTATAAAGAAATGCCTGAAAGCTATTTTTTTTTCCTTCCCTGCTCCCATTCCTGCTATTGGCAGTGGATGAACTGAGGTGTAGGGAAGCTACGTAGTAAAGAGCAGATTTTCCTCCACAACAGCAATGAATCATTTCCCCACAGCACTAAGTGGGTAAGGCTCAAAAAGATTAAAGGAGAATCCTCATTAGGAATACCTCTCAGTGCCTGGCTGGCCCAATTTCTTCAGGTAGGCCTGGATTTGAATCTAATCCTGTCTTTTTCTCCAGCAGCCCATGAGGGTACAAGTATTGTTTACTGGCAAAGGAGACACTGCTGTTTTGTACAGATTAATATAAGGGATGGCTTAAGGGCTACTCTGGTAAACAAACCAGGAGAGAGAATGAAATGGCCTGAGGGCAAGAGCTCTGCAACTCTCACTTTCTGAACAAAATCCTAATCACCCAATCACCTAAACAATGCCATTTCTGAGGGGCCTTCAGGAGGTATCTGGGTGATTTTAAGTTTCTTCCAGGCAAATCAGATTTCTCATGCAATGTACTATGTGAAACATCATGGGAATAACACATTTAATTTATGACTGTGACTAAAAAGAACATACTAGAGAGAACAAATCTGAGATTCCTGCACCTTCTTCCTGTTAAGCTACACACATGTTCTTGGCATAGGCTGTTTGTCCCTGAGAAAAGAAAATAAAGACTTTTTACAGAGGACATGTTAAAAATGGACATGCAGCCCTTCAGGAAGCCAGTGGAAGTTGGCATAGTAACACAGGTTGACAAGAACAGTCAAGAAATTGCCTGAGTAATGTTTCTGCAGACATGAAATGAGAGGAATCAATGTGGATACATTCTGTCTATCTATCTATCTATCTATCTATCTATCTATCTATCTATCTATCTATCTATCTATCTTTCAGTCTCTTGCAAGCCAGGTTTAAATAAAAATAACAGATGATTTTTCTTCTCAACGAGACAGTATCTTTGGATCAGGAAGTTTGTTCCTTAATGTAAATTCATGGTTTTCTTCATAATTCTAGGAAGGAATCACAGAATCACAGAATGGGTCAGGTTGGAAGAGACCACACTGAGTCATCTGGTCCAACCTCACTTCTCGAGAGGGGTTGTCAGAGCACACAGAACAGGATTGTGTCCAGATGGTTCTTGAGTATCTCCAGTGAGAGAGACTACATCTCTGGGCAATATAATCACAAGATAATTTCTAGTGCACTTGATCGATCCTAGATACTATCATCATTCCTTCTGTTTTGTTTTGGCACTAAAGAGGAAGGCTTTAGTTACGGACTCAGGGCTATAATGTCTCCAGTTTATAAATGACTTCACATACTCAGAGTCATGGAGCTCTAATACCAGTAGTACACATAAGCCTTTGGGGATAGCTATGGCTCAAAGCACTGTGTGTGTTTTTCAGTGTTATCCATGTTATGATTCATCAGATGACCTCTAAGTTGTAGTTTTTAATTATCAATTATTATTAGCAGCACAGTTCTACAATTAGTTATTTGGTTCAATTAAATGCAGAAGCCTTGGTCCATGGATGAATAGATTTTCTATTCCTGATTTAGCTCCTCTGGCACCAGGCATTATGTCTTGTTTTGTCCAAGATTCATTTGGCTGGCTACACAAGTTTCGCCAGCTTGTATCACATCTTTTTTCATAGTGTATGAAGACATCAGTTATTTTTTAACTTGTGGTTCTTTTTTGGTCACTCTAATTAGACATTAATTTCACCCAATTTGTATGGTACAAGTGCTAAAATCTGCTATCATTATACAAGACTTAAAGAGAACTATTCTAAAATAATCTGAGAGTAAATATCATCATAGTTCATGTCTTATTTTCAGGCTTTTATTGTAAAATTCTCCTTTCATGTCTCGATTTCAAGTCTGCTTGAATGAGTTGTGTATTACCAGTTGCTTTCCCATCTGTCTCAATTTAGTCTCTTTGACAAATTCCAATCTGGCCTGAGGAAAAATCAGAGTACTGAAACCACTCCACATTACATTATTAGGTATATTATATTAACAGTGTCTCTTTACTTAAAAAATCTTCACACTCTTTAACTCCCGTGCCAGCAATATCTTGTGGAGCATTACAACTTAGACACTGTGAATGACTTCATGACTCTCTTTCTGCTCCCTCCCATCTTCTGACTTCTCACCACATACCAAAGCAAGGGTTTTCATCCATAATTTCTAACCTTTCATAATCTTGTTGGACGTAACCTACAGGGTGTACACATCACTCCTTTCACTTTCAAACTGCCTAACCATTACCCACCCTGAAAGTGCTCTGAGAATTTCATAGATATTATAGACACACTAATTTTATCCCTTAGTCTGTCCCAACAGACTTGGCTCTAAAAGCATGTGTCAATTATTGCAACTTTAAAGTCTCAAAAAAACCAAATCCAGAGGAAAAACTCTCACAAAAGTAGCTTGCATTTTGCCACTACTCCTTCTATTCTTTTCTGGATATTGTAGATTTTATAGCTATTGTTTAATCCTTTATATTTTTCAAATCCCTATATGGAATGTGTTACAAAAATGGGAAGCCCTCTTATACTTTGGGTTTTACAGGCCATTTGTTGGATGAGTTTTTTCTTTTTTTTCTTTTCCCCTAAATTGTTATATTCCCTCCCCAATCCATTTTTGCAGGAAATTGAATTGCAGAACTGCGTATTTCCAAGTAAATACCCTCTATATACTGTTTGTACTATGCAAACAATAAAGATCTCTGTTTAAAAGTAATTGTTGGCTACATTTGAAACCCTTAAGGGGCTACCAGAAAAAAAAATATAGGCTGCAGACCAGGATTTCTTGTTTTATTAGAAATTTGCTTTAGACTAAGACTTTTGAGTAGTCCTGCAAATCTCAAATCTACCATATGCTGGTCCATTACAAATTAGTGGGGAAAAAAAATTCACCTTTTTTTCATTTATCAGTTAACTGATCATAAGTACAATCCTAACAGATCCTAAAGATGGAGAAAACCTGTTGTGATAGTTGCTCTGCAAATGATAGCACCAACTCTCTGAATACCCCTGTAGCTCCTGCTGCCAGAATGGCTCTTGGGCAAGAATTTGTACTCTAGTTTTCCAGAACAGCACTTGTCATTCTGTATGTGATCTGTTCTCTTCTATGAGAACCTCAAATGTCACTTGTTTAAAATATAAAAAATAAGAGAAACAGCCCAAACAACAAACAAAACCCACCGAAGACCAAATGCACATCATGAGCACATCAGTTTTAAACCGCATGCAGGGAAGCAATGAATTAAGGATGTTTTAGCTCTAACATGTCACAAACATACTTTTAAAAGGTGAAATGACCATCTTTTGGCTGAGTTGCCCTTCACTCCTTTCACACAGCCAGTGGACTGCTCCATGCCATTACTGGGCAACAGAATGTTGGCTGAACCTGCCCTTGTGGCAGGGTGTCTCTGTTCCGCCTGGCATTATGGCAATAGTGACACCATCACCCTCTCAGCAGCAACCCAAAAGTCACAGAATTTAAATCACTCTCATAATTTCTATATATGAATTACTTAGAAAGTTAAGGACAAATTATTATATTTTTTTTATTTCAACTACTAACCAATAAATGTAAAAAAATACCAACAACAAAACAAAAATAAACCCCTTCATCCCCCACATTAAAGCAATAGTTTTTGTAACATTCAAAACAGTGGAAACTATTCATCGTATATTACTATTAGAGGAGAAAAGCAAATTTAATTTAAAATCACTTTTTCAAATTCCCTCAGTGGATGCCAGATAATTCAAGCTTAAACAAATATAAAAAAACCCCTCATTTTAAATTGAAAATAATACAGACAGAGCTCAATTATTAAGATATTAAGGGGAACATTCAATTTGAGATACATTTAAGCATCTTTGCCTCCTGGAGATTTTACATGACAAGGCTTTAGATAAACATGGTTTTGCAAACAGCAACTATCATATCTGATCACATAACCTCTGGACTAAAGCAGTATGTCAGCAAATATTTCTGATTATTTAAAATATTAAATAACTGTAATTTACTAGGCAGGTCTTCCTCAGAACAATCACAAAAATTTTCAAGAATTCATATCCACATACAAAAAGCATTTAGATGGCCTGTTACAAGTCTCTGAGTAATAATAAAAAATCACCTCTCTCTGTGATAAAGCCCAGTTTAAATACATTCTGGGGTATAGCAGTGGTGGAAGAGCTGCCTTTCTATGACACTCAGCTTACAAGGAAAACTGTAGCAGCCAAGGACAGATAGGGTAGGAATCATTTTACCTAACTTTAGCTATATAGATATTAGACGCCTAATTTAAGCTAATCATCTGGCTTCCCTCTACATCTAATGGAGCTAAGCATTCCCAGAGGGAGATTCATCCTGCTTCTTTTTAGGCATCCCTCTTCTAGATGCTTGCAGATGGATAAAGTCAAGAAAAATCAGTCTTACTGACAGTCTGATAACTTGTCATTAGCAATGCACAATGTCCAAATTCTTTTAAATGAAGCCAGAACTGATTTTTTTTTTTCCTTCATCATTTAGCCTTTCATTTTCCCTGTGACCCAACTTTTTCTTCAGCTCCTCCCATGAAGATCAACTTTCTCTGGCACTTTATTTTTCTTACCCTGGACTGTGTTTTCTGAAGCCTGGGGAACTGCAACCAATGTCAGTATGTTGCTGCTCTACCAGTTACAAATCCATTCACATGCATGTGCTCTAAATTGCAGTAATGATCTGAACACACAGATAAGTTATCTGGTTGATTGCGGTTGATCGCGATTGTGCTTTCTGGGTCTACTCTACCACTTTCAAATGTGTAAAAGTCTGTGGCAACATTAAGGCAGTCAAGGTATATAGATGAATGCTAAAATATATTTACTATTCAAAGAAGATGGCTTAAAGCAAACCAGGAAAATTAAGGAAGAAATATCATTAGGGCCCTCACTTGTACATGTGTGAGCCCAAGTCACCACACATGCTTTGAGGCCTCTGTGCTTCAGAATATTGAACAAGTCCTAAAGGTGAAGCCTGGCCTCAATTCTTTTGCATTTAGGGTTTGTAGGTTCTCAGCAATACCAGCATTGCTGCATCACACCTTTGATGACCAAGCCCTTAGAAAAAGTAGCCGAGATTTATAAGGAAGCAGGTGTCTGAACTTAAAGACTCCTAAATTCTTAGCTGGGTGCCCAAAGCAGCAACAAGACTGACAAGCACGCTGTCCAGCGGCTCACAGATGCTCACCCCAGTAGTGAGGCACCTAGCATTTGTTTTAACACAAAATGGATGTTTATTAACTGTCTATTTATTAATTGTGTTCTAATGGCTACTTGAAGTGCCTTGGCCGAGTGCTTGCGTGCACTAATTCCAACATTGGGCATGCAGTCTACTCTGCGTCTTACTCCTACAGATTTTTTAGAAAATTAATTTTAATATTAAAAAAACCATCTTGAGCTGCATACGTGAAAATAACTCCATTACGACTGAATGACAATCTAATACGAAATAAGAATAGTCACCTTCTTTTTTTTACTCTGCCCAAATCCAGGCAATAAATTAGGCTTCTCAGCATGACTGTAAAGTGCTGTGAATTGTATAAACAATCATATATGGACACTGAAAAATAACCCTTATGCACATTGCATTATAGTTCCAAAAATATATTTACAGTCTATTACAAAGATTACAAATGGAAGTGTCTATGTATCGGGATTATGCTAGTTAAAAGCTTTTTACAGATTTTCTTCAACAAAGGCGGGCGGGGACAAAAAAGTTAGTATAACCAAACTGATTTTTCTAGTGAAACAAATAAATAAAATGACAAATATAACACTGTACAGTGATCTAAAAAGGGGGAGAAAAAAGGAGGGGGGGAAAATGATGCATTTAAGTTTTTGATAACTATCTTTGGTCCTAAATGTGGGAAAACACATTATGTAGCACTGAATATACATGTTTGTTTGTGATGCTCTGCAAGTAAAATAGAAAAATATAGTGCATTTTCAATGTATTCAGAGCTCACTACACATAAATGTGTGTACAAAACAAGACAGTATAAATAAAATTTACAAGTTTTACAAAGAAACATTTACAAGGTTTTTCTTTTGTTTTTATTTTTTTTGTGTGGATGCCCACATTATCAAACCAGACCAATTTATGACTGATCCCTGGGATCTTTCTCTATCAAAATCAATAGAAGCAGCCCAATTCTCTTTGGAAGTACAGCATTTCATTGCTGGGGTAGTTCACAATTTTCAGATTTTTTTTTTAAAGCATTTCTCTCTGGTTCATGTACATTCTTGCAGTATCTGTAAATACTCTGTTCATTATTGCTTATGGTAATTAAATATTTTAATCAAACAAAATTTATATATAAGTAAATGGTGTAAAAAGATATTCCATTGAGCAACTACCTTTGCATCTCTGTTCCTGATGAATGACTGTTGCGTCTGTGTGACCACGCACACGCATGTTCGTTCAGAGCAGCAAAAGCTTGTACAAAAATTGAAAATTCTGAACTGCCCCTTGTCTCATGCTCTACAGTTCTTATATAAAAGCTATGTCCTTATTCTGACAGCTGGACTGCATACGGCTTAAACTCATAGAAAATATACACCAGCTATTTCTCTTAGATTTGCTAATGCAGAGTACGGAAAAAAATGTGATGTGCTCAGATTAAATGGTTTAGGTAACACTGGAGAACTGCACCCATACTCTGAGACACTCCTACAATCGCTTGTCCATTCAATGCTGTGTCTCAGCAGGTTTACAGTTGTAGATCTACATCTTAGAATATATCTCAGTTTAACTCTAGTCCATTAAAATCATCTTGCAAACAATTTGCTAAAAGTGCCTAGAACTACTTAGGGGTCATTATTGCTTTTCTTTTTCTTTACTTTTTTTTTCTCTTTTATTTTCTTTTAAAAGATAGCATATGTATAACCTTAAAAAATTATTTAAAAAATATCAGAGCTCTTGGCAACTTGCATTTTCCTGACTCCCTGCCAATTAGCTAGCCATGTCAATACGGTGTTGATTTAACAAAAGGAAATGGCACAAAGGGATACCAAAGTTCAGATAGATATACATTGCTTGGTCGTGCTTTTTAAATCCCTAGGAACTCAAATAATCCTTCAGAGGTACCCAGTGTAGTAATGTGTCATTGAATTAGCACTAAAAAGGTCCAAAGATATAAACATCATACTAAAAGAAAGTCTTTATGAAGAATAAACACAAATGATTAAAAAAAGATTCAGAAATCACAGATTTAAGGAAAATATTTTGTTGAATTCAACAATAATATCATGATTTTATCTGACAAATATATTCTTTTTTAAATTTTTATGTACATTTAAAAAGTCTATTAGATAAAAAGGAGGTTAGAGAGCTCAAGGTGTTTGTATGTTTATTCAGGTAGTACTTTGTTTATTGTCACTGCTGTTTTCCTTGCCACCACTGGTGGATCCTAATTCCCTTTTCATAAATTCTGGTGGCACTTAGGAGTTCAAGTCTGTAGGTGCTTCTTGTAGCTCTTCTATTCACTGCAGGAAGGACCCAGGAAATCAAGTGTCTTCTAGCAGCACTTCATATATACTGAAGGCCAGTGCTGTTCTCTCAGTCTGTCACCTCCCTCATAAGGGAGAAATGTCTATCACACTTGGATGCCAGTGCCGTGTAAATGTAGCATTTGTGCTCTCATAGTCTGAATGCTGCTCATGATTTTCTTTTGATGACCAACCAACGTGATCCCTAAACTCATCACATCCCTGGGGAAGATAAATGCGTACATTGTTAATTTTTCAACTTAGACTGCTACTGTATGGTATTTAACTGTGAGGCAAAGCTACGCAGTAGTTTGGACTACAGGGTTCTGACATTGAAGCTACGCCGTGACCTCAGCTCAGTACTGGGAAGTTCACATAGGCACTGTTCAACCTCTCAGCAACAAGTGCAAGTACATGGCAAGTGTCATGTAATTACACTGTGTGGGTCTCCACATCTGAGAAGGAGGTCAGTGTGTTTTACATTATTATAATATTTTAGTGTAGCTTTTTAAGGACACCCGAAGACAAAGACACTTCTCTTGTAAAATGCTTCGAGTGGTTCTCAGGACAAAGTTATGTATAAATACAAGATTTTGGGGATCATAGTCTGTTTCCTAAAGAGATGCCTAAATGTCTTTGCATAATGACACATACCCATCATGCAAATGAACGAGGAGCAGCAGTTTCAACTCAGCCCCTGCTAATGCTAGAAGCTTGTGGACTCTGATGACAGTTCCCAAGCTATAGGCTGAGACCCCTAGTGATATCAGGCAGATAAGAATAGGATTGAAATCTTGAGAATATTAGGTTAGAAACTTGTTTAGAAACCCACTGCTCTCAAAGAGAAATTGCATGTGCTTGGCAACCACCAGGACAAGAAAGTTGTTTGCAGGGTACCAAGAAGACCTGTTTTAAGATGACAGTACTGATACAGGCCACGTTTGCCTTCAGACAATTGTTTCTACAGACATCTTTCCTGATGCAAAGTCCTGTCTAGCAGGACACAGACAGTCCCCAGCCATTTAGAAGAAAATTCCACATCTTCCCAGAAGACATTGGGAAAAAGGTACACATTAGGTGGTGGAGGCAAAACTGGTCATTTTCCTATACAAACATACTTTAGAAGGGGCCACATTCTCCCTCAAATTCTAGTCCCTTGGTGTTATTTTAATTGGTCTGAAAAGCAGGGAAAAAAGTGATGCCACACAGAGGTAGCAGGGTATTTGTCCTTTCATGAGATGCTCTAATACAACACCATCAGCTGCTAAAATGTCTGGTTTGATCCCAAGTACCATGTTTGTACTCAGGGTAAAGTTTTGGAGTTGAACATTGTGTATTATTGTACCTAGAAATTCCCTAAATGCAAGTTAAACATGCCCAGTACTAACTTACTCAATAGTCATCCTGGCAACTGATTCAAGAGAGTTGTAGCCTGCTGCTGTGAAATTATCCTTATATCTTTCCATCTTAATAGCTTGTAACCATTCGCCTACGGAGCAGAAAGTGGTAAAATCGGGAGTGTTCTGGTCCAGAAGAGGGCTAATTGGTCTATGGAGAAGGAAAAAGGAAAGTAAGTTGTTTCCAAAGAGAGTAAAACATCAGGGAGTATTTAGCAAGGTGAGAGTCAAATAAGTTTTGGGTATTAAAAATGTCAAGAGTAGAAAGTAATAGGCCTTTATACACAGTTTAGATTATTCTGTGAATAGTTCTTGACTGCTCTGTAGCTCACAATATGTGCTTCCTAAGCTTATTCACATAAAAGATGAAAGGTCAGAGTGAGCAAAATCAGCCTAATGGACTACTGTTACCAACAGAAAATCAACCTTATTACCTAGCATGACAGCAGCTGTCTCTATGTTGCTGAGCAAAATATAGATGCTATTCTTTTATGCATCTTAGAAAATATAGTAGTAGCTATTCCCATTTTTTTAATTGGATGGGACAAAACAAAGACAAGGGAAGAGCAGAGACACAAGTCTTAAGGTCACACAGCAAATCGGTCAGTAGAAGAATCAGGAGCAGAACACAGGCCATTTGATTCCCTAGTACAGTGGTCTAGCTAGCAGATCAAAAGATTACCATGATTAAATAATTCACCTGAAATTTATGAAGAAGCCATTAAAAACTACATCATGAAATACAATGAGATGCAATCACTGAAAGGAGTTAAAGCCAGAAAATGAAAGATAAAAATCTAGAGTGTAGCATGTCAAGGTACATTGGCCAAGCATGAGTACTGTTAATTACTATCTCTACTGCAGCAGTTCCTAGGGCAAGGGATGCATCATATAAAACTACAATAGACAATGATCCTTGCCCTCCAGACTTTATGATTTTAAGAAACAAGGAAAACATAGACTAGTGGTGAGAGTACGGAAAGAGTGATGAGCAGGCAGTAGTCTACTGAGAAATGTGTTAGTTATTTACTTTATTTTGGTTGCTTTTCTTTATTCTATGAAAGTCCTTTTTTGGCTTTGTTTAACATGGTAAAAAAGAAGGGCAAATGAGGGAAGAGAACACAGAACAGAAAGAAGAAGGAACTGAAAGACAGATGAAGTAAGTGTGAACTGGAACCAGCCACCAAGCAGAACATTCAGAGCCCAGCCATGTGCACCGTCATAAGAACACACACTAAACCTTTTCTTACCTGCTACAGGTTCCCAGTGGGGTTTTCAAGCTGTTTGGATTTCTAATCATTTTGTCCAGAATGCCAACTATCTGCTCAAACTTTGGCCTTTCACCACGTTCCTTCTGCCAACAATCCAGCATCAGCTGGTGCAGTCCTGCTGGGCAATCCATGGGTGCTGGCAAACGATAGCCTTCTTCGATTGCTTTTATAACCTAGTAGCCAACATAGTTAATAATTTTTCATCAACAGTAATTTAAAGAATATGTACTGCTGCCCAGTTCAAATATCTAAGAAAAATAAAATAAAATAAAATAAAATAAAATAAAATAAAATAAAATAAAATAATCAATAAAATTTGTTATTGGTGTTGCAAAAACATGAGTCTGTTGTTTTGACACTAGCCTTTAGGTTTTCAAATAATTTCCCCAGTTTTATCTTTGGGCTTATTAAGCATATTGTTCTATATGTGCAGAACATAGCTGTATTACCTAGACAAGTGAGTAGCAGGGAACAACAATTAAATTCACCAAGGGAGCAACAGATAGATTGATAAATGGAGTTATTTCAGAAAGCATTATTACTAGCCCCAAGGTTTTTATGAAAGAGTGTGTGGTAGAAGCAACTGACTTTTAAATGGATGGATATCAGTGCATGCACATATAAAATACAAGAAGCCTGAAGGTATTATAAAAGGATCCAAGAAAAATGTTTAGCAGATAGAAATTGTTAGGGAAAAAAGTTGTATTCCATGTCTAGCCATGTTATATTAATGATAAAGCAGCAGAACTGTGCCGTGTGAGAGAGAGAGACCTGGGTAAATGCTATTTTAATATATCACAGAAAGACAGATTTAATAAGAGATGCTGCTAGATGATGATATGATCAAAGGACAGCATAAATGTCTGAACCAAGAATTACACCCACCCATTGACTTCCTTAGCCAAGTCCATTTGGATTTAAGTAAAAAATAAAAATGGATAAAGTAAAATCACAGCAAACTGCTGTAAACCTTGAGGGCAGAATAAAAAAAAGCACATCAGGAAGTAAGGCAGATAAGAAAAGCTAGTGAAAAAAGGCTAAAACACTGTTCATGGGGGATTTCAAGTATACTGACATTGACTGACACAGCAGCATTAGAATTGCTAAAGAAGGGTGCTTGTTCCTGAAGGGGAGTGCATAGGACTGTTTTCTCCCTCATTTTGTATAGAAAGCAAGATCAGAAGCTGTTCTAGATGTAGCTCTGGGAAGTAGATCTGGTATGATAAATAAAGCTGGTGAATATCCAAGTTTCAGTAAAATAATAACCTCAGAAAGAAAATATTCTGTAGGTCATGCGAGAAAACGCAAAAGGAGTAGACTGCAAAGTAGACAGAACCGCAGACAATACAGAACGACCTTCAAAAACCTGGCTGAAATCCAGCCAGGTTTTGTATCAAAACCTTTTGCATAAAAGAAATTTTGTGAAAAGAGAAGGCATAGACCAGTGGTAGGGCACTGACTACAGTTTTGTGTTACAGAATGTCCTTCTGACCTCAGGGAAGTTGCCTCATCTCCCTAGGCCTCAGCTTTCTCTCTGAACATTTAGAATGACAGTACTGTCCTACAGCTCAAAAATGACTGAGAAATATTCAATTCCTGCAGAAACATCCACACCTTGAAGAATGAGTGCAGTGACCTTTTACAAACGTTGAAGTTTTCTGTCAGAGAGGGTATGGAGAAAGGTTTTCTGCAGAAGAACAGGGAAATTGGAAGAACAGAGCTACAGAGTAAAGAAAACATTAAAAGTAAAATGTAAGATCCTTTAGAACTATATCAAGAGGAAAGAGAAAAGAACAGCACCTTATGTTTAGAAGTAGTAGTGGAATCAAGGTGAAAAATAATCTACAGTGTGTACAGGACAATTACTGTGCTGTGAAAAGTAATGCAGACATTTCTGATCCTCTAAATGGCAAAAGGTATTAAACACTTTGAGCATGCTATGTATGATTTACCACAAATTAAGTAGCTCCTTAAGAGGTCAGAAGACAAAACTCACCAATGAGAAATGAAAAAGTAGGTGCCAACAACAACAGTAAAACCACCAAAATATCTAATAGCCTTATAATTAGCAAACTATCAATATAAGAATATATCCAAGAATGTAAGGGAGAGTGAAAACATGAATGAAGGGATCAGAACAGGAGTTTTCCCCATTCACTACAAACTGCAGAGAAATCTGAAGAGGACTGGGAGTCAAGATTATACTGTTTTTGAAAGGCTTTGGTGTTACTTCAGAATCAGCTTCTCTGATGTGTACTCTGAGCAAGAATGGTAAAACTGAGAAATATAAAATAATGAGTCAGCTAGAGATGGATAGAATTGCTGTGAATATCCAAAACATTGAAAAAATATTTTAAAATATTGGTAAGTAAAGTACAACAAGTGTCCACTCTGCAAAGAAAGGATGAGGTGTGGTTCAAAACATCAGTACTCAAAGAAAATGAGATGCAGAATTTTTGGGTTTTTTTAAATAAGCAAATCTACAAAGAGAAAACAGCTGGAGTTCTTACTAATGGAATTGATTTATATTATCTACACTTCCCACAAATTGTTTTTGTAGTTCTACTTTTGCAGCAAAAAGAGTAAAAGAGAATACTGTTAAGACTATGCTTTTATCATAACCAGGCTGAGGATGTAAAGCGGGATAGAAGAGGACTGGTCTGTTCACTTTATATGCTGGATGCCAACAAGGAATTATTAAATATGGGTAACTGGACAAAGTAATGTTGTAACTCTGACTGTGGTCATATAATATTAAGAACACAAACTAATGATGATAATAATGGTAAGAAATACAGAAGTACAGCCTTGCCCTTTTCTGAAGAACTAATCTGCACTGGGGTCAGAAACCAAATGAGAGAAAGGACATCAGCAGCCTAGCAGGGGGATGGGGGTTTGAGGGCTCTGTTACTAGCAAGGATTAAGCTGAGGCAAGCCCACTGCTCAGGGAAGTTGGGACAACTCTGCCTATCATCTGTGCTCAGCCTGCTGTACCTTTGAAGGGAGTTTGTAGGATGATGATGTTCTTTTGGCGCAGCCAAGCTCCAGGTCACTGCTAAAAGGATGTTTTTGCTTGAAAAGAGTTCACAATGCAAATATGTATCCTCCATCAGTCTAAAGCAATGACTTAAAGGAGGAAGGGAATGAAAGAAATGCTATCTAAAAATCCAAAGTCAGGGAGGGCCATTATTTAGGAGATCTGTTCTGCTCTATGACTACACCCACATCCACTTTTAGGCAAAATGATACACTTAAAATATAAAAACTGAGTGCAAAATTAGAAGAACACATTTAGAATTTTTCATTCCTGTTTAGTACTCCAACTGGTGACTTTGAAGGAGAATAGATAAGAAATCATTAGGTGATTCTAAATTTTTGCATCAGAGATTATCTACGGGATCAGTAGAATACATTTATGGTATGGGAGAACATGCCTGAAGATCACAACATACAAGAATATTTGGAATTATTTTACCAAGCAATTGATGCATTTTTTAACTATGTGGCATTGAAGATTATCATGAAAGATGCTAAAAAGGGATGAAATTTGCTATTTTTTGAAAGAGGCTCACTTACGTGCTTTACATACAGTTTTCAATAGAAGGAATACTTTTCCAAATCTAATAAGAAGCATAAAGATATCAAAATTTCTCCTCTATTTGAAAGTTTTTCCTTATTGTTCCCTGAAAGATAGGTAAGGTTTGCCTTTGAGGCATCTTATATTCCTGTCAGACTTCTTTTATGTTTGAATCTAGTACAGAAGGAAGGTGTCAAAAGAAATGAAACTCTACTGGGTGTCTGGGGAATGTAAATATTTCTCTTTCTCTGCCCCAAGGACTTGTTTGCCCATATTTTGACAGTCCATGAAATCTTTGACACTGAGACCTGTCAAATATTAACAACTTTGCACTGTGCCAAACTGACTCATCATCTACACTTTTATCTTTTTTTTTTCAGCTTTGATGCTGATCATTCAATCAAAAATTAAAATAACAATTAAAAACCTACTCAAGCACCCACCTGAAGAACTTTAAATGAGACTCTTTCTGACATCTTTCACACCTGTATGGCTTCTTCCTGTGTAATTTCTATTTTAATAGATACTCCTGTCAGAAGTCAAGATTAACACCCATCTGTTCTATTACTGCTGACCTGTTGCTCTGGATCATATTTTATGCAAACAAGGGTACTGTTAAATCAGCATAATTAACTTGAAAAAGCCAAAGTAGGTCATTAACTGCCACTCAGACTTTTTAACAACTTTTTTCAAATTATTAATCATTGTTCTAAGGTCAGAAACCTCAGAATTATTTTTTATTGGAAAAACATTATTTCTTTCCATGCTTAAGCATAGTGAAGAGCCCATATTACTATTTTTGATGTTCCAGTTTTAATTGATACTTAGGACAGAAATCTACAATAAATATGTGGCAAAAAAAAGATTTTGATTTTAGTAATGAGTGAAAGCTCTGTAAATTTTTCATTTTGTGACAACCACACAGTACTTCGATAACTCTTATTTCTAAACCAACATTTTATGCATTTATAGTGAAATAAGTATGTATGTGTTTACAATATGTAATTGTTGTTTTACTGACACACACCCACACTCAAGAACAGACAAACCTACATCTTGATTTGACATGTCCCAGTAAGGCCGTTCTCCATAAGACATTACTTCCCACATAACTATTCCATAACTCCACACATCACTTGCTGATGTAAATTTGCGGTACTGAATGGCCTCTGGAGCTGTCCATCTCACTGGAATTTTTCCACCCTATTGGAAAAAAAGAAAAAAAAAAAAAAGGAAGAAATTTCTCTTTTTCACCCATGGAATTTTCGAATCATTTTCCATAGACTGAATTTATAGTTATTTCTAACAACATCAAGAGCAGCAGAGCAGCACTTACACAATCTGCTATGGTTGACCAACTGAAGAATTTTCAGAGGTGCCTAAGGAAGTATCTTAAAACACTTCGAATATTAATACTTAGATACTTGTATAAGCTAAGTTGGATGAATTTCTCTGGAAATTCATTATCCCTCCACTGATTTTAAAGGGCAGCGTAGATTTCTGATGTACACTAGCTGTTTAACTCCTGGCTGCCTAAAGCTCGGTGAGGGGAATCCCAGCCTGGGCATATCCATCCCATTGACTTGTAATTTATGTCCTCTGAAATCTTGGTCTGACATTTTTAAACCATGATCCCACTTAGAGCCCAAAGGCAGGAGTGACAGCCGTGAACACCGGTGTGGTTTCCTGCATCCCTGTGCCTGTCGGAGCAGATTCCAGGGGCCCCTCCTTCCCTCAGCATGGGAAAACAGGTACAGGGAGGCCCCATGGGTGGGAATGTGGAGATGGCTCAGCAAAAGAATAAAGAGCACAGTGTGTTTGATGAATGCATATTTAAGAAAAGCGTCCCACCCAAAAGCAAGGGAAAATATAGGAGGTGAGCTTTGTCACAGATTAGCCTCAAGCTAGTCAACCCTTTAGTGAGATAAAATCTAGCCTGCAAAATAGTAGTAGTCTACAAATATTTTAATTGACTCATAGCAAATTAGATGTTTAAAATTTTTGTGGGTAAAACTTCCTTATTTGTTCAATCAGAAAATCAGGAGGAATGGAATAATGAAGATACTGTACAAAATTTTTAGTACTTTGTCAAATAAAAATGTATGTTCTTACAAAAATATTATCTCCTAATCAGAGACAGGTTTCTGCAGAGACTCTTCCTTTTGACTGGTTAACCTCCACCCAGCCCCCCGTCAATTAATGTATTTTCCATATCTAAACTGTCCAGAAGATACACTTCTTCTAAATAACCAGATCTCAAAATTATTATTATATTAAAACCCATTGATTTATCTTACGGTTGTAGTGTAGACAGCCTCTGGATCATCTTCTATAACTCTGGAAAGGCCAAAGTCTGATACTTTACAAACAAGGTTGCTGTTGACAAGAATATTGCGTGCTGCAAGATCCCTGTGTACATATCCCATATCGGCCAAATATCTCATTCCAGCAGCAATTCCTCTCAACATTCCCACTAGCTGAATAACAGTAAATTGCCCATCATGTTTCTGGAGAGAAGAAAGGAGCAGCAATTCTTGTTAGTAATGCTGAGAAGTAAGAATTAGTTTTACGACTTCAGCTTTCCACTTATTTTACTCCTTCTGTGGCAGAGAAACTCACTTCAAACACACCTTCAGAGATAAAGCAGTGTATCCAGTTAAGAAATGTGTGCATAATTAATGCACTGATAGTAACAGAACTTGCTAACCACCACGTATTTCTCGCTAACTTGTGGCTAGTCACTTCTAAGAGAGATTAGCTAATGAAGATCTCCTAATGTTATTATAGCTTGCTTCTATGCTCTTCATCTCTCAGAATAATTATTTGTATCAAGAAAATAAGAACTATCTCCTTTTTGTAACCCCAGCTACTTAAAATTTTCATTCACAGCTTGGAGCATATTAAAAAAAAAAATCTGTTCATGCATACCTGGTAAGGAGTCAGAACTGGCGAGTTCAGAACACGCTTAAAAAACACTGAATTGTTCTGAATGCACATTTATTCTTTATTTGTTCATCTCTTAAACAGAATCATAATTCATTTAGGGATTCTTTTATGCTGATTTCCACCATGCTGCCACAGTAAAATTCTGCTTCCAAAAGGCAGAAGATCTGGCTTCAGGTATCAGTAGTTTTAATTTCAACTGGTGGCTATAATAACACCCACCATGTCTATGCCACATTAAATCACATAAATTCCTAGAATGTTCCCACATGTTCCTGTCTGATCCTCTAATTTCTGATCTGGTTTTGCTGAAATAGCATAGAGAACCTGCTAGCATTTGTCAGAACTCCATTTCAAACTGAAAACCATTTTAATTATACTTAAGTAAATATAATAAACATAATATAATAATATTATATTAATAATAAATATAAACACAATACAAATATAATATATATTTTAATTATATTTAATTAAATAATATGCACAGGTATAAGACATATTTTTAAAAGTGTCAATATATAATATATGTCACTTTAAATATGCTTATATATGTTTTAATTTTGGTACTCACCCTAAGAAATGCATCTAAGGCTCCATTCTCCATGTATTCTATTACAATCATGACTGGTTTCCCTGAAAGAAAAGAAGGCAGATATTTGAGAACTGTAAAACAAATGGAGTGCCTTTTTTTGATAAAGCACACACTATTCCTTTGAAGGACTGAATCATTCAGACATTGAACATTTCTGAGCCCTCAAGCACTGTTACAGAGCTCTAATTTCTCAAATATCTGCATGGAAAGTGGTCATGATTCATAAAATCGAACCATACAAATCAAAAAGTCAGTGTGTTCTCCTAACTCCTGCTGTGTGAACAGGACTCTGGAATAATGACACTTCAGATAATATGAAAGGACATGAGAAACTTTATCTCTCTGCATGGTCTTTGAGGCTAAATGAAACTAGAGAAATAATATGTTTCAAAGTACTTCATCTTTTAATCATGCGTGCATCTAAATTTTTTTCCTCAGGTTGTAGCATAAACTAAGTATTGTTTTAGTTAGTTACGCATCAGGAGAAAATCCATTAGGAGTGTGCAGTCTGTTTATAATTTGAATCTTTGACCATGAATAAGGCAGAGTAATTTCTGCCGTCATGCTGTTATCTGACTGACAGACCGAGCTGCTGCTTACCTCTGGTAACGACTCCTTCCAGGTGAACCACATTGGGATGGTCAAACTGCCCCATGATGCTTGCTTCACACAGGAAATCTCTCCTCTGCTTTTCAGTGTAGCCAACTTTCAGAGTTTTTATGGCTACTGCAACATCTCTCTTGCCAGGAAGCTTCAGACGCCCACTGCACACTTCACCAAACTCTCCTAAAATGAAGTAGATCAATGCTGAATTACTCTGAACACCAGTATTTTTTTTAGGCCTTGATTCAAATAGCCACCTAAGTGTGTGTTTAAATTTAATGTGTTCATATTTGAAATGGATTCCTTTGGCATGCGCCTTAAATGAATTGCTGACCCTTATGGAATAAACACTTCAGCTAAGCCAACTGACAGGACTGTTATTTGAATATTTTAAAAGACTTGTTAGTAATTTATTGCATTTTTTTAAAAAGAGAAAAAAAAAAAGTGGCTTTCATAAGAAAACACTATTATTGAAATAGTAACACCATTCTTAAGAAAAAATGTCATTCTGCTCTATGTGGTTTCCTTGCTATCTTTAGTTGCAAGGGGATTTTTTCTTTCAAAAGGTAGCTCTTGCAGAGCTGCTTTTAATTTAGCATCCTTATGGTGTTAAATGAAGCACTACATTATTACCTTCAAACCAGGATAATTTACTTTACAGATTATGAAATTAAAGGTGTGACTTATAACAATTTTGTTACATTAAACAAACACAATCAAATGCTGCAAGTTTGTAAAAGGTTCTAAACTAACAGACAATTGGAATTTGAAGAAGCCTGCGATAAAAAAGACCGAACAGCCAGCAAAAATATAAAAAAAAATGCCCCAACAACCAAATCTGGAAGAGAAGTAATTGGATTCCATCAGACAGGAAAGAGGATGGAAGCATGTGAGATGTGGAGCCGAATGGCAATATATCTACCTCACTATTAACAAGATTATGAAAGATTTAAGAATTGTTCCTTGCATCACAGCTGTGTCAGCAGACAGCAAAAGTGAGATCTCCAATTCTGCAGACAGGAAGAGAAATCTCCTTGTATACATAGAAGAAGAGGGTAGTAATATATGTTACTGAATAAAAGTCAACATCTCTTTAAAAAGAAAGATTAACCACGAAAGTATTTAATAAACTGGTACTTCACAAATTCATCTGGATTTTGAGGGATATGGTTCCAAGTCTCTCCTCCAAATCAAATCAAGTCAGAATATTTTCTCCTGCATACCTGTGGAGTGTCTTAAGATTAAGCTGTTACGTATACACAGGTATGCAGACACACCTACATCAAAGACATGTTTTAGCGCTGAAAAAAATGACTGAACTAGACAAGACCTATACAGAGAGCTTGATTAGAGAATCCTTTTGGGAGAAACCTTGTGGGATTAGGATTTAAGTGGACATGCACACTGGCAAAGTGTCTGGCTGTCAGTGGGGGGGAAGTACGCTTGGAAGTTGGGCTGAGTGCCTGAAGAGATAGATGGTGAGGTGCTTTAATGGATAGGCTTCAAAAAGTCTTGTTTATGATACCGTCATTATTTGAACACTACTGTTCTCCTATCAGCCCCAAATCAAGCTTTGGGAAAGAAAAAAGCAGTACCTGGATCTTGGCTTCACAGTTCATCTAGAAGGGTAGAACTTTGACCATGCCTTTGGCCATTCTTAACTGACTTGTTTGAGCAAATCTCCACTCAGTGTGGCTCTTTTCACAAACTTTCTAGGAGATGACTGCATATAGAATCAAATTCCTGTCCCTCACATTCTTAGCTAGCTGAACCAAGGCTAGCTCAAATCAAGTCCATATACCTCTGCTATTACCGTCCTGTACCTAAGCTAATTGACCACACAAGTGTTCCTGCTTGCATATTATCCTCAACCATCCTTGGGCACTGAGCTAAGAATGCCACGAGGTACAGCCGTTATAAGCACAACAACTAGCTGCTGATGTCCCTACCTTGGTGCCTTAACCTCCCTCCTGCACTTCATTAGCAACAGGGATGACTATTAATGAATTCACCACTCACCTCACTCACAACCCCTAGCTGCAAGAACTACCTAAAGGGTAACCATTTACTCGAGCAGTACTTTCCGAAATTGCTTCATTCCATGCCGAAAACAAGACGCGAGTACAGGAGTGTGTCTGTGTGCCTGTGATATTTCAGAGCCAGGTAATTAGGATACTTGGCGCAGGAGACACTAAGGCTTAACTCCTTTCCAGCTCTCTGCGATCTGATTTTGATTGATTTCCAAAGGCAGATCACACACACTTGGGCAAACCAGAAACTTCAGCTTGTATGTTATGCATTTCAGGCCAGGATGCTAGCCAATGAACTACTTTTATTCCCAAGAAAATAGTATATTCAGCTGAAATGATGCCCAAAAATAAACCAGAAAATATGACAACAAGAGAGGGAATACTGCACAGCCGCACAGCCACTAGCTCAGCATGTCAACAAAGCAGAGGCTAAAACAAAGGATGTGTGGTATGAACAACTTAACTTAGTGGACACCATATTCTGTATCTGACAGGTGGCCACAGCAGGATGGTAATGAAAACGTTGGCAAGGAAAGCACATATCCCTCATGCAAATTGAGCACAAGCATACTTGCACCCTGTTTGTGTCTGAGAGACGTGGCACTACTCAATAGTTGATGTGGCCAGCATTGCTGATGCATACTGAGATTGCTAAGTGGCTTTTCTGGTGCTGTCAATAGCAGAAATTCCATATTCTTCTTTGATGCATGAGTTTCAGCTGCTGCTTTGGGTCTGTTTGCTTCTGTTGTTCCTGGACTGCATTTCATTTCACTCCTGTTTGCTATTTACATCAACAGGTTAAAGCCATAGCTAAACACGATACACAATATGCTTTCACCACTGCACTCTCAATTAACTTTCTTCAGATTGACTACTGACACACGTTAGTTGTTTTTTTCTATCAATTATACTCATTAAAATCAAGAATAAATTCATCTGCAGTCAAGAAAATTAACACTGTGGAATTTTTCATAACAGTGAAAATGCATTTTAAACTGTATACTCTGAAGCTCAAGTGTTTTCAGCATTTTTCTCAGAAGGCATTAGCAAAATCCAACTGAATATATCTTTGTGCTCCGAACTGTTGCTATGCTGGTAGCTTTTTAACTCAAAGCAAAATATAAAGCTCAGCAATTTTTCTATGCTAATCTTGCATATTGTGTATTTATTAGAAAAGATGCTGCCATTCTGGCATCACAAAAATGACTAGTTAGCAAGGGCTGGATTCTTATGCTCTTACTCATCGAAGGAATAATTTGCTCAGCAGTGTGGTTAATTTCAATGGTACTACTCCTTGATTAAGACATGATTCAACATGACTTAAGTTACTTTAAAAAGGCATTCTGAATTCTAAGTGTAAAGATTTTTTTACAAGTAAAACAACTTATTCTAGAGATATTTCTTCTTCTGTTTTTAAATAATACCGCAATATGTAATTTACAGTACCAAACTACAGGGTGATTTAAAAAGTATTCTACCAATACTTATATAAAACAACAGGAAAGCAAAAGAACGTTTCCTCCAGGAATCCAAAGTATTTGATATTTTTCTTACTCATGGAAACTTAATTTCACGACATGGAGTAGTGCAATAAAAATGTCACGTATCTTATTAATGCAAACAAATGAAACTGCCTTTTTAGAGCATGAACACCATGGCTTAAGTAGGTGGTAGACAGTTCAATAGAAAAAAAAAGCAATGTAGCGCTGGTGCAATTACAATCAGTCATAAGAAGTTAAACAATAACTTTTTGTATTCATAAAATATCAAAAAGAAAAATGGTAGAAGAAAAAATAGCCTGAGGGAAGATTTTGTTATACAGAAACAAGACCTTCCTACTCTCCATTTAAGATTTATTAAATAATGGCTGCAGCCAGTTTTCCTTACTCACATGAACAAAGCTGCAGAGGTCAAAATGCCCCTTTGCAAAAGGCAAGTGAGCAGAATTTGCACAAATGACTAACGCCTTTATTCTAACAGTAAATAACAGGCAGCACAACTAGCCCACTCCCCCCAGTTCCAAATTTAACAGCAGATACTTGATTAAAAACCCATAAGCTTTCAATGTCAAGCAAGACTTTTAATTTACTCATTTATTTGGGTTTTTTCAGTTGTTGTTGGGCTCTTCCCCTGTTTGTTTTTACATTTCAGAAGCGAGCGCAGCTTCATTGCTCTTAACCACTCTGGCAAATGCAAAAAGTTCTTCTATACCTGAGGTATAATTATTTGCCTGTCATTATGATGTATGAGTTTCGATCCCGGCTAAATGGAACAGTTGAATCAGGAAGCCACGGCAGCCTTACCTGCGCCAATCACACGCTCAATTTTAATACAAGAGGCATCTAGCTCCTTGGCGAATTGATGGACAGCTCTATTTGGGTCCTCGTAGGTTTCAGGGTCAATGTAGGTTTTGGTGCCTGGAAATTTAACTGTAATGATGTAAGAAAGCATGACTGTGATGAAGCAAAAGCACTTATTGTGCAGTCAGCCCAGGAATTTCATTATGCAGAGTGCTCCTTGGAAGACTGAACCTGTTTCCATGCCGCCTGAGCCAGAGCTGCTCTGAGAGGCAACCTTAGTTTTAGGCATCATCTGCAAGCATGCTGACAGAAGTATATACAATCCCATCTCTAAAAAATGACTAACATTAGCATCTGCATGTCCTCTTGAACTGTAAGAAATAATAAATATTAAATAGTGCTTAATGGAATAAAATGGAAGGGTTGAGTGGGAGTAAAAACAAAGCGGGGAAAGGGTGTAACACCAGCAGAGGAAGTGAAAGTTTCTTTTCTGCATAAGGACATCTTATCCTCTTCACTCTAGATGTGTAAACAGCATTTCTTTGTGTTACTTCTCTCCTCTAGTGGGATTTGAAAGGTTTCTCCAACCCCTTGAATTTGCTCAATCTACTGAATATAATATTGTTTGTAGAGTGTGGCAATAGTCAAACTACTCCCAGCACTCAGAAATTGCATCCTTCAGTGTATTTCTTGCACTATAATATGAACATGAGAAAACACCTGTAGTCAACTTGCAAAGGCACAGGAAGGGAAAGTGGCCTCTGTGGCACAATTATCTCCCCTCTCAAGGACCTAAGTGAATATGCAGCAACTTGTTTTTCGCTCAATCTTTCTCTATGCTTAGTGCAGCTCAGGCAGCATAGTGCTCTGGCCAGCATGCAGTTTTTTTCCCTTAATTTGCTGATGATTCAGGTAAATTATTTTTTGCTATTCTGGTCAAAGTACAAACTCCTGGTGATAGCAGAACAACCCTGGAAATCTATTAATCAAGCAATATTTATGAAATAAATTTGCTCACAAGGATTACACTCTTGAGCTTTAATTAAATCAGTGAATTAAAACTCAGTATGAAAATGCAAAAATGTTCCTTTGTTAATTGATATACTCATATACAAGAACAGGATCAAAAGTCAATACAAAACACATATAGTTTTCAGTTGCTTTGTATTCTTCTAACTTAACATAAAATATATTAAATTTGAAAATACATTGAAAAACAGCTTAGTAATCATGAGTATTTTTGTTTTGTATTTCTGTTAATGTTTTATATATATATCTGTATTTATGTTTTAGATGGTATTAATGACCTAAATCCACAAACCATAAGAAAGAAAACAAAAACAAACCTAGAGAATTTGTTTCAGTAATATAAAGAATTTATAGCCAGGGAAATCATTTGAAATGTTGCCCAGATGCTGTTATCTGTCATATGATGTATTTAAATGGATGTTCTTTAGTTGTATTGGAAATTTGTACGCTGATTTTTTTAAATTATAAATATTTATTTCTTAAAACCAAAAGAGACAGGACAAAATGAGAATTAAGCTATAGGTTGACCTCTGGTAGTAGAGCTTTAAGGCAAGGAGATGGAGACATCCCCTTGTGCTTGTGATAAAGGGCCTGGATTGGAAGTAACCTTGCAAATCTCAAGTGGGCCTCTGATGGTTCTTTGTTCAAGCTGTCATAAAACATTTTGACAGGCCAAGGCCATCCTGGCACAGTAACATGAAATAATGCTGGCCTGCATTTGCAGACATTGTTAGATGAAAAAGGGAGGAGGAAACCAAATATAAATCTGAATTACTTGACTAAACTCCTCCATTGTACTTGTATCTTCAAGTGTAGCACTTGAGGTCAAAGAGAGATGACGGGAACTGAAATGAAATATATGATGGTCCATTAAATGCACTGCTTTAAAATCTGCTTTCAAAAATGTTTGCTTGTATGTTTTTGTTCTACGTAAGTGCTTGTTGTAATTTACATTTTTGAAAACCCAGTCTGGTACCTCAGTGCAGAAGAATGTTGTGTAGCTATTACAGAGCAAAAGGACACCAAACTGGTGTTCACAGCTCTGTGACAAAGCTGGTGACCACAGCGGTGGGTTCCATCTCACTCTGTACACGGCTATCAAATGAAATTAAATGCTACACCTACAATCAACAGATGAAGGAAAACTACTTTGGCAAGAAGTAACTTTTATCTCGTGCCATGATTTAAGGAAGACTGTGTATGCTCAATATTCAGGCTAAATTGCTAGATAAGCAGATTTCTTGAAAGTAAAATAAGGGAAAGAAACACTAATAAAATCTCACCATTTCTGAATCAACTATCAATTATTAAGTTTTCAAATTAATTAATTTACACTTTTACTGAAATAAAAAAAAAAGTCACCAATAATGGAGGTAAAAATTATTTAATTAGCGTATCCCTTTTGTTTGTATACTGACATACAAGAATACATAGTTGATCTTTTCCTTCAAGGACATAATGGGGACTTTAAAAGTAAAAGGTAGTAGCTCTTCAGGAGATGTGGAAAGCTTATAATGCATTATGAGAATCAAATTTCAAATCCATCACTCCCAGTAGAGTAGCGTTTAAGTAAAATGAGATTTTTGACTAATTCTTTAAAATCAGCCGCACTGCAAATTGCGTAATAGATAATTCTTATTTCATTATTATTTTCCACCTTTCTGGCACAGTTTATGAACTGAATGACTAAAGCTGCAATGATGTCACTACTTAGTTTGACGCTCACTGCATTTAAACAATTTAGATAGCCATACACTCAGACTTGGGAAATGTGATCAATTTCCAGTCGATTTTTTCAGGAAAGAAAGGTAAAACAGAATCTTTTGAGTGGACCTTTAGCTAGAACTATTAATTTAAAGATGAAAACATTGACAAATGCTTAGGATTTATGACTAGTGGCTACTTCCTTTTCCATGTGGCATTACTTTTAGATAATAGCTCATGATTTTAACAAATCCAAAACAAACCCTATTGCTTTCATAAAAAAAACCATAATAATCTGATGGATTTAAGCTACAACTGCAATTATTGGAAGACAACAAAGGCTAAATACACCACAGCATGACTAAACAGCATGTACTAATATGAGAGTGATCAGGTATGGGAGAAGACTGAAAAGACTGGCATTCTTCTGCATCTTACTTATGTTCAGTATAATTCTGTGTTTTTTTCAATTACGGTTGCTCAAAATAATTTTGCAACTTAGTTTAACACAGTTCCTGAGTTAATGTCTAATTCTGAAACAGATTAAAACATCCCCCTTCCATTTTCAATTGTCATTAACCCAAGAAAGATGTGTTTTAATGAGTTTTCCCAGGGTTCTAGTTTAAGTTGAGATCGTAGATGTGATTTTAGCAAGTGTGGCTTTAGGTACTATTCTTAGCTAGGCAAGTGAGTCTAGATCACACAACAGTAATGAAGTGGCTGACCTTTCTTTTCATATTAAATATTCTAATTTTAAGGACATTATGTTTTATAAATATTGATGGTGCTACTGTATTCACAGTAGCAGAACACAGCTTTTGAGCAGAACAGCTTCATTTTAGGGTGATGCAGTGACTCACTTTCTTAATCTGTAGTTTGCCTGAGGTAAAAAGATCAAAAAGTCGCTTAGGCAAAGGTGTCTTGAATACTGCACCCCAGAGGGATCATTAGGACAATGTGAAACATGTATTCAAAGCAACGAAAAGAAAACAAAAAATGCAGAATGAAAACAACAGTATATCATAGACATATATAGAAATAAAACCATCTGTCTGAGCAATGTTGACTTTAATCTGCATTCTTTTTGTGTAGGTCACATTTTTACAGTGTTTAACTTCCCACTTACTATTTACACAGCATTTTTGAATTTCCTATGGCATTATCTTTTATGGAGTCTTGGTTTGGTATTGTCTACATTATTGCAACTTGGAATTTTTGAAAGGGGGGAAAAAAAAGCAATACACTTACAATGAAAGTAAAGTTCTTCATCCCCTTCTTGATCTGCTTTGCTATAGCCACAATGCCTGAAAAGAAAGGAAAACACCAGTTTTACTAGTAAATAAGTATTTACTCCTCACATCTAAAGTCCTGACAAAATCAGTTCTGCAGGCTGGGATTTTCAGGCACTGAGCACCTAACTTCTGCAGGCCCTTTGAAACTTTCACCTATAATTCTATTGACAGCAGAGTTTTAAATAAATCATGAACAGTTGCAATCAAAAGGCTTTTGTATCAAATACCAGTCAGGACAGGTCCTAGAGAAAAAAATTCTAGTTCTGGTAAAAGGCTTCTACAGATAAAACAGAGGATTAAAGAACTTGAAAGTAGAGCACTGTTTTACATGAGGTTATTCTTAAACTTACTGCTGTGTCTCTTTTTCTTGAATGTAAAGTCATTTAAAGGCTGATCAGATAAAGTGTCAGACTTCTCCATGTGAGAAAACTGAACAGAAAGAGAGACTTTGAGCAGTACAGGTAAAGAACCTGCTAGGGGTTCCTTTTAAAGCACATTTACATAGGACAAAAAGAACATCTTGATACAAGTATTGTGCCAAAGTAAAAGGACAAACCATATAATTGATAACAGGATTTAAATGAAAACTGTTCCTACTTAGAATTATTTCTGTTTCAGTTTTGCAAATTACTATCTCAGGTTTGACTGTGTCTCAAGTGTTCACAAGAGTGGTGTCAGATGTGCTTACATCCATCAAAGATGCAATACCTTCGTCCAATGATGAATCCAAACACCATGAAGACCAGGATGATAGTTCCCGCCACAGCAACCACAGCTATGATAATAACAGGATTCTGCTCACTGGAAACAGCTGTGGCTACAAACAGAGCACAGAGTTGAGATTAGTTAAAAACTAATCCCTGCTAAGGGACCTCAAAAATTTAAGTCATCATCATGAATTGTTGACTGTCTACTTTGTAGACTGCCTTTGTCTGAAACAATTCCATTGATAAAGTTAGTCTAAAGAAGGGCCTCTATTGGAAATTCAACTAAATGCTGTATGAGTTAATGATTGTCTACACTGAATAAAAAGAAGCCAAGATGGAATTTCCTTGACCAAGTTGGTACAGCCATTAGCTGAAAGCCAGCACCACTAGCATCAGTCACTTCCACTCCCTACTACTACTTTGCTGCATGTGTTTTGACTCCTTCCTTAAAGGGGAGCCCTGGATATCCCTGTAAGGAGGGACAGCAGGAGGGTAATCCCTAACTCTGCTCCTAGCCTCCCCTCTAAAACTCATTGATATGACTTTGAGGGTTTCCAAGGAAATAGTGTCTTTAAGAAAAATGTTTGAGCTGAAAAACTATTAACACAGATTTCCTAGGTAGCATACTTCAATCCCTTACTGCTATTAATCATTGTAAATGGCATTATTACTTACCATTTGTTTCTGTTAGCAACAAAAAGGTGCTTCCACATTAACACAAAATGGAATTCTCCATGCTTCAGAGAATTTTCATGCTAAAATATCCACACTATTGCTCTTTTTATTCAGATGTGCCAATTCTATTAATATATGCAAATGTGTACATGTCACATTAATGTAAACTGAGGATGTAAATACTTAGCCTGAGAAACCCTGAGTTAAAAACATTGTTTGCCTGACATCTAATAAGGGTGGCTATGTACTCAGACACATTAAATAAGCACAGGTCTCCTGAACTCTGTGGAGATGCACTGGTTTGTAACAGTGAGGATCTGAACCAGGAGATGAATAGAGGATGAGACATGAGGGACTGCGTAAGTGAGAGTCAGCAGGAATCACAGAATCACAAAATCATACAATCATTTGGGTTGCAGAAAACCTCCAAGATCATCAAGTCCAACCTTTGACTGAACACTACCATATCAACTAAACCATAGCAGTAAATGCCACTTAGAGTGGCACTTGGAACACCCCTCTGGGTGGCCCTTTCCAACGCCTAATCACTATGGATGCTAACTATGAAGCAGGGAGCACAGTGCCTGTGGATTAGCAGGCCACATAACTTTCTCAGTCTCGCCTGAGAAAGTGGCCTGGGAAATCATAAGGAAGAATTAAAACAATCCTCACAGATAGAAGACAGCCTTGCAGGTGCTGTTTGTCTGTTCCTTGCTTTCTTGCAAGAGAAGGTCGAGGGGTGGTGTACCCCACTGACCAATGATGGTGATGTGTTAGTTTACTAACCAGTAAGAGTTTTTCTTTTCTGTACTTTCACCTATCAGTCTATAAAAGAAGATCTGAGGTAATAAACCTTAAGAGAAAAAACTCTCCTGTTCAACACACAAGAGAGTCTGTGTCGCTCTTCTCGCCATTCCCAATAGAGCGACAAATCACCTGGTCAGTGACAACTTCCTGACATCCCCTGGTGCATCTTGAGGCTCTGTCTTCTTGTCCTGTCACTAGATGCTTGGGAGAAGAGACTGAGCCCCACCTTACACAGAGCTCCACTCAGGCACCTTTAGAGAGTGGCTCCTCCCTGAGCCTCCATTTCTCCATGCTAAACAACCCCAGCTCCCTCAGCTTCTCCTCACCAGACTCGTGCTGCTGCAAGCTCTGTCACCCTTCTCTGGACACACTGCAGAAATTCAGTGTCCTTTTCAGAGTGAGGGGCCCAGAAGTGGATACAGGACCTATGGTGTGGCCTCACCAGCACCAAATACAGAGGCATGACCACTATCCAAATCCCACTGGTCACAGTATTTGTGAAACAAGCCAGGATGCCACTGGCCTTCTTGGCCACCTGGGAACACAGTTCATGTTCAGCCAGCTGTTGATCAGCATCCCCAGATCCTTTTTCACTGAGCCACTTTCCAGCTACTCTTCTACTGGCCTGTAGTGTTGCATGAGGTGGTGGTGACCCAAGCGCAGGACTCAACACTTTGCCTTACAAACCTCATACAGCTGTCTTTGGCCCACCAATTCAGACTGTCCAGATCCCTCTACAGGAATTTCCTATCCTCCAGCAGATCAACACTCCAGTCCAACTTAGTGTCAATATAATTATTATATATTATGTATTATATTATAATATTATATATAATATTATGACTATATCATAATAAATATAATATAACAGGACTAGCCCCATTACTGAGTTTAGGGGAGCCCCACTAGTGACCATCCACCAGCTGGATGTAGCACCATTCACCACCACCCTCTGGCCTGGCCATCCAGCTATTTTTTAACCAGCAGAGTGCTCCTCTCTGACCCATGGGCTGCCAGTCTCTCCAGAAGAATGCTGTGGGAGTCAGTATTGAAGGCTTTACTGAAGTCTAGGTGGGCTACATCCCCATAGCAGGTAACTTGGTAATAAAAGGAGATCAGGCTGGACAAGCAAGGCCTGCCTTTCCTAAGGCCAAGCTGGCTCCAAGGTGGCTGTACCTGATCCATTTGTTGTCCTGTATGCACTGTGTGATCGCACTCAAGCTGATCTGAATCATGTCCTTCCCTGGCATCAAGATCAAGCTAACCTCAGCCTGTAGTTCTCCAGACCCTCCTTCCAACCCTTCTTGTAGATGAGTGTCACATGGCCAATCTCCAGTTGTCTGGGACCTCAGCCTTTTCCTCATCCTTAGTTACACTCCTCCACATCAAGAAAAGGATTGATATTTTCCTTGACCCTCTTTTTGTTGGTAATTTATTTATAAAAACACTTATTATCTTTCACAACAGTGGCGAAATAGAGTTCTGGTTGAGATTTCACCTTCCTAGTTTTCTCTCTACATGACCTAATAACATCCTTATATGCTTCCTGAGTTGCCTGGCTCTTTCTTCCAAAGGTCATAAACTTTTTTTTCCCCTGAGTTCCAGTGAAAGGTCCCTACTCAGACATGCCAGATTTCTTCCCCACTGGCTCACCTTTGAGCACACAGGGATGGCCTGCTTCTGCACCTACAAGATTTCCTTCCATCTCCCTGTTTGTTACCCATACTGTGTGCACTGGTGTAGATGCACTTCAGTTGTGCTGATTTCACCCCAACACTGGCATGCCACCCCCAGACTCACCTCTACCGAGCCTGGTCTTACCCCCTTCCCCTTTCAAACCTAGTTTAAAGCCCTGTCAATCAGCCCTGCAAACTCATCAATCCTTTTCCCCTTTTTAGACTGGTGAACCCCATCTGTCTCCAGCAGACACTCCCATGACTGAAATGCAGCCAACAGGTTAAAGAGATGGAAAAAAGAAAACTAAACTGATAGCTGATTAACTAAATGAATGGTATGATAATATAGTTTACTGCTGGTACTGGTAACGGAACAGGAATATCTACACCAGTATTTATGAAATCCACAGAACTGAGTTCCTGTTACACACTTCAGAGATTCCCATAGAAACAAATTACCCAGACTTTTCTTGGGAGAAGTGAGCCAATCAACATGATTTATTTTGTCACTGACACCGACCTGTACCAACTGTTTCCCCCCAAAATAACAAACCCCTTGTTATATACTACACAGATTTAGAATAGTCTTCACTGGAGGGAAATTACACACACATGTATACGCGCACCCCTCTAATTTTATTTCCTGAAGGAACTTGTAATTTTTCTATATTCTTGCTAATGCAAATGAGGAAGTTCACACTATTCCTATAACTCTTTAACTAAAAAAGAATGCTTATCTTTAAGTAACTATAACTTTCTGTGATACACAGGTCAATAGGATGCTACTGTAGACTTGCCTATATTCCACTCATCCAACTTTTAAGAAATCAGTGGTGACTGTCTTGTGCAAGAGCATAGGGGCATAAATCATACAATTCAGTTCCTGTAACTTATCTAGGCCATCAAAACAGACAATCCCAAGGAATGTCAAATTTCTGTAAAATACAGCATTTCCTTAAAAGGTTCCCACCTCTCTGAACTTCACTGCAAGCCTCACTTGGAAGTGAAGAAGAGGCAGCATCATAATGGCCAGGGTGTGAAGCTTCATCCATCCAAAAAAGTTTGGAAAAATGCCCAGCCTGTCACCTAGTCCAGTAGCCAAGATAAGTGCATAGAGGCTGACATATGTGAGTGGGTTGCTCTATGTAAGTGCCTCACAGATTTTGGGTACTGGCACATTGTGGAAGCAAGCAGACAATGTTTTTTGGGCTCTGGAAAATACTGGGGACATGGTACACTGTCAAACTGGTAAGACAGGTGGGATGCAATGTATGATTTATTTTAATATCTTTAAAAAAAGAGGGGAGGGGGCTGATTGTGGGCATGGTCTGGTATAAATTCAGTGACAAGATTCAGTGTAAGATATCTGCCTCTGTTCAGGTACTCTGCTGCTTCTCCTGTGTGATGAAGTCAGTCTGTTGGTGTAAGGGTGAATCAGAACACAGCTTCTGGAACGATCCCTGTGGCTTGGCAGAAGCAAAGATTCAGTGTTCTTAGAGGAATGATTTTAGGATGCAGAAGATCTTTTCAGGGGGTGCATGCATGGCTACCTGTCACTGGCAATGCCACAACAGCGATGACAGGGAATCAGCACCAGGACAGGAAAGTCCTTACCTCTGCTTAAATTGTGCTCAGGCTCAGAGGGTGACACAGGGAGCTGGTACTTGGGCATTCAGCAACAGCTGACACCTGATCCCAGCTATGAGATGTGCGCATCCAATGCACAATGTTTAATTTAAAGGAGTTAAATCAGCTTTTAAATACATGATTGTAGGGATGGGGAATACATATCTAAACACCCCGGAGGATTTAGGAAAGGGTAACAGCTGAAAATGCTGTGCTGCTGCTCCTGCAACCTTTCCTCATGCAAGAAACTTCAAGAGCACGATTTCTGGAAAAGAATTCATTTTCACCATGAAAGCTCCAGTGATAACAGGATCCATGTATGCCAAGTACTACTTTCTTAAGCATTGTGCTTTATGCCTTCTATATAAATTTGTAGTATTGGTATTTCAGACTTTAGAGATCAATTTTACATATGCTTAATGCTTCAATCTTGTTCGATTTAGTCTGATTCAAGGAAAAGGAAAAAGCAAAGACTTTATGCCAGGTTTTGTCAAGTGCTTCTACTTTAACAGTGAGAGCTGTAAAGAAGTCAAAGATTGCACTCAATGACCTCAGAGGTCTTTTCCAACCTAATTGATTCTCTGATTCTGTAAGCGAAAAAAATCTTCTCCATTACAAAAAGCAGAGGATCATCTTTAGGTCCACTGGCTACAAACCACTTGACTTGACTTTTAAATACTTCAGTGAACCAAGAGATAGAATTTCCACTTAAGTGGTACTTTTTATGTTTGTATGTTTTTCCAGAGGGATTTCTGTTTCTAATAATCAGCCAACAAAAGAATACAACTAAAGCCATTGATTGATCTGTGGCAAACACAGTGTAGAACAGAAATAGTCTGCCTTTATAAAGCATGTTTACTTCATAATTTTGAAAATTTTTCCATAAATATTTATGCAAAATCCAACATCTATGATATGATCCAATACAGGTTTAATATATGTATATTTTACATCTCAGATAATATTAATATAGTGGATATAATTCTTCAGATATTGAAAAGTGGCTATACAGTTTCTATCACAATTCAGAAAATAGCACACGACTCCAAAATCTACTTAACAGCACGAACCAAACAGTGCAAACCAGTGGAAGTGCCAGGACAAATCCAGATAGGCAAAATGACTAACTGAATGTGGCAGTCATTATACGTATTCTTACATAAATACATATCTGTGTACTTTTTTTCTTAAAATATTTTGACATTTTTAAAAGCTTCATTCAGAAATCCACTGGAATAATGAGAAGCCAAAGCCTCTAAACTGTAGCATAACATGGTTTAGTGTTCACATGCATGGTACTTCCCTTGAGGGATATTTCCCAAGAACAATCCAATAAAGGTGTGCCTTTAAAATGCTAAGAATGAATTTGATGAGTCTGTAAGTTCTGATAAAACTATAAATAAAACATAAGAAATGAATACTTTCATGTAAAACAATTTTAGAAGAGTTTAATGGAATTTTCTATTTTTTACCAACATTTTCATTATTTCTGAAAACTGTATATGGGAAATTTTTGATGTTTATCTTCGCTAGGAATTATATTTTATAATGTTGTCTCAAGATAATGGAAAATATGCTACTTTTAGAATTTTCTTTAATGAAAACACAGGACATTTTTCATGGCATCTCAAAGCATATAGCTGGCCTGTGACAAAAGAAACCTGCTGTGCATCCTGGCCAAGAATCTTGGTGGTTTATATGCATTTTTTCATTATCTGAGTCAGAAAAGGAGTACAGGAAAGTGGTCAGTGATGCATTTATTATAGGATTTCCTAATCTCCCATATGTTGACCAAACTCCAGTCAAAATGGTTTATCTTTGAAATCATCTTTGCTAAGCTTAGCAGCTACCAGTCTGCTTACATTCAGTATGGAAAAAATACTCAGATAATTAAGGAAATGTTGGGGAAATATTTTGATGTACTAATTTTAAACCACTATGGACAATAAATTATCTAATTAGCAGAAACTTATTATGACAGACTTCTAATTTGTTTTCCAGAAAACTATTCAAAATAAGAAATTAATTCTGGCTGTACCTCAGGTTCCCATTTTGCAGAATGGGGATTCTGCTACCGACTCTTTCTACAGATGGGAAGTATGCTATTAGACACAGAGCTAATAATATTAGTAATAACAGCTTACTGCTGCTATTATGATAATTACTGTTTCAATTATGTCTATTAGATATGTGGTATTATTCATTATTTATAGTTTTTATATGCTGTGTGGAACTGAGGTGGAATCAAGACCTAACTACTGCATATTAAGAATAACCACAGGTTGTTCAGGCGACACCTGGCTGCAATTAATAGGACGCAATAATGTGTGTCTGCACTGTCTTAGCTAGACTGCTGCACACAGAGGGTATGGCATCCATATCCTTGGAACTCATAGGCTATGTATTCCTATATTCCCAGCCCCAAATCCAGATGACCTGATGTCAAGGTCAACCTGAAGCAAATTCTCTAAACCAGGGTAACCAAATTTAGGTGTGCAGCATGTTGGAGCTGCCAGGGACACAGTTCCTGTGAAGGGGCTCAGGGCTGCCAGGTCTCACTGATGGAAGAAATTTTTTTGTTACACAGCTCACAACTTATATAAGCCTGAAAGGAACTTAGTATCTTTGAAATTCCCATTTCTTTACTAAACTGAATTGCCAATGAATTCAAAATATACACTAAAGATGGACTTACTGAAGACACACACATAAACAAAACTACCAAGTTGCTGTCTTTTGGGTTTTTTTTCAGAAAATCAAATGGAAAAAAATACTCTGGAAAAGTCTCTCTGTGTTGAAATCTCCTCCTTCCTTCTCTCCCCAGTTACAGAAGAATACTCTAGCTGAGTTACTCAGCTCACCACTACTCACTTCTCTTGTGGGGAAAAGTGTGTATTTGAATTAGAAAGAAAAAAAAAAAGGCTTGTGTATTAGAAGGACAGCAAAGGAAAAGAACCTAATGTAACAAATGTAAGTCTCCTCCAGCCAATTACAGGACTAATTTTCATTTTACGGTAAAATATATTATGGAAGATCATCCTTCAAAACACAATGACAAAATCCACCTTCTTGTAGAACTAAATTATTTCTAATTGTAATTATATTGCTTATGACTCTTTCTTTTCTTGCTTTACCTGTGGCTTCTTCCAGTGTGGCAACATCCAGTCTGGGGCTGTAATTTCCATAACCAGCAGCAGTAAAAGCACGAATCTGGAAAACATACACTGTTCCAGGCTTTAGGTTATTAATAGAAGCTGAAGTGGACTTGGTTTTCACTGTTGAATAGGTCCTCTCCCTTTGATCCTGGAAACAGTAAGACAGAAGATTAAATGACATTTACATATCCAATTTTGTCATGATTGCCCAACAGCAACTGACAGCCAGACTGGGTAGTTTATTTCAATTTGCTGAATGCTCTTTTCCCCCAACAACAAAAATAAAGCATACTCTGTGGAGTATTACAAAACATTGTCAATGCAATGAAGAGCTCTAAGTGTAACATAAAATTCAAATGGGATGCTCATGTTGTTATTCAGAAAACATCCAAACAATAAATGATCACTTTTTTTGCTTTGATTAAATTTTGTGAAATTTTGATGAGAAATAACTCAGCCACAGCTTTCCCGGGGAATCTGTGAGGTCAAAACAGTTCAAGGACATGGAAATTCTTCTTTCCTGGTCAGAACATGACAATCATAGAGCCACACAACCTGCCTTCATTCTGCATTAATTTGGTTTATAGCTGTCAGAATTTTTTTATTTCTAGAGCACTTCAAAGTTATCGGGAATGAAGTCCTAGACATTGTGAAATAAATGGAAAAACTCTGACTGACATCATTACTTTGACATTTTACCCTTCCATCACCTCTAAAAAATACAATATCGCCAATGTATAATTGGTTGGATTTTGCATAATTTCTGAGGTCCTTAACTCAGCTTTCACTTCAGATTTTTATCTCTGACTTTTAGTCTTTTCTCAGTTTTAGACTCTAAGGCATAAAGAGGAACCCAGGGAAAGAAGCTCAGTATGACACTCCTCAAATTTGAAGCTGAAAGATTACAAACCCTATGAGTAATAACTCACTTTCAAATAGTACAAAAGCTGTATCACAGATCATTAGAGTATTCAAAAAGCTCTACTTATTCATCACATTTACCGACACAGATTATGTTTCAGCACAGATATGTGAAGCCCTGTTGATTTTTGGTGGCAGATGCAACCCTGATTTGAAGGGCAGAAGAGATGAATTAACCAACCATCTGAATGCACCACATGACCAGAGAAGCATGAGCCGTACGCAGCAGTGCTAATGAGACGGATACAGAGGGAAGGAATAAATCTGTAACTCATTTCAGTAATACTTCACCAGCTAAAAGTGATGGAGAGCTGTCCCTGTCACAGTCAGTAAAGCAACAAAGGCTTTTGCTGAAATACAGGGCTATACAAAACATACATTATTTCTCCTCTCAGATTCAGTAAGGGCTTCTCCTGGTTCTTGCCCAGTTTGTTACTTGAGCAAGCCCACAGTCTTGGCTAGCAACAATTTTACATATCTAGAATTTTCCATATCTCTCCAAGAGAATTTAAATAATCTGTAAGTGAGGACCATGGCAGAATGTACACTGGTATATGAGAAAGAGCAGGAATGCTTGGGAGATGAGAAACAAGAGTAAGGAAATCATAAATAGTCAGGTTCAGGACTGTAAGCCGCAGTGGAATTTCATTTTGGGTTTAGATGCATAAACGAGGCTTATTGGAATTGCCAAAAGTCCTTGTATTCAAAAATAAATAAATAACAAAAAAATAAAAATAACCTGCGCTAGAAATCTCACAGGACAGGCTTACTTTGGAGATTTCAAGCAGCTTCCATTCCAGCCCTAGCCAGAAGTGAGAGGTGAAAAACACACTTATCAGAGTATTTCAGAATGACAAAAATGTTTGATTTAATTTGGCTCTAAAAGGAGCTGAAAGTTCAAATCCTTTTAATTTCCTATTTTTTTTAAAGTAGTGGAACAAAACTCAAATGGCCTCTCTTGTTCTGAGCAAGAAGATTATGAAGTAATTTTAAAGCTGAAATGCAATTTTTTGGAAGGAAAACAACCATTTCAGTACTTGTGCAAAAATTGCCTCAGTTAAAGTTATATAGTCCAGTTTATCTGTGACTGTTAGAATGAGCTTTTTATTCTCTTGTATTAATTTCACTGTATAAGTATAATACTGGAAGATGTCCTTCCATTAAAAAAAAAAAACCTTAACATAATTTTTTCTCTTTGTAAACATAGAAAACTGGCAATGAAATTCTGCTGGTTATTTAAAATGAGTATATAGGGAAAATAATAAAAGCCACACTATAAAAGCTATTATTATATAAGAAGTTGGGTATCTTGGCAATTCTTCTGTCATTTTACACTACCCATTTAAAAGATTTATTTTATTTGAACAGATTAGAAACTGCTCGGCATATGAAAAAAAATCTAAGATTTTTGGTTCTCAATTTATTTTATTTTTTTTTTTTTTGGTTCAGAGGATAGTTTTGCCCTTGCTAAATATGTAAAGTTTTAAAAACACTTGCATTTTATTTGCATGTGTATGTATACACACATGCTGGAGGAACAAAAAATTATCTGCTAAATTAGTAACATTTCTTCCAAAGAATCATTTAGTGACTAGTACCTATCTGCTAGATTTTGTTATAAGAATCATTAGAATGAACAACTTAAACTGGAAGCTAACATCAACAAATAAAAATGTTATTCCTTTCCCAAATTGTATAAAGATCTTTTGATAAGTATATTTGTGTAATTCAGCACTGAAAATGAAATATGACACTTGATAATACATCCAATCTGGGCTGAATTTACCTAATTCTGTGTTACCTAGTAAGCTGACATGCTTTTTTTGATATAGGGGTACTGTTACCTTGCTGGCAGAAATGTCTTCATGACTGACTACAAAGGAGCCTCTTTATTAATTTTATTTTTTTCATTTTAATTTATTTTCTTTTTTTTTTCCCACAGAATGTTTTATAAAAATTAGGAGTATGTTACGTTATGCAGTCAATTTCCCAGGGAATCTGGAGGAGCCAAACTTAGTCTGGGTCCCATGACAAACATAGAGCTGCACAACCTGCCTTCACTCTGCTTTCATCCAGTTTACGCTTGTCAGAATTTTTTCATTCTGCAGTACTTCAAAGTTATCATGAATGAAGCCCTAGACATGCTGAAATGAATGGCAAAACTCCGACTGACATCAGTAAGATTGCAATTTCACTCTACCAGAAATAGAGATCACTTCATCTACTATTGAAAAGCAGCCTTCAATTCATTATTGTGTTGAGAGAACAAGTGAAAAAAAAAATTCACAGTCGTGGTCCTTTTTAAAAGGACAAACAAGGAATATTTATTTCCTAAAAGCCTAGGAAATGTTTTGAAAGTTTTCAGACATCAAGTAGAAACAGGCCAGCTCATAAGGAAATACAAAATGCAGTCAGGAGTTGTACTTGATACATCATTTCAAGACTAGAATTACATTGATACAGAAGGAAATGAAACAAGCTTCAAGCACAACGTAGAATAGATGTGAAAATGGCAATATAATGGTAAAAATATCCAAGTACAACTTAACAATTAAAAAAAAATGTAAAGAAAGGCAGATTTCAAGTGTATGTTTCATTTTTAGTGTGCTAAAATACAATATATGAGACATATGATAGCAATAATAATTGCAGGATTTAGCTAGTTATTAAAAGCAAGCAGAATCACTGACTTTGGAGAGACAGGGTAGTTGATAGCAGATGACTTTAACACTGTTCCACAACGCAGCAAGCCAGCATAAAGCAAACAACACATTGTTGCACATTACAGATAATCTTAGCACTTACTTTCTCATAATACTTGATTTCATATTCAGTAATGACTCCATTGGGATGTTCTGGTTCCTGCCAGGAAAGCTCCACGCTCCTCTGCAGCACTCTTTCTTTCATTACGCCACTAACTTGCGAGGGAGCTGTTTGGACAAGATGTGTCAATAAATAAAAAGCAAATTCATTGGATGCCTAAAATCAAATGTCATTACTGATCCACCCCATGCTGAGCTACCTTCATTAAGGTAAAAGAAAGCACCTTTTCATAGCTCACAATTCAAAGCTAATGAATATTCTAGCAGATCCCTAATACTATTCATAAACTTAGAACAGAAATTGAACTAAAGAGCAAACAGCAAAAGGTGTCAATGTTCCTGTTAGTGCAAAACTGAGATTGATGGGATAGGAAAAACAATTAAGCAAATTAATTCTGATGATGATAGCAAATCAAATTTTTAGATTGATGTGTAGTAAATTAAGAGTTTAAATATTTATTGCATGTGTTTCTGAAATGCACATAAAACCAGAAATAATCTTTTAGAAACAAAATCACATTTTAGGCTGATTTGATATGACTAATTCCAGTTCTGCTTAGAAATAATCTCTCACATTATCTGATTATGACATGACGGTGATGAAAACGACTTTGTTAAGAGACTAAGCCCACTCTTTTTCGTTAGTTCAAACCTTTCCAGGACATTTTCTCTTCAGAGCTAAGTTTCCATATTTGGTCTTAGCATTTTTGAAAGTCCAAGACAATTTAAGGAGTAGATCTCATGGAACAAAGGGGACACTGTCTTTCTCCGCCTCACTCTACAGAGATATAAATAAATGCACACTTTGTGCATGCACATAAACACACACTGAGTATCCTAATAAATATCGCCCACAAACAAGGACCTTTTGAAATTAAAAAAACCCCACAAACCTAATATAAAAGCATTACAGAGACACTGACTCTCATATAAAAATGTGTAAGAGAATGTAATAAACTGTGAGAGACTAAAAAAATAACTCACTTTCTCAACTTATTTTTAATGAGAAAGACAGTAGATATTTTGCTTATGTGCAGCTCAAAGGAGGCCAAACATCACAGTCTTCCTCAAACATACACACTGAATTTAGAACAGAAGTCCTGTAAAAATACAGCACTTTGAAAAACAACTATGGTATTGGAACCATGCAGAACTTGATCTTGTTCTCATCCAGTTTAATGGAAATCAATTTTGCTCATGCAAAAGATAAAGAAAGAGAGGACCTGACCCTCAGCCCCCTACAGTTAAAAGCTAAATGCCATTTACATTGATAAGGACTTGGTCTTGAGGCAGATCTCAGACACAAGAAAGATGTCTGAGATAAATTTATTAGAAATAATATAATAGAGATAATACTAGAGATATTAAAATAGAGATAATTTTCTATCTTTTTCTAACACAGAATCTAATATTGATTCTTTATTGAAATTTTTGTTTAAAAACCCTGAAAATTTAAGATCTTTTAGGTAAAAAACACACCACCTTATTTCAGAACTCTGTATAAAGCTTTCACCATGTAAAATTATGTAGTCTTCAGATAAAACACAATTCTTATCCTAAGCAACAAGGTGATCTTCACTTTCTCTAGTTTTTTAAAATAACATAAAACCTCTCAAATGAACACTCCTGTATCATTAAATACAAAAACATAATGATAAAATTAAAATACCTACAGCACAATCAAGAAAATAATTCTCAAAAAAATTAAATTGGATTGTTAACTTCCTACTGCAATTTTGAAGTTTCTAGGATTTTTAAAAATTTTAACATGTATGTTCATGTAGGTTTTAAAGATTTGTTTACATTTTATTGGAGGCTCAAAGAATACATGAAAATTAGGGACTGAAGTCATGCATGATAATTTTCATTATAAACTATTATGTTGTATATAATCAATACAATCAAAGTTGAAGATCTCTTACTCTAGGCTGCCTAACTGATAAAATCATAAAATTGTATCAGACAAACACCCTGTGCTGCCGCACAAAGCCAGGAGCAGTGTCACTCTCCTTGCATTCTATTTCTAAAAGCTTAGAGTATTTTCACTCTTTAATTAGTGAAATATATTCTTTTTCATAGCTAGGACTCCAGAATGCAGCAAACTAATTTACTGTCTAGTTTTCTTTGACATGATTAACTAGTCGTCTTCTTTGCCTAAATAAATACCCCTGCATCCTGAATGTATTTCAGGGAGGTCATTATATTTCATGTGTAATTTTCTTTCTTGTACAGATAAATGTTTCTCAAATTGCTAATCTTACATTCTCAGATGTCTGAAATTGTTAATGTTGGTACTTATCATTGAACAATTTTGTATTACCTAGGTCACTGGAATTTGTTCTCCATGTTTCCTGCTTTTTGTTTTTGCTTATCAAATTTTTTCATTCCGTTGGCCACAGCATTCATTTTTCTTAAAGCAGTGAAGCAAAATAAACTTGATATTAGTTAACTCTGTGTATGTGGGGAAGGAACAGGAATGTGAAGGAGGAGAGACTGAGAGAGGGGGAAGATTTTAATCAAGGAAATGAAATACACTGTGTGACATTCCTACTTAACACCTGCACAAAGTACAACAATAGCAGGCATATTACATTCTTAAATAATTTCCCTTCAAAATAAAACCCCAGTGATATATCTGCATTGCAAGACAGCATTCAAATTGGTTTGGTTTGGGGTTTGTGTGTGGGGTTTTTGGTAATTTGTTTTTGGTTTGGGTTTTTTGAGACCAAAACTAAAAAAACCAGTTGTGCTACCTTTCATTCGTAGAATGGGGAAGAAGAGAAGATCCAAACCTGCAGCCCAACCTTGGATATGTTGGTAGCTCTGAAGAGAAATATGTCACATGTAATTCCCATACCACGTGAGATTCCTAAAATGCAGCATGCTACCTAAGCTTATTTTGAGTCCCTGTGTTTTTCAGGGGAAGAAGGGAATCATTAAATTGACTGAAGCCAGAGTATTCCTCCTCTGGCAAGGAACACCAGTTTGTTTTCACTGCACAGAAACCTCTTCGAACTAGAGCAGCCACATAAGCCAACCCATTGACGTGAGAGGGCAGGCTATCTTTATCCTGCCTTTTGGGCTGCAATTCTTGATCTCTGCTTAACGAGAGTGTACAGGTCAGAAGCATTTTGTTCTTTATTCTAGTATAATAATTTCCTCTTTATTCTCTTTGTGGCTTTCTTAAAGATGGTTTTACATTCGTGTTTTATTTGTTATGGCTTCCTGACACCTCTTTTTAAACCTTTAGCCAACTTCTTATTGCCTATCTATGCTAATTAATTAACAAGTTTTTATGGTTTTGAAACAACTATATATGAGCAAGCTTGAAAATTAGTTAAAGAATACAATTCATCCTTAAATACAATAAGGAATAGTAAGTTAGGGAATTAAATTTCCCTCCCCCCCAAAAAAAATAAGAAAAGATAACTCCATAAAAACAGGATTAAAGATAACGTATTTTCTCTCATTTCTAGCTAAACCAATAACAATAATAACACTAATAATAAACGACTTCAGGGCGTTTTTCTTCTAGTAATCTACTTCTTGCCACTGCATCTCTAACGAAGTCTCTCATGGCAAAGACACTTCTTTCAGCATTTCTAGACAACTATATACCCAGTCCTGAATGACTTGAGCATGCATAATCCCTACTGCATCACCACAGGTTACAAAGAAGCATCACTTGACAGAATCATTATTTCCATAATATATTACACGGGGGGATACAGGCTGTTCAAAACACCATTTGCTATCAACTTTCTTTCAGATATCCTCATCTCTTTTTTTTCTCCTTCCTGCTGACACAACATCCAATGCATCAAACACACACAGCCTCTCAGGGCTAACAGGCAGATGTACCTACACATGCAGCATAAGAAAGTACTTTGAGAATGACAGGCCCTCAGCACACTCATTCACCTCTTTAAAATGCTTCAAATATACCATTCAGCAAAAGAAAAAATTGATTTTCCCCAGGTTTCAACATCACAGCCACTGAGAAATATAACTGTGCTGGGTTTTACTGATAAAGCCTTCAAGTTACATAGATTTCAAGCTGGTCATCATTTTCAGATCAAGTTATAGAAAAAGTTAAAACTGAGGTGACAAAAAGAGCAGGATATTCCAAGGATATATTCTTCCAGAGAGAATATTGCATCTGGTAGACTGACGGGTTCCCTCCATACTGCTAAGCCAAGCATATGGTACATTATTAATATGTGCAAATATTAAGCTATAGAAAACTGCAGCAACTGTTTTGGAAAGAGCTACTTTTAGTCCAGAGTAATTTGAAAATTTTATAATATAATATTGCTCATGCCTTTAATCTCCATCCTTAGCTATTCTCTGGTTCTCAAGACGAGCATTTTCCTTGAGCTATAGTGTGCTTTCCAAAAGGCAAAAAGAGGTGTATCAGAACACATCACCACCAAAACACCAAAGCAAAACCACAAAAAACCCCAAACAAACAAAACCCAAAACCAATCAAACAAAAATGACAAGCAAACAAAACAAAACAAAAAACTAAACAAAACAAAACCAATAAAAAATGAAAAAATAAAATATGTGAAGCTGGACTTTAACATATAAGAGGAATTAGGCATGATGTGCCAATTGCTAGCACAACATCAGCTGTAAATATCTTTTTACTGAAAAAAGGTAAGTCAGCAAAAGGAACATGCCTATCCATTTCTCAGTGATTTCCTAAAGTCCTGAATATTGAGTGTGTCTCAATACCATCAACAGAATCACTCTGTTAATTTGATACTTTTAAAAACGTGTCTCTAGAAGTAGCATCCTGTGTATTTAGTACTTCATATATATGAAACAAAATACTTAAAATTCTTAGAAATAAGGGTTTGCAATCCTGCAGTCACACTTCACACGGAAAATTTCATAAATGAAAAAGAATAAATGCTCCTTGTGCAGTACTAAACCCTATATTAACAAATGCTACCAAATCTATGCTTGCAACTCCAGTTTCATGACTTGCCATAAAAATTCTAAAGAAGGAATGGGCTATCAGACTTCCTTCACCTTTTTTTTTTTTGTTTATTATTTCTTTATTTTACAACAGCAATAATGTGCTGAAGTCAATCTGAACTTCCTCTTGTACTTGCTGAGGTCGAACAATAATACTGCCACTTCGGTAGCACCCTTAGAGCACTTCCTAAAGGACAAAAACTTGGCTTCTGGCATCTTTTATTTTCATACCATGAAGATACGCAAGAATCATTCAAAACCACCAGCTTTTCCTATAGCAGCAATGAGATCAATTTTACATCCCTGTAAAACTGTATCTTAGGGCCCAATATATGTTTTACGTGACATAAACCATTTTTCTGCAGCAGTATTCTACAGCAGTTCAGGGGTGTTTTGAGTATTGAGCCTGAAGGGGACATTACTAACAGATGCAAAACACAGAAAAACAGGGATATTGGCATCCCAATGGTTATAACCTATTCTGTTATTTCTTTTTAACATGTCTTTGCTGTGTCCTTTTTCAGCAGAAATCTTTGGATAACATAGTTTGTTTTGCCTCTGCATCTATTTTAAGCCTGACTGTAATCTGTCTTTTTACCAATAAGAAATGTAAAATGAACCAGTGTGTATGTATCTATATATATCTATATATCTATATATATAGATAGATGATATAGATATAGATGATATAGATAGATACAGATAGATATCTATGTGCATATGAAAATAGTAGCAGAAAATTATACTGTTGTTAGCTCTTAAATGGCTTTTCAGGAAGAGAATACAAAACTCCCCACACACCATTACAGTCCTGCACCCAGATTACCCAAATGGAACCTTTCTGCACAGCTTTTTGCTCTGTTTTGCTCCCAAGAGAACGAGTGTAAGTGAAGTCACAACCTGGCCTCCAACCATGTTCTGTTTTGCTCTCAAGGGCAACAGGCATCAGAATTGCCAAAATTACTAAATAAGAGTGGAAGGCAAACAGATTATACACCTTGAAGAATTGCAGCTGCCGCTGTCAGGGATCTGGGGGTCAGCATGTGGCACAACACTGGTTTTTGTGCTGGTCTGAAACAGGATACCTCAGGATACATGCCCTGCCATGCTTCATGACACATGCCCTTGATTACTTTTAAGGAGCTGTCTGATGTAAAAAGAGTCTGGACTAGTTTTGCCAGTACTGGGCATATTTTAACACTTTATTGTATAGCTGTTTTCCTTACTTACATATTCTGTTTCTTTTGCAGAAAGATAAAAGAGCTTTTTGGTGCGAAAGAAAAGAAAAATTAAATTGTTTGTTATATTAATTATTCAAATTATTAAAAACTTTACAGCACTGTAATACAGCACTCACTTGAGTGCTAGTAAAGCCGTGAGAGAAAACTGACACAGCTTGTCCTTGAAATGCTTGGAAAAAAAATGCTTACTTCTCACTTCATGTTTACACTAAAATGCACAATAATTTTCATGTTATTCTATAACTATATTCTATAATATTTCTACATTCTATAACTATGATATCATAGTTCATGCAAAAAGATAACAGAAGAGAACATAATAGCTATTAAATTGAAAATTATTAAATGTATTGATAGAAATTCACAAGATTTTCTGTTTTGTTACAGTGTATTTCTCTCCCCACAGTTAAAACTCCACATGACAAAGCAGCCCATGATAAAAGGTTATTGAGTACCACTGTATTATGCCATTAGTACCCATTGCTTTGGATCAATGGCAGAGAAATTCCCCACTGTGTTTACAAGCTGCAGCATTCAAAAAAAGACCCAAATAAATCAGATATTTTACACTAACAATATCCTACAGAGAAACCATTTTAACTTCCTCACCGGCACACTTTACTTTCCAGCTCATAAATATAACACAGTGTGCTTACAGTGCTGGGTAAGCCATCAGCAGAGGCACACACAGTTGCTCTGTGCCACTTGGGGATGTCATGAGTACATGGGAACAGGCAAGGCAGTCAAGTAATACTTGACTGCATTACTCCATCACATGCTTTGCCATTACTTTTATGGCTGAGAAACTCGCAGAACACTTGCTGATCCACAGAGAGGAACAGAAGCAGTAGTTGCCCAAACACTACACTGTCGAATATCAATTAAATATAGAATCATAAAAAATGCTGAGTCGGAAGGGACCCATGAGGAAAAAAACAATAAATATGTTCTAATCTCCCCTAATATCACTAGCAAATTTCTAAGAAAGCTTATGCTCAAATAGCATTATTACCAAATACCTAGTGATTTACTAATTGCCTATACCTTTTAAACATCTGATGCATTTGAAATAAATAATGGTTTGGTAATTCCTTCGTCAAACTCAAAACTTAGCAGCTAGATCTGTTCTGTATGATGTCTACTCTGGCAGAATTCTGAGGAGGGAAACCAATAGAAAGAAAGAAAAAGAATCTACCAGAATGAAATGAAACAGTTTAGAAAGATCGGGCTGACAGCTTGTCTATCATGTTTCGATTTTTTTTTTCTGGTCACAGTCTACATCTAGACCCATTCTATGAACTCCCCTGTTTCTTCTGCCTGACATTTGGTACAAATATTACTGTTATGTCTGCATCTCATTTCTTTGAAAACTGGCAACTTGGGCATCAATCAGGGCTGAATTGATGCTGAGTTGCGTAACAAGTGACAACGTTGTTTCCCAAGATATCCACAACTCTTGTTTTGTGAATAAGTTTTGACATGTCAGGCACAAACCTGATTCTTACAAATGTGTTAGAGTAACAAACCAGCCTTACAAATAACAGAGAGGGGGTTTTGTTCTCCTGAAGCATTTGTTTCTCTTTGCAGAAGAAATATTTCTATGTTAATTAGCTTTTTCTTTTGTCCTGTGCTATTTTGTGATTCATCTTTCATAACTTTTTCTATTATTTTTTTATTTTTATTTTTTTTAGAGAAACATCTGCCACCAGCCTTGCAGTAAATCCTTGGCACACAGATATTATTCTTCATTAAAGAAAACAAAACACCACAAAACTCTCCAAAGATGAGGACTCTTTTCCCTGGTGGGATACTCAGACGCATAATGTTCTCCTTCTGTCTCCAGTCATCTCTGCTGGCAAGTGTCAATTACAGACATAGGTTTCAGGGAACAGAAGGATAAAAAACAATTTACAAATACTTTTCTCTGGAAGCAGACAGGTGTAATGACTGAGACTGTTTGCTGTAATTGAATTTCATGCTGTCATTTATTCAGTCACAAATAGATGTCAGCTTCAAGGATGCTACACATGGGGAAAAAATAACAACAAAACCCCCTTTAATACATTCTTATTGTTACCGTATAGCTAAGTTTGCCACTCTAGTTTTACTTCAGCAAAAAAAATTTTTACTTTCAGAAGTGTATGAGGCGATTTACAGTAGTGGCTTTGGAGGCCTATGGACTAGTTAGATTATGTTTATTTAGTGTAAGATGTCCAAGACACAACTGAGCGAATTCCAGCCCCATAACAAAGCATTTCGTTTCAGACAGCCATCCAAAATCTGGAAACAAAGTGCCATGCCAAGAAAATTAAAAACAGTTGATCAAATATTAACAGAAAAGCATATAAATATTCTATAAAGATGTCAGCACAAAACAATAATTATGTGCCAGAGGTTTGATCAAACTGATGCTTCCAAAGATTTAATTGTTCTGTGGGGAAAAAAATATTACTCCACTAACATTCCTCAAATGTGTAACAACTTCTGTTACAGGCTTACAAATTCCTGTGAAATGTATCATAATGGCACAGCTAACAATGGGCATATTTCTGAAAGCAGCATGGCTAGGATTCACAGGGAATACAGGAAGAACTCCATGCACGAACAGTTTGCATTTTCTCTCATATTATGAGATGTTTTTCTCCCAAAGAGCAATAAATCTCTAGAATTTAAGAAGATGGATAAATATCCATCTGGGAATCTCTGCTGCAGTGATACATATCAGAAGCAGTAAGGCTGAAGTTATTGGCTATGCACAGGAGGGAAAGTCATGTCCATGGGGAGGAGGTCAGGCACAGCAGACTGCCCATGATCCCCTAGGTCAGGACTTATAGAGGAACCAGTTTCACTGGCCAGAGTGAGGTCACCACTGGAGGACTGCCACTGACATAAACAAAATATTCAAAATTTCTCCTGATGTACAAAAATTCATGTACATTCTGTCAGCTGAGAAAAAAAAAATCCATTTGATACAATGAAGATTGTCCCAGATGAAGTCACTTTGAAAGTTTGCACGAGCTGTTTGAAAAATATTCTTGTGCAAAATCAGAAGAAAAACCCCTTATCTTTGGAGGAATGTATTTTGCATAGTAAAGCTATTTGATTGATTTGAATATACAATAAAAATTAACATCTCACTATTCAACAGCAAAAACTATGTTAGATATAATGTGCATATCTACTTAAAAATAAAGCTAACCAATTTTGTATTAATTTTTTTTTAATTATTTTTTTTACACCAAAAATATTTAAACTTGTAACACTGTTATAGGGCTTATGCAACTGCATATGATAAAAAGCATGATTTTTAAAAAATGTATCCCTACCATCTATTACACAAAGAGTAAACTCTGTCCATAATGTCAAAATGATCTTAAATATTCTTCCTTTTGAGTAGATATTGGTTCCTAAAACTCCTTACTGCTTAAAGTAATTTTGCAGTCTGGGGAATTTTTTTTTTTTGTTGTTATTTGAGAACATGCCATGGTTTAATGCTTCTCCAGGTTCTGCTCACCAGAAAACTTTGCTCAAAGTTTTGCTCTGATGCAGAAATGTATTAAGCTGGAAACACATCAATCATATAATGAAAGAATTTACTACATGGTTTTAAAAGTTGTACAGAACCATTTTTTTTTTTTTTTTACAGGCTTTCTAGTGGCTTCACTTCCCTGAATACTATGAGACTCTAAAGGAAAGTGAAGTTCTGTATCCAAAGGTTAACTTCTTGGAGATTTAGATTACGAAAATGTCAATTGCACAAATTATAAACCCATTTAGCATTCTGATTAGTTCCACTTTTAGCATACCATTTAGGGCTCAATTCTGACCTCTCATCAATTATATTTTAGTTTAGCTGCATTGATTTTATCTAAGTTATCCTTGCTTTATACCAATGGAAACAAGATCAGAATCAGGTCCTAAGGGTAAAGTAATTAAAAATGTAATTACCACAACTGATTATGCAACATAGCTACATCATTAATTGGCTACAATTTTTTATATATTTTTTAACAAAAAGATTACAATTACTTTGCCAATTTCACAGAGATTGCTCTTTACTTTTTTATTTCAGAAGTAATTCTAGATGAGATAACGACAATCTAACTTAGGCACCTGGGTGCACCTCCCCTTCAGGCGACTACAGCACACATAAATTAAGTGCTTAAGTTCACCCAAACAAGTTTGCTCCCTGTGACAGAGAGGTAAGTGCAGTGGAAAGATCCAGAAAGAGAGACTGCCTATTTAATCAGAGATCCCTAAATTTTAAAACATCACTTTAAGACCTTTGGAAAACTTTCTTCACTGACTACACAGTGAATTTAGGCACTGATTTTAGAAGAAACAGATAACCTAGTAAAGCGAATAAAACCGATACATAACATTTATGAACTTTTTAGGTGAGGTAGATCCCATTTTCTCACATACTATCTACAATTTCTTCCTTCCTCCTAATTTCTCCTTTGGCATTTAAGGAGGTATTCCATTATCCTTAAAGCTCTTGAAGGTAATTAGCCAGGAGTTTGCTCTGACTTACCTCTCATGCAGATCTTGTAGGATCCAGGTTTCCACTTACAATAGTGTAAGTATAATTCCTGGTGAGCCCAGAGGTATTTTAGCAAACTTCTATTTAAATACTATGACTACTTATATAACTCCAGCTTCACAACTGCAGAGAATCAATTTAATGATGAAAATATTCCCATGAAGTATTGAAGTCTGAACTAGTATTTTATAAGGGGAAAAAAAATCCACAAAACAACAAGACCAGAACAGCTTCTGGGTTGGATTCTATTTCAATTTTTAATGGTGTGAATAAGTAGTGACTGCACTGACTCCTTTCATCCTGAATGTTGAACTTCAATCAATATCCAGGATGAAGGAGATGAAAATGGAGCTCTTTGCAGTAACACAAAACCATGCAACAATACGTCAGAAAGGCTAAACTAAAAAAAAAACCCAACCAAACAAAGCTGGTTCTGTTTTATTGCACATTTACTCAATATATTGGAAAAATAAGCAAAATTGCATAAGTATCTTGAATAGTTTATTACAGTTTTATCTATCTTAAATAACAAACTTTAGATCTGATTCTCCATTCCCTAACTCATAGTTAGGGCATTGGGAGAGAGTTGGGTTGGTCTGTCTTTCAGACTGCATCCAAAGTAAGCTGTTCTGCTAAATGAAAGTATGAAAATGGTGTCTACATATCTAACAAGCCCTTCCAGATTGTAAAGAAGACAGCAAAAGGCCATAAAACTGGAATATCACAAAAGCAATTAAACTTGAGTCTTAACAACAGCACAATCCTGTTTTTTTAAGAAAATTACTGTTTTCCTACACAGACTGTGCAGATCGTTTTTCAATTATTATTTTCCTAGGAGAGCCTCCAGGTCTTCAGTAGAAATTACTGCTACCCACAGGTATGTATAGCACAAAAGTTGCACTTGCCACCAACAGCAAGAGACCCAAATTTAGTGATTCCAAGGAGGCCCATCACTAGCACAACAACTGAACTGAGTGAGCAGAGTGTATAATATGGGTCATATTTAGATCAGTCAAACAATACAACATAGCTTAGACCAACAGTGTATTAGATAAATATGTGAAATGTTTCAACAGTAAGAAATGTGAAATGTTGCACAATATGTGTTGGTTTTCAAGCAAGGCAAGCACCCTGAATTAGAAGCCAGCACGGTGGCTCTCCTTGGCCACACGGACCATAACCCACAGCACCAATGTGATGGATGGCGAATACGGTGTTTATTGCAGGGGAATTTAACATTTTATAACCTAGGGTCGTTGTGTTACTCCCATTTGCTTTCGTCACACTTAGGTGCTATTGGCTAATTGCAGGAGGCTTTACTATCCTAACAGAGAGGGGGGTCTACTAACTTTCCGTAACATCCCGAAATCTTCCGAACCGCCAGACCTTAACCTACAACATATATGTAAACAGAAATAAAAGTAGGACTACATCCTCTGAACAACAGTCTAATATCTTATTCATTTGAAAAAGCTCCAGTGTAATTATTTATACTCATGAATGCATTATAATACACATAATAAGATGGATATACGTCAGAATCATAAACATCTATAGCTGGTTTCCTTAACGAGTATGTCTCAGCACTACTTACTGTATGAAATGAAAAAAATAAATTATTGGTACTGGAATTTCCCACAATAATAAATATACTGAATGTTCATTACACTCCCTTATATGTGCAAGTAAAAAACCCTGACTTCAAAAATAGCTGTGCTAAACCACTTAGAACCTCCTCTTATGATCATTCAATGATAAAAGTAGTCAATCTACTAATTACCTAGCTATGAGTTTATGTGAGCACTGCTAGAAAAAGGGAAATAGTAGAGATTACTTGGTTTAAAAATTACTTAACTAATCCAAGCTGTACTGCACACATGCTCAGGCATAACAAAAATAGCAAATAAAAAATTCCTCATTTTTTCTGTCTAACCAACAATAGTTGAATTAGTCATTTAAAAAAAATAAAAAGAAGCTGGCAATGATACACCCAAGTTTTATTTTAAATCTCTATTTGAAATCTTGGGTTTTTTTTTTTTAACCTTGTAATTTCTCTAATCCAAACTAAAGGTTTATGAAATATACATATAAAGTCAGATAATACAGAGATTCATGGAACTTTTTTTAATAACATCTGTATCCACAGGAATCAATTAGGTCTTTATACATGCAGTATGTAGGCATATTAAACAGAATAACTATCTTCAAAAGGGCATGACTGCAAACTTATTTTAAAAGTGGAACACACAACTGGCTTATTTTTATTAAAAGAACTATTACTGCATATACTACAGTCTTTAAGGTAATGTACAATTCACCATTAAATATAATTCTCCTTATCTTGACTCAAATTTCACACCCCAGTGTGCAATACCTGCCTGGACTGATCTAATTTTTCACCAGACATATTAAAATACATGTCCAGTGTCATTAAGGTCCTTTGAGTTAGTGGAAAAGGAGATCCTGCTGGTCATTCAGATCTCAGGCAAGCAAGTCTTAGGTGTGCCTTTAAGCTTCATTTTTTCCACAGGTGTGTCCTAAGATGGAACCTGCATCACTTGACTGGTAGAACTGTTTTCTCATTCTACATATTTCATAAGGTTTGCGGTTTCTTATAATTTCATTATCTTTATTAATTTTTAAATCATTCACCTAATATTTGTTTTCTCTGATAGAAATACAGAGAGATGCTAATTTCTGGTATTTGTCTCAATTTATTACCCACAGCTGGGAACTAGCCTTTCTAATTTAAATCTCTGAGTCTATTTTGTAAACGCCTAAAACCTTTCCCAAGAAGAAATCTAATCAAGGAAAGGGGTTGCCCTGAAAGGCCTACAGAGAAGCATCCTCTCTGGTACAGCTCAGGCACCCAGCTAAGGAGGCTGGACTCCCCTCTGAGCGATGGTGGAAACATCTGCCACTCTTCAAGAGGTAAATGAGGCATATCCTGTAAAGAGTCTGCCTTACTCAGAGTTTAAAATTTGTGTCAATACGCAACACACAGCCAAGTTTGGCAGACGGAGTCTACCACCTACCCACCTTTCTGCTGCAGTCATTAACTTTTCTCCAGAGTGCCTAGAAACCACTCTCACCCCCTAGATACAAACAGACTTTTGAGTTTTTGCAAGAAACTTCCACAAGACTGTATTCTATGAAACACGTGTTAAAAAATACATTAAAATGCATGATAAATTAGGATTGTGACTAATGCAGATTTGTGAGGTTTAACATGTGAACAGCTGGCCAGCTGACCTAGAGCACAACAGCCATATGAATGTGTGTTAAGTGACTCAGCATGGCCTGAAGTTACAGGATCACCCCAAATTGTGTTTGAACTCTACTGTACAGCCAGGCCACACAGATTACATACTCTAGTGTTAAGCATGTTATTTCTCCCCTTTTCAACTCCATGGTAAACTGGCTGCCAAAGAATTTAAAAGAATAAAATAGATCATCAATTTGGTTTTGAAAATACTTAGAATGCATTTTTATATTTGCATTTTGTTAATACATATATGTGATATCATAGTAGATATCAAACCATCCCACTCCCCACCCCCCACCACCTCCCCAAAAAACCAAAGCAGGAAAGAAATTCCATATCTGCAACACTTTTGAACTAGATGGATTAGATTATTGTGAAATTATCCCATTTTATACTTTCCTTTAGTTTTCATACTAGTCCATAGCTCAGGCATATGGTTCAAGAAGGGGAAAGGGAAGGGGAAGGGGAAGGGGAAGGGGAAGGGGAAGGGGAAGGGGAAGGGGAAGGGGAAGGGGAAGGGGAAGGGGAAGGGGAAGGGGAAGGGGAAGGGGAAGGGGAAGGGGAAGGGGAAGGGGAAGGGGAAGGGGAAGGGGAAGGGGAAGGGGAAGTTTTGTGGCTTTTTTCATCAGTGCATTCTTTCTAAAAAATCAGATGCCTACATCTCTTTCATTAAATTTAACATGAAGAAAGCAAAATCTGGAAAAATTTTGGCCCAGTCCAGACTGTGTAGGTGAGGTGCCATGATTGCTCTCAAGTGCTGGCTCAGAAGTTCCAGAAGGCCAGGAATGCAAGCAGCTGGCTAGAGTTTAAAGGAAGCTTAACTGTTGTGGGAGAAAGCCATTTTAATGACTTACCAGAGGCTTACAGAAGGTTAAGCTGTCTGAATAAATACAAACAATGACAATAAAAACGTTAGACAAAAGAAATTCTCCTTACCTATAGAATATCAATGTTTATCAGAGGAGCTTTATCTTGTTCTTAACAAGTTGAATCGTGCAAAAACCAAGATCAATAAGAGAGGATGCCTTTAAAGCTCCACTGTTGCATAATGAAAATTACTTTGAAGAGCTGGCTGTGTGTTCATGGAGAGTTAGCAAACTGTCCCTGCAGGCGCTGGTGACATTAGGCAGCTCAAAAAACAGTATTTCACTTGAAGCACATCTGACTCATTCTATTGGCATAAACATCACATGTTTAGCATTAACTGCTTTTACAACCAGCTTTATAAATATAGTTTGCTTCCCCTTCCAACGGCTGTCTTCTCCTTTCTTTTGTTGCAAATATTTTTGCTTGTTACTTTTGCCTCTGACAGCTTGACAGTTATTACCTTAAGACATTGCAGGTGTTCTTTAGTTCTTTCCAAAGAATCATCTAGGTACCCAAAGCCTTCAGCACATTAACTGGTGACTAATTTTTAATGGTACACCTAAAAGAATAAAGCTCAAAGGCAGGAAATACAAATAAACATAAAAGGATGACAGGAGTACTTCATGTTTTTTAAAAATCCAGTGGTATTATTTTTACAGCAAAATGAAGAAGAATGTAACCACTAGCACTTTATAACATGGCACTGTAACACTCAGGTTGTAACAAAGGGAACATACTACACTCTTAATTAGGCTATTAATCAGCAGAATGAAAGGTGGATCGACACTGTTGCCATTTCCTCAAGATACAGATTTCCAGATTGTCAGCGGTTATCCAGATAGTGGCAGTTTTGCTGGAATTCCGGTTTTGCTTAAACAGTACCCTTTGCCCCAGTCATTCTGGTACTGAAGTAAATCTCCCTTATTTCCTCTGTTTCCACAGCAAAGTCCCTTTGCCAGAAATCAGGATGTAGGAAGACAATCCAGAAATGTTCCCTTGCCTGTATCAGCTTTTCCCAGACAGAGCCATAGGTTTCTCTCAGTAGAAGCTGATATGGGCAAAACTGTTTCTCCTCCCAGAATAAAGCAGACAAGGAGAAGAAAGGTCAACCTTCCTTCTATATATCTGTTATACTATTATTGCCTTCTTATAGATGTAGGATGAGACTAACTTGGACTTTTTTTCTCTGTAGAATTCCTATATTCCTTCCTCATTCTCATTTTGTTTGTACTGAAATGCAAAACCAAAGTCCTTCTAGTTCTTGATTCAAGTATGATTTATGTTGTTTCATGTATTTAAATGCTCTCAAAGTTTTCAAATGAAGTTGTGATGTTTAAATAACAAAATGGTAGAGCCTATTGAAGACTTTAAGTGTTTCTACAGTAGAAGAACCAAAGAGAAAGGAAAAGACAAGCTTCTTAAATATAACAAAATAAACATATTGTAAGGAGGGCTATATCCAGTCATCAAAAGGATGGATAAGAGAGGTGACCCAAATTTACATATAGTTTAGAGCAACCTCAGGAAGTTATACTTCTAGGTCTCCTCTAATATTATTACAGAAAACCTTTACTTAACTGTAATTTAACTGAAACTTATGTAACTTAAACTTTCACTTAAAACAGAAAATCTCACTACAGCAGACTGTGATGTTTGGTGTGGTGTTTGCTCATGGCAGATGAGGAGGATTAAAAGTTACGTATGCAAATCAGGGATGTACTAGCATTGAGTGGTTTGTTTAAGAGACAATTATGTTTGAACAGAGATTGTCGAAATTGGGCTCCTTTGTACATCCTACAATTATCTTCCATCCTTTTAATTGAAAATGGTACATTGTCTTCAAAATAATAAACAGTATATGGTACCCCTTTCCATCCCTCTTTGTTTTGGAACAATGATCTAAATCTAGTCAGTAGAAAGCACCCATACCTCTAGCCTGCATCCCCCAAAGGACTGGAAGGGATGTGATGCAGTTTGTAACACTTGAGAAAGAGGCCCCAAGAGTAAAATGCTGCTAAGGGCTGGATAAACAAATTATGTCTTTGCATCATTGGAATCATTCAGCCTTGTGTTAGACCACAGATATAATTAAAAAAAAAAAAAAGAAAATTATTTGAGCAGAATAAAGAAGCGATCTTTCCTTCCTCCTGACTATTTTCTCATGGTATTCAAACACAGTTTTCTTATAACTAAAATTAACATGTCTGTTTTCAAATTCTCAAAAGATTTGTTTTTTCAAGGCAGCTATTTTGAAATTGCAGTCTTAAAAATGGTTTATTTAATGCACTTTATAAAACTACTACTCTCTTAGACATATACTTTTATGTACTTAATTAGTGCTTCCATCTTTCTTTTTAACTTTCTAAGTTTATTTTACTACTTGCATTTTTTACAGCTTCGAGGTAAACAACAACCTCACCTATGTACATCAGGATATGGCTCTTTAACTCAAACTCTCTGCACAATGAAGGCTGCACTATGGTCTTTCATTCAAGATACATCACCTGGCACTCTTTTTGTTTGGTTGGTGTATGCATTTTCTGATCTACCTAACTCATTGGAGTATCAGTAGTGAATAGAAGCTAATACACCTGCTTTGTTTTCACTGCTTACAAGTTAAGTCTGCTCACCAGAAATAATCAACACTTCAAATGACTTGTGCATTAATGACATAAACAAAGTAAGTGTTAAACTGATGACCCTCTAATTATCACATCTCTACTGAAGCACTGTCTGCATATTTATAAATGCTGTTGGACTGATTTTTGCCAATTAATGAATCTCTATATCCTGAAAGAATACTGTTTCTTGTGCTAGATACAGATTTCTGATTACACAGAGATGTTCTTGGGAAAACACTGTAATTTTTCATTTTAATGTTCTTTTACTTAAGAGAAACAGCTAACTGCATTTGCTGGGATAATTATCACGCCCAAACCAACCAATAATAAATATCATAAAATAAACAAACAAACAAACAAAAAAATCTAACAAAGTGATGCAAAAAATGAAACAAATCACTGCATTTCCCTGCCAAAAAAAAAAAAAAAAGGTAGCACGCCCATGCAAAGGCAATCCTGAGTTTTGCAAGACAGGTTTTATAGCAACCAGGTGCTACTGTAGCAGATATTTATTTATTTTTGATAGGTTTTCTTATTTCACTTAAAACATGTATTGTTTATTAGTATTTACTAAGAAACATTGGGGACATATCACTTCTAAAGCATATTGATTAAAAAGTACAGAAAATGAGGAATTTCATTACCAAGAGAGATGCAGCTGCCTTAGGTGTTAGAGATTTTCATCTAAAATGAAGTTGGGGAACTAAAGTACCTTAAGTATCAGCATCTGGTGCAGTGACTGGAAGGTGTCTAGATGCCTCATAAAGTAATGCTGATTTCAGACCAGAAAACCCAGGCCCACCATCATGCAGCTTTAGGCACTAAGTGGCACACCAAAGCTAAAAATAAAATCTCCAATACTCAGAGCAAAGTCACCTTCTGATTTAACATCCCTGTGTCTTGCTGTTGGATTCATGAGAGTCTTAAAAAAATCCCCCAACTTTATCACTAAAATACAGTCTTCTGGGTAGGTGCTAAACTTGATAAGGATTAAAATTAGGCCAGTATCCTTATCTAGTATGTGACCGAACTTACACAGATATATTGTCCCAGGGGAGTCTGGCAAAACAGGGTTTTTTTGTCAAAGTATGATCTACTGTGCAAATACAATCCCAATTGGCCAAAGCTTGCCCAAAAGGTCAGCAAAGCTAGCACAAGGGATAAAAACACAGCATGACAAAACACTAAACAACAGCCTTAAAAAAAGGATGTTTCAACTAAAATTAACAGCATTTACTACCTCACTATTTTTTAAAATTTTCATCCTCCTTTATTCTTAATTGTGGAAATGGTGGTATCTCTTTCTAAAGTAAGGTGAGAGAGAATTCAGGGCACCCAGTTCACAGTGAAATTCCTGCTTTAAAAGCTGCCTCTGTTCAAGTGTAAACATCAATCTAGTGATCTATGCTAACAAAGTGCAGGGAAACACAATCATAAGCTCACCCTATCTCTCTTTCAAATAGGGTTTGCCTGTGGAAAGGGACTTGGCCACAGCTCAAGGAGAAAATGCTCCTGCCACTCAGAGGAAGCTGTCTCAGAAATGCCATTCAAACATTTGCTACTTGTACAACTTTAGATTACACAATGCTAAATATTAAACACTCAGCTTTTACTTATTAGTTACACCCATGTATTCTTGCTCTTTCTTTTTACAGGTTAAAGTCAATTTACAGAAAAGTCACTACAAGTCCGCATTGCAAAGAAAATTTAGGACATATATATCTGTGCAACTACTAGTACTGCCAGTGAGAACTAGTCTGGAAAAGAACTGAGTGTAAGGAGCTGGAGTATGTCAGGAATAAGTGAGTGTGTGGGCGAGATGCCCTGATACTTCTGTATCACAGAGGTGTATGACACACCTTCCCTTAACTACGGTCATTACAACCCTTTTTATTCACCACAGTGAATTTTGCTCTTAAGATCTGGCCACCTGAGAAGAGGCTTTCAAAGGCAGAAGTAAAATTGGGTGCCATAATTTTATTTTAAGAATGATGGCTTAAGGGATACTTTTTGTGCTCTTCTTAAATTTTCTTATTTTTAAAATACAGACATTTTCATGGGGCTATAAGGTTAGGTTTTTGGCTGAAACAAATCAGTAAAGTGCTAGAGAATGTTATAATTTTATTTCTATTTATGTATTATACAAGTAAGTTGTTTTGGTTTTGTGCATAGAGAACAAAATTAAACTAACTGTTATTCAACCTAACAATTCTGACCAAATTTAAGTTTACATGTTCTGATATCACACATAAGATTTTTCTTCACTACAACAGAATCTTTTTGTTCGGCTGGTTTGGGTTTTTGGGTTTTCTCCTTGTGTGTGTTTCTGTTATTAATAGAGTAGCTTATACTTATCTAGAAGTAACTTGGTGTTTGGCTCATAAGACACATATCTTTTACACATGTACACATTAAAATATTACAGTGTTCATTGAAAAGAAAATTCTGCACTAATGTAAGCCATATGGTTCATAATACTAAGATTAAATATGAGCACTATAGAATATAATTATACAGCAATGATTATTCTAATATATTGTCTCAATGTAATATATAATATATATATAATATATGTAATAAATAATGAATCTTTAGAAGACAGGAATGAATAAGCTAGTTGAAAATACTTTGACGAAAATATCTATCAATAATTAGATATTAGATCTAATTAGATAAATACAGTTTCATTTACTTTCTCATTTGGATTTATCCCCCTCCCAACCAAAATAACACCAAACACAAAAACAAACAAAAGCACCAATACAATTCAACGTTTTGTAATATCTGAATTCAGCAAAGTTCTCATTGTCAAAATAATTTTCCCTGGTAATTATATATATTCTTTTAACATTAAAACAATTTCTAATATTAGAATATTCTTTAAAAAAACATACAAGAATCAAAGCACAAATATATTTTGCTGGGTTTTACTGTGAGTTTTTTAACTTGAAGTCTGGCTGAATGTGTATTTCATCAGTCTTTAAAAGAAGTGGTATTTTAAACACTCTGGAACACAAACTTTTCCAAGTGCAAAAATTTGCAGACTCTCACTAACTTCTGACTTAATGCAAACTCTCACTAACTTTTGACTTAATTTCCTAATCTAAAGTTCAAAAGCTATGCAATGTTTTTTCTGTCATGTCTAATAAATAAAAAAAAAAAAAATTATGTCAGAGAGTTAGGAAAGAAGACATGGGAAATGTGTGTCGAACCAGCAGACAAAAGATTTTAATCTAAAATGGTGGAAAGAAATTTGAGGAATCTGTATTGTTATCTAGACAGAACCATTGTAAATTGGCATAATAAATGAGCATGTTTAATTACTCAGGAAGTTCCTGAAATTAGAATCATAAAGCTGTCCTTCAGAGTAAGGACTCCTGTCCATTGCACCATGAAGAGCGTTGGAAGGAGGTAAACAGGACATTAGCATTTCACCTTGTCCTTGGCATAGCATGCCATTGTTACTTAGAGTAAAAAGCCTTTTTGGTTAGAGAATGCATTTCTATATGTGGATCTAATGATTAATGTAGTCAGCCTGAAGTCTGATGGGAGCCTTTTAATACTATTCCAGAAGAAACGAAAAACAGTAGGCAGAAAAAAAGCCCCAAAAAACCAACAAGTCAACCCTGACAATGACACAGTCTTTCAGCTAACTTGGTAGCAGAGTTTATATGACTCTGCAGATGAGCAAGAATTTTAAGTATACTTCAAAAATAAGGCAAAAAGTACAGTGATTCCATGGAATAAGATATATTTATAGCAGAAAAGTAACTGAATTATGTCTATTTTCCCTTACTTATATGTAACTCGCTGACATGCTCTTCCTTTATCAGAAATACCTGCATGAAACAAGATAGGATACCTCTATTTCTATTTTGGTTAGGAAGGCTCAGTCCTGCAGGAAAACCATAAAGTAGATTTCTGACATCACAAATAATGTTCCATGTAACAGTTCTTATCATATTTTGGAGTAAAGAATCTTTGAATGCTAAATCAGAAAAAGATGGGTCATCAGCAGAAAAAGTTTAAAAATATCTGGAAAAATATAAAAATGGAGCATCAAATGGGATAAAGAATTATTTAAAGATAGTTTCAGTAAAGGCCTGTTTCCCAAAACTGGGAAATATGCACCAAAAATATGCAAAGAGAATGCATATTCCATTTCTCTGAATATTTATAATGCACTGGCAGAATTCCCCTTCTTATTCCACCATTAATAATCAATAATACTAGTAGTATATTCAGACAGCAATAATACCAGTAGGGCATGGTAATGGCAATAGTGAAGGAATAAATCTTTTAATATTACAGTAATGATTGCTTCCAGTGGCTCCTAAAGTGTGTTTAATACTATATAAAAATATAAAGAGAATGGTAACGTATGTGCAAAATTTAAAACTTTCGATTATCCCACATTTGCTGGAATTCATGAAGAGGAATGTTTATGAGCATCTCCACAACACTCAATAAGGCATAAGTCCACAAAAGGTGCATTCAAAGTGTGTACTATTCAAAGATGGATAATTATGCAGATCAAAAAGGAATTTCATAAAAAAATATTAAAAAGGCAAAATAATAATAACCAATAATTGCTATATACGTGCCAGAATTTCAGCTCGGTTATTCTGCTGCAAGTGTAGCCCAAAAAAATATGCCTATATGAGTAAGTCATAAAATCCCCCACATTCCACCCTTTCTCTTTTCACTTAACATGAAAGATGAGTATTTTATCTCAGAAGTCCGGTACTCTTCTCCTTCAAACTACTAAGTAGAAAAACCACAAAACCCATCAGTCTGAAAAAATTTTGCCAAAAATTAAGAGCTTGATTCTGTCTGTAACCACATTTAGGCTAGGGTTATCACAAAAGTAAATGTGTTTAAGGAAGCTTTGACTTCATACAACCAGTTTTATTAAGAGATGTTTGGCACTGATCCTGCAGCAACGACTAGTTTAAACTTTTGTCATTTGAGGAGTGTACACGTCCATGGTCAAACCTAATTGTAAACACAGTTTTGAGGTACAGAAAGAAAACTTTTCTTCTTAGTACAGAGAATGTAGAAAAACAAACAAAAAAATTACCAGAACTTATTTAAAGAGAGATATTAAAAATAGACGGCAATTTTCATAAACCCTATCTAGTTATACTTGACAAAGAGTCAAGTGTATGTAAAATTACATAAAACCACGTAAATCTGAAGTAAAAGGGATAGCGTTTGTTAGCTAATGAGCTTTACTTTTTAATCTGCAGAGCTGTTGAAAGGAGAGGCATTTCAGAGTAAAGAAAAGTCCACCATATGGTGCAAGGAAAGACGCATAATAATTAACCCTTAACAAGGGAAGCGCTGCATGCAATCAGCTTATGAATTCTCTCCACATTAGCTAGATTTCAAATGGTGACATAGTCTTAAACAAAGAGAAATGTGGAGGCTCCCCAGCAGCCCTCCTCAACAGTGCTGTGGCTCAGATATCTCTCTCTACATCAACAGCTCACTCTTTCCTTCCAGGCTTTAAGGCTGGGGCAGAAGTTTTTTATTTTTACACCTCCAAAACTTCTGCGTAAATATTTTGTTTTGATTCTACAGCATAGATGGGTGAAAAAGAGGAGCACAATGTAGAAGCAGAATGCTAAATGGGCCTTTTGGGGCATGCTGCAGTTCAATGATCTGATCGCATCCACATGTAAACAGAGGGGAAGGAACAGGAGCCCAGATCCTGGGCTGCCAAGTGGGCCACACGTTCTGCTAGTGCTCTTATTGAAGATATGTACCCTTAAAGCAAAATACAATTGTTTGCATGGGAATACAGAGGGGATTAAATGATAGCTTTACTCCTTATCTCAGGATGACATCTAGGGTAAAACACAAAAGAGGGGGGAAAAAAAACCTGAAGAGCTTTTCACAATACAAATGCATTATTGCATCCTCACTTCACTCAAACACTTCAAGTATGCTCAATTATCAGGACTTCTCTGAGCTTTCAATATTGCAAATAAGACCTTAAGAGAAGGAAGTTTGCATGTGCCATGGTATCAAAATTAAAACATCTGCAGTAACATTAGATGTTTAAATTTTATAAAGTTTTTCTAGGCACGTCTGGATTGTAAGTGCAAATGAAATGTCATGCTAGTCAGCTCTACCAAACACTGTAAAATTATTGCTATTAAAAGATACACATAGTTTTTTTACTTGTTTTCTGGTGCCCACCATCAGGGATATGATTTCTGGAAAGCAGGTTTATGCACTTTGACAGATGGGAAGGATAAAACTTTTTTTTTTAGAGGATAAAAATTCTTTGTATTCATATGAAAATGTTGAAAACCTGTTTGCAGCTCTTAAATTTCAGCGTATTTCCTTATGAAAATTGAAGAGGATTTGGGGGGAGAAGTAGGATCTCATTTCAGACCGCATAAATAGACAAAGTGCGAGAGAAGCTTTCTAAAGACGTTTTCTTTTAAAGAGACAAAAAACCAGGATTGAAGCACAAAGAAAGTTAAAGGGATGCAAGCATACAATATATTCTTTATCTTCTATGAAATGGTCACTGTTTTGAAGCCTTTGAGCCTTAATCACTAACGAGTGATGTGCCATATGATAACTCAAAGCTTGATCTCAGGATCTACCTATCCCAAACCTTTATTACTCCTGGAAACTACATCATATTTCTCAATGGCTCACTGAACTCACTGTATGAACTCACATACACTCTGCTCTGGCAAGTGGGAGAGCTTTGAATAAACCCAAAGACAGAGCTATCCAAGTACTGCCCTTCATTAGCAGGAAGCTTTAGAAAGAAAAATGTGACTTCCATTACCCCTTCAAACTAAATCAGAATTAATCTAATTTGTTTTGAAGAGGAAAAAAAACCAAACACATATGGGGGGAAAGAGGAAGTGAAAAAGGGCAGTGGAAGATTGTGAGAGATCTGTGAGTGAAAGACAGATGAAAGAAGAGAGAGGTGGAATCAACAAACTTGCAGCTGTGAAATCCTGGCCTGCAGATTAACATCGCCCAATCTGCAATAAATTCAGGATATGATTTGCTCCAGCCTCAACAATTAAATCAGTCTGAATGCTACTTTATAAATCATTCAGTCATTTTTTAATAAGATGAGCTTCTGGCAAGATGCTTTCCCTCACTGCCTCCTGGAAGAGATTACATTTTAAAAATCTTTAATTTCTGAAAGTATTCAATATGCTAAAGTATGGGCTGCTCCAAAAAGCAGCTTTAGCTCTGTATTTCAACAAATGAATTGAGACTGAACACACAAAGAGAAAGATGATTTATGCTCACTGTCTCTCACAGATTAGTGTGGGAATAAAAAAACCAAAACACACCAAATAAATAAATAAACACCAAACCACTCTTTTTCTACATAAGCCTTGTTACTTTGCTGAAAGGCTGATTCTAATACAAACTATCAGAGAGATTGTTTGTTGAATCAATGCTTTTTTACTCATGCTTCCAGGAATGGGTGATACTTTAAAGCCAAATTCACCCTGATACAACTGGGTCATACGAGATTAAATTCTGAGCTACCCTGAATCAATCATTTACCTGAAATGAGTCACAAAGCCACAGAAAGGGTTTTCTGCCTTTGATTCTTTTTCCTTGTCATTTTCTTCGTGAAAGATAGCACTGATAGAAAATAAATCATATATTTAGAAGTTATGCCATTCTAAACAAATAATTCCATTTTCTGTCTCTGAAATTGTTTAATCTGATGCAAGAAAATGGTAAGAGAGATGAATATATTTTTAATCTACTAGTAAATAAGTTCAGCTCTGTAAATTGTGAAAACTTGTGCTTAAACTTTCATTCAAGTGAAGTCAGAGATATTTAAGAACATTTTGATTTTTGGTTATTTATTTTGTTAAAAATGGTTGTTTTGTGGGATCAAGTCCGAATTAATTAACCCATCTATAACCAACTGCCTGCTTTAAATCTAAACTACTACATTCCCATACACTAACTATATTTAAGAAGAACACAAAGTAGATATACTTGCCCTTTTTATTTGAAACATTTCAGGCAAAGGATTAAAAACTCCATAGAACTACGTGTAATAAACATTAGGCAAACCTTGCTCAACAAATTGCTAAACTAAGTTAGTCGGGGTTTACACATGGATGCCAATGCACTTGGTGCAAAGATCTCTCAAGCATTTCTAGATTCTGATGCATTCTTCCTTTCAGAGTCCACTTCTTGCAGTTTGCTTCATGTCCCATCAATCTCATACCAGCTGCAGAGGGAACAGTACAGAGGGAATCCATCTAGAAATGAATACACCTGTTGCACATTAACTTCAAGGTGAATTTTACTATGGTTTGTCCTTCCTTAGGTCTCCCTTTTAAGCCTCTGCCTTTGGACAGAAAAAGAGTGAAGCCTTGAAGGCATGAGCCTTTGTATGTTTACATATAAATTCTTATCAAGAAAGGATTAGGCTAAAGCAGAAATCCAACAAACATGGTTATGAACTTCTTATTAAGTAGTTTCACGTTTATAAATCCTACCTAAAAAATAAGAGATGTGTAATTTTCTTTATAGCCTGGGCATACTACTCTTCTTTTGGCAAGATCTATTCTGTAGACAAAAGCAGTCAACTCTACAAGACTTCTATATATTATCAAGGACTCACAGATAAAACACACATTAACCCATTTCAGGTCCTAATATCTGTCTGAGCTCCAAGATGCTTCAAATTATATACATATATAGATATATCTCAAGTTAGTGGACTGTTCTTGTTTTTCAGTTGGCTTTTAAATTATTTGGAAAACCTAATCTCTGCATGTTCTCAAGGTGACTCAATATATTTAAAGACACAACATTTTGTGTTGTCCACAAAAATCGGATTCATCACCCAGTGTGCAACAAGCCAAAAATCAGACACTCAGGAGAGACATCAATTACTTATTTCAGAGTTGCACAAGCCTGGCTGCTCGGTGGTATTCCCCAAATCAAGCACATGCACTGTCAAAACTTTTTACTACTCATAACTTCAGCAAACAAAAGAATTAGTGTACACTGGCTACAAGTTAGGTAGTTTTCTTATTAATTAGTATTTTATTTTCTATTGATTAATGGATCTCTTGTTTCTCATGCTAATTATCCACATGCTCTGTCCTTCTCTTTTTGAGTCAGTGGGTTTCTTGGGTCAGTGGTCCATGACTCAGTGGTCACAATCTCCCCCTGCCAGAATTACATTTCACCCAGTTGGAGCTGATTCCAGCACAGCTGCTAAGTTGACCTTGTTAGTTTCTTCCTTATCTTGGGAGTGCTGCCAAAGGTCCTTGTGGCCTGAAAATTCTGCATTCTTTGTGTCCACTATCAGTGGGCATCCTTCTTCCCAAGCTTGTTTAACCTCCCCCTAGGTCTGAGATCATTGAACACATCAAGCTCTAAACCTTAACAAGGCAATTCTACCAGCAAGTAATTAGTTTTTCTAACACCTGGACATCACTTACAGCTTGTTAACTGCTATTTAACAGATTAAATCTCCCTTCTTGTTGATTAGGCTTGAGAGTATACAAAGATCAAACACTAAAGAATACCCTTTCTTAAGAAAATTTTACAAATTCCACATTTTGGAACAATATGACCTATATGTTTGAGGGTTTTAGATTTTTTTTTAAGCTCTAATCCTGCAGAGGCTGACTTCTCTGCTGTGACACAGCCAATAGATTCCAGCAGCATGACAGGAAGCCCCCAACAAGATATACAACAAAGTCCTGAGACCCTAACAAGGCCCCCATGATTGTTACTACCAGTAATATTTCAAGATTAATTCAACAGTTAGAATATTGTACCCAGATAGTTTTAAGCCAATGCTACGAATTTTTATAATGTGAAATTGCCCTTCTGCAGTCATCACCTTACTTTTTTTTTATCCTGAATAGCCTGACCAAAAGTCTTAACTGACATTCAGACTCAGAAGGGAGTAAGTACAGATACTGGAACATTCCTGAAGCAGTAGGCTATCATTTTATTAATTCATTATATGTGGCATATAAGAAGACCCTGTGTTAGAGACAACAGGGCTACCACCCCTGAGAACGGCTTGACTGAATTAATTGAAAGATTCAGACCAATCTTTAAATTCTCTCATCCTTCTTCTTGAGGGGAATACAATATATTCAAGAAGGAATTCAATTGTCAAAATCCTTTCCTCTGTACTTTCCAAAGGAAAAAGCTCAACTATTAAAATATCAGGTCTCCTTGCACAAGATAAGTCTTCACTTGTTTGCCCACAGAAGATAATGAGTCAGAAGCTGAACTAGCTAAACGCTTACACATATTTGGCTATTCACTTCTAATTAACTGTTCTTCATCCCTCCTTCTTAATGTCCCCAGAACATTATGAAGAATGAAATAAAAATTTGCTAAAGTTCTCTTGATTATCATTCCCTCTTCAGTTTCAGGAAACAGAGATTGGGCATAGCTGTGATATCCCAAACAAAATTTCTGCATTACAAGAAGTGTAAATGGGACAAAGAAGATACACAGATACATTTAAAAACTTTGTATTATTGAACAGGGAAAGTGACACTCCCATGTCAGCTCCCTGTGGCACTCCATGAAACATGCAATTCCTTTGCAGCTGAAACTGCATGTTCCTTGTCTTCCTCCACCAAGCTTTTCTACACTCAGCCTCCCTTCTCATTATGCAAGGCCAGACACTATACCAAACCCAAAATCGTTAAAAATTTCTACACTATTAGTTCAAAAAGCTGCATACAATTGCAAACATTTTACGAGGCAATCATATTGTTCCATCCCTTAAATTGCTGTATTTGTATAGGAAGAATGGATGGTTGCATATCAGAACAACTATGTTGTTACTGTGACTGGAACCCTCTGATATTTGAGCATAATATTCTCAGGATGTTATTTAGAATGAAATTATTTTGCTGTGATGGACAAAAAAAAATTATCTGTGGATTAAATAGATTTTTAAATGAAGACAAATATTAGAAAGCACAAAAAATACTATTACATAAACTACTCTGAAGCTGGGAAGCAGAAAAAACCCACAAAAAACAAACATTTAAGATCCTCCCTGTAAGAACATAGACATACTGAGTTTATTTTAGTCTGGGATTAGATGAAATAGATTTTTTTCACAGACTTAAAACTTGTATTAATATCCTTAAACCTGTATTTTCTATTATGTCATACCAAATGTAAACTGATGGTGTTATCCAGAGCTTAAATGTATGTGAAAGTGACCCCTGAGACCCAGGGCAAGGAAGGACAATGAAGTTGGTAAAGAGTCTAGGGAGTAGGTCATATGAGGAATGGCTGGGGGAGCTGGGGTTGTTTAGCCTGGAGGAATGCAGGCTCAGGTGAGATCTAGTGACAGGATGAGAGGACACAGCCTCAAGGTGTGCCCAAGGGAGGTTCAGGATGGACATCAGGAAGAATTTCTTCAGGGAAAGGGTTGTAAAGCATTGTAATCGGCTTCCCAGGGTGGTGGTAGAGTCACCACCCTTGGAGGCATTCAAGAAATGACTGCACATGTCAGTTAGTGCTATAGTTTAGATGACAAGGTAGAGATCAGTCAAAAAGGTTGGACATGAACTTGGAAGTCTTTTCAAACCTAAATGGTTCTGTGATGCCTGCACAAAAGATGTTGAACCAGACACTGCTTCAAAACAACCAAAACTGTATTGTCTCCTGATTGCTGCTGCTAACAAGAGTTTAACACCCTGGGACTTTGAGTTTCTCCACCCACTCTTTTACTTCTTGAGAAACCATCAATGTTCAAAAAGAAGCTTCAGAAACTTCCATTGCAACCATATAGTTTCTATGGAGTGGGTATTTAACCTTCTTTTTGACAGAAAGCATGAATTTGACTTCCTTACTATCAAGTTCACATACCCTGACCAATAAGTGATTATCAATCTTTGCTTAGTTCTTAATCATAAGCTATTTCCTTTAAAATGCTGAAAATATGATTTAAAATAGATTTATTTTACTCTTTTATTTTGTTTGGTTTTAGTCCTCTAAAATCCAGGGAATATTGACATTTCTGAACACAATGGATAAACATTTTAAGAAATGCCACTTCTATTGAGTGACAGCTTGATTTACATATTCTGATTTGGGAAGTTCTCCATCTCTAATGGAACAGGCTAAAATAAACTGGAGATATGTCTGCTTGGCTGACACTTTCTGGATACTCCCTCCATCTGGTAATATGTTGTTTAATTTCTGAAATTTCTTGGAATCAGTGTATAAACCCTGACAAATCATGAAACTCCTAAGACTGGAAAGGTATATCTGTGTCACAAAATTTAATTCTCTGTTAATTACTGTCCACACATATTGTCTACATTGCAGACAATATTATGTGGTCAAGATATGAAGATTAAAAATACTTTGGGGTTGCTGCTTTTTTGGCTGGAAGATAGCTCTAGAAGGAGATGCATGCATTTTTAACTGACGAAGTATTTCCTATCTGACTTTCTCTTGCTAAACAAGCTAGGTTCTTTAATTTCTTCTCACTTCGGGGAGGCAAAATGCATACATCTAACTCTGCTAAAGTGTTTGGGAGGAGTCACTAAACAATCTCTTAGGTAGGAGAGAAATTTGAGTGGGAGAGAACTGTTGCCTAGGAAGCCTGATGCCAAAAGTGCTGCAGTAAAGGGGTAGGAGATAGAAGTGACAATAGGAGGGGGAAGGAAGTGAAGGAAGCAGTATAATGCAAACTCCGATCTCTCCCTCTCCCTCACTAGACTCAAACCCCTGTGGTATATGATGAAACTCAAAGAGAAGTGTTTTTATAAGGCTGCTTTCTGGACAGCACATTGATGCAGTTTTGCTGAAAACAAGTTTAGCGTAGTACATCACAAAGAAGTGAATTAGGTATTATTCCTTTTGTCTTCTTACTGCTTTGGATTATTTCAGACCAGGCTTTTCAAACGGTGCAGAGAGGTGGAATATATCCAGGCAAATTACAATTCCCTTTTTCTGCACAGGCTGCCAGCTGCAGAGCAGAAGTGCCAGGATGCTCCTGAAGTGCGATCAAGCCCTGAGAGCTCCCCTTGGAGAATCTGCCCTATGAGAAGAACTTTCATCTGCCAACATCAACCCAGTGATAGAGGGGATAATGCTGCTTTGGCTTTGCATGCAGTTTTTTCCCCTCTGGTTTTGACCTCATCTTGGCTGCCATGTGACTCTTGATGCACTTTTTGAAGGATAAAATATACAGACTATATAAAACAGGTGATAAAAAGAGAGAAGAAAGAAAATTAGAAGGGATAATAGAAGTAGAGATGGAGGGAATTTTGCTGAAAGATAATGTATGGCATTTCCAGGTGTCTATCCAAAACACGAACTAGATTGTTTCCAATTTCTAATACTTTAGGTAAATGCAGTCTATGTGTGCAGCTTAACCAGACCATTCTGTAAGAAATAATTGCATTATAAATTATCCAAAAAAGCTCACATCAAGTAATCAGTCTGATTAAATGATTAAGGAACAAAACTTGGAATTGAGATGTTTGGTTTCTTTCCTACACTCTGCCAATGATTTCCTTTCTTCAGCAACACTTGGTATCTTTCCATCAGAAATTTCCAGCGCAACACTGGATAATAATTCTTACCCTTATTTGAGATGGATGCGAAGACTGGAAAATAATCAGCACACCACACTTTCCTAGGGATTTTCCTATACTTAGGACATGAACCCTAAAAGGCATATCTCTGTAAAAACATAATGTAATTGCTGCATTAAACAAAGAGGTCATTGACTGACCCTGCTGTGTGTATTTAATAAGAACATTTCTGAAAGATAAGACCACTACTACTGTTTGTATTTAGCAACAGAGTGTGACACAGTGAGATTATCCTTGCTTCTCTACACCCACCAACAGTTTTTCTTTTCCCAAAGATGAAAACCATGAAAAATACTTGCATTGTTATACAAAGCATTTTTCTTATTTAAGTTACTATATTATTATTATTATTATTATTATTATTATTATTATTATTATTATTAATAATAATAATAATAATAATAATAATTAATAATAGTAGTAGTAAGTGTTTGGAAAAATATGTTAGCTATATATTCTACTATGACTAGTAGAGACTAAAAACATAAATCTGAAAACATGAGATTTATCAAGTTTATTTTATCTTTACAGACTGATTTTCTAATTGCAGGAGCAGCTGGTTCTAGAATCTGTAAATGAATGAATCCATCAAGCCACAATTGATAGGTTGTGAAAAGGCTGTTTAGTATTATAAAAAAATCTTTGGTTATCAAAAAGCAAATTATGTTAATCAGGGTGAAGATGAAGCGTTCTTCAATTTTGTCCCAACTTACTCAAACTACTAAGCTTTTATTTTATGTAAATAGTAATACTTTACAACTGAATGTGCTGACACATTCAAAAAAATAAACACAACAAAGACTTTCCATTTTTAAGTTACCTATACCTATTTCTTCTTCAAAATACATAAAACAAGATAAACAAGTTGATTTGATTTGGCAAACAGAGAGAACAATGGGGAATGAAAAAAAACCCTCTAATCCACCAAGCGGCAATATAAAAGATCAAATTTACTAAAACTATCCATGAGTTTGTCTTCCTGAAACACAAAGAAACACACAGCCTTGACTTTATAAGCGAGTCAAAATGTGAAGGCAGCAGTACACAGCAACTCTAAATCAGGACTCTATCTCCTGCTTTCTAAAGAAGTATATTTAAACTCTTGTTGCCTTGAAGAAAGCAAACAATAAGGAGCCAATCATGTCTCAGGGGTCAAGCAACAGGAGAAAAATGTGCAATTTCTGTTTCAGTTGCAACATGTTCAAATATACTTTAAGACTCTTTATTCAGCAGACTGGTTTACTTTATCCACTGACTTCAATTGTTTTTTTTTTCCAGGTATAGCCCATTGTTGTAGTAGTAATGTCCCCATACCAGAGGTAAGTCAAATGTATCAGGATATGTTTGGAAAATTAAAATAAATTGATGCTTTGAGAGGGCAACAACACCCCTGGCAACAGTATTCTTCAAGGAAAGCACTTTCTTGCTCAGAACATATCCATACTAATTTCTTTATGGTTTGCTGTATTAAGTTTTAATTTTCAGCTCCTAATTGTAACAAACAGATTATGTAAGGACTTTTATTCTTTCTCTGTTTATAGCAGCTGAACTGTCATCCAATATTTCTGCCTCTTTATAGAACACAGCTTAAATATAACCATTTTCCTAATTTAGATAATTCTTATTGTCTCTGTTGCCAACTATTTTGGAATACACTTCTGATTTCAATACCTTTCTGAGAAGCCTAAATCCTTCTGGCACACTTTATAGAAAAACTTGTAGGAAGATACAGTGTGAAGCCACATATATATACTTTCTTATCTATTTATACTTTAATATTCACCACCAGTTGTCAGTAAAAACTGTACCTGGATTTAGTGCAAAGTCCACCTGCTAAATTTTAGTTTTATGTATGCCATGAAAATAAAAAAATGAAGCTGAGATCAGACAACTCCCTTCTTTTCACACCTGCCCTTAAAAACTAATAATATATTAAATGCTGGGTTACACTAGATATTAAGACCAAATATGGTTTTAATATAGTGACATTTTAGTAAAATTATATATTAATTTTAGAGAAAAAACAAGTATGTTATAATTTTCTCCACTGAAAAAGGAGCTTAAAAAGATGAGCTTTGTATTTCTTTGCTACACTCCAGGAGAAATAGTTATATTTGCTTTTTTAAAAGGAGTGCAGCCAATAGTGTACGAAGTATTTTTGTCGAAGTTCATTGCACAAAGTAAGAACATATCCTCTAAATTTTCATTCTAATTGGATGTCATGGAATATAATTTTCATAATTAGGTGATAAAATGGCTACATGCTCTTGAAAAATCAACATAGAGCTCAAACTGAAAAATAATAAAAAGAAAAAAAAGTAGCATATCCTTTCTGGTTATCAGGTTTATCTATTATATACTAAACTACATAAATGCCAATGTAAAAATATTTTTTGACCGAAAGTTCTGTACTAGTGGTAATAAAACTTAGTGCTCTGGTGGCAGTATGGTCCAGCACAATTAGTAAAGCCCTGAGACAGCATTAAAATATAAAAGCCGAGATAAGAATAAACTTACTGCCTCCTAGGCCCCTGAAAGAATCTGGACACAGCTAGGAGAAAATCCCATTTGTAAGAGGCTCCCTACGTCCCTCACACCTAACTACAGAAACGGTCTTCTGTCCAGTGGAATTGGCATGAGGTAAATATGTGTAACAAACCCACTCCCTTATAAAACATCATGGCTCTTCATCTCTCATGCCATTGTTTCACCATCATTAAGTTTGCATAATCATGCCATTGCCCCGCCGGCAGGGAGTGCATTGGAGTGCATAAACGCATATGTGCTTTAAAAAATGGACATGGCTGTGACAGAAAAAGAAACATCAACAATTTGAATGTTTATGTAATTTTTATTTACAGGTAAAGTCTATGATTGCAACATCTTTAAATGCTGCCACTTAATAATTTTCTTATGCAACTCTCCTACAAGGAAGACACATGGCACTTGAATTCTCGACAAGCCTATATTTTCATGAAGCCTAGCTAAGTGAAATGCAGGATTAGGACGCCTTTCTGGCACTTTTTCATGTTTCCCAGGCTGGATTATGATGGAAATTGGAACAGTCCCCAGGAGATGACAGCCGAGGGGGGGGGGGGGGCTTTCTGTATTATAGCAAACTCCAAGGATGCCCTCAGGTAAGGAGAATTGGTCAGAGTTTGCACAATGCCACATGCTGTTATTCTGTTATTGAAGGCACCATTACATTTCAGTACGCTGTACATTCACAACCCACTGGCAAAAAGGTGACAGGCATCACTGGTCATCTAGCAAAGCAGTTTGGTTCCCCTTAGACTGTCATTTATAATGCAGCCATTTTATATGCCTGGAGAGATACTTTTCTCTGCTACCTGTGCAATGACAACAAACAAAAAGTCTGCTTCAGAATATCACATGCCAAGAATGAGGGAAAAAGTCTTTGCTGCCTACAGGATAGTAATGTGCATGAATAAATCTCACTTCCCTGTATGTTACCCCATTTGTACAGGAATGCCATTGGAACAGATCTCTGCCATGCCACTGTTATCAAATGCTGTGTATTATGGAAAAGGAAGAAAGATGTTCCACTTTTCTTTATAGCCCAAGGTGCATCTACAACATTTGGGAAAGACTTGCACAGGAAGAACAAATGTTCCGAGAAAAATAATAATATGGTGAAGAAAAAAATAATTATGAAACTGTTCATGCTTTTAAAAATCTAGTTGTAGAAATAACACTGAACTCAAATTAATCCCTGTATAAATGTATGGCATACTATTAACCTAAAGAGAATAACATCCCACACTGTCATAAGATTGCTTCATGGCCAGTACCACAGAAAGAGTGTACTTCTTCCCCTTGCTCATATTAAGCTTGTTCTAAGGAGATTTAATCTGAAATGCTTGCTTGAAATGAAGATTTTGGTCTCTGAATCCATATTCCTCCTTTAAGACTCCCTGGCAGTGGGACTCTCTCCCACTGTTTGCACAGTGCCTGGCACAACAGGACATCAAACCTCATTGTGGGCATTAGACACAACTGTAAAATCATTACTGTCCACACATATCTGTTCCATCTTGGTTCCTCACTACCATTCATATGCCCTCTCCTCTCTCAAACCTCCAGCTGAATGTACTCATGTGTGAAACAAGAGACTCCATTGGTAAATATGAACTATACAGATTCTGAAATCTGCCAGCAAAGCATACATGGTAATTAAACATCAGCAGATGCGTGTTATTTGCTAACTAGGCCTTAAACATCAATACGTTCTGGGTTATGTTCTGCACTCCTCAGGCTATTTATTAAAGCGCAGTAATAGCAAATGTTTACTTGTTTTCACTTTTTTTAATTTAGATTTATTTTTAATCCTTTAACTTCCTGCTGGATTCAATTTATTCTTACACGGCCAAAGTAGTGAAAATTAAAGAAGTTTGCTGCTTGATGATCTGATGAAGCACCCTCTCCACTTCCAGTCATTCCCACTTTGTAGCATCTTCAAGCCTGACATCAGTTTTGGATGCAGCTAAATGCCAACTATCCCGATAAACATGTACACTACCAGCTGTGGCTCCATCTGCTCAACTAAACATTTTCACACCAAATCTGTCGGGGAAAAAAAATATTGGTTTTGGAGTTGGTATGTAACAACTGAAATATTAAAATCTTAACTCCAGGTGGCCCTTCACTTTTCTATTTCCTCTGATGAATATATTTAGAAGAAACACAACCATCTATTTATAGTCTGCCTCAAACCCACAAAATCCAATGGAACGAACTTGGTGCAAAAAGCACAGATAAATAAAATGTGAATCCAGAGCTGATAAACCTTCCCATTCCCTTTTGCAGAGATCTTGCAAATGCCTCTGTGGCTGTGTGACCTGACCAATGTGCAGCAGCAGCTATAAACAGCTCCTGGTCCCTCTGCCCTAGCCTGGAGGCAGGCAAGGCTGGTGTCTTTGTCATTTTGTCAGCTTGCTCCCAAAGCACTGCTTTGCAAACCCAGAGTGGCAATTGTCACTTCAGTACGTTGGGATGATAGCTGTAGTTTTTCAAAGCCTTTCATGAAAACAAAAGATGCTCTCCCCTCCTCCCCTTTTTTTTTTTTTTTTTTTTTGAGGAGGAGGAGGAAGAGGAGGAATACCTGTAGGACCAGTACAGACAACATGCTACCAGAATCCTGCATGTGCTACCAGTGTGCACTGACTTCCACCTGTACAGCACGCTCTCAAGTCACAGCTGTGTATATCCCTTTGTATCAGGCAGAGATCTAGCTCCTCATCTGTTAAACTCTTCATGCCTTTGAACAGCCAGATCTTCTTAAACAAAGAAATAAAAGTCCTCAAGAAATGGCAGAGAAACAGAGTGAACGTGGCTCTTGCTTGAACTGTCAAAATGATTTTAGAAGGTTTATGTGGTAATGAGAAGGCACCAGGAACAGCACCTGCCACTGTGCAATAAGCAATATAATGTAAGAAGTCTGGAATAGGAACAAGGTTTGAACTGCACAAAGCCAGTGTTCATCACTTTCCCTCCTCCACTGGGAACCTGACAGAAGGTGCAGGACAGTCCAGTTCTGTCACCATGAAAGCCTGAGTGGCTGTTGTGAAACACGGACAGCTCAATGGCTGAGCCAGGGGAGAAGAATAACCCCAGCCATAAGAAGTTTGTGTTTCCTGCTATACCTGCTAGGGCCGGTACACTGCTCCTTCTGAGAGTCCTCAAATGCACATGCCAGAGTCCTGAGGTAATCTTACACCTTCAGGAACAACAGTTTGAAAATGGATATGAATCCATTTAACTCGAAAGACCAGTTGATTCAGTCCATCAGCTGGTTTGTTCAGTGTCATCTTCAAGGCAAGACCAGAACAACTACCCACCTCAGTTAGGGCTTTTAAATAGTTGCAGAACATAAGAAATCAGAAAACAGCAAAATAATCAATGGATAGGCTATGGTTTCAAATTCAAAGAAATCCTAGCAGAAACTCAAGAAGGATGAAAAGGTATGATGCTTCTCTTAATTTTTTTTTGAAATCCCAAGAGTAATTTTATTGAAGTGAATGGAGTAATGGAAAAATTTTCATACCAAAGAGACATCAGACCCATTTAGTTGCAAAGTACCTCTTCACAACTAAATACCTTTCTGTTCAAGAAAGTTAGATTTTATTTTTGATATTACACCTTCTTCTTTTCTGTTACATATATTCCTTACAGAAATGAAAAAAAAAAAAAAAAAACAACAAAATCCTGCTACATCTAATAATTTCTACTAATTAAAAAGAATGTCACCCAGGAATGAGCTTTAAGTAAATGTGGCAAGCAATTAACAGCTTAGACACCACATCAGAGACTTCTGAGCTTTTCTGATACAGCTTCCTCATGATTTTGGTCTGAATTGATTCTTCTTGTTAAAGCCTAGTACATAGGAAAGCCACAAAGTTTATTCAGATGGTGAAATTTTAAAAAACACAAAACAGTCATGAGAAAGGTATCCAGATTCTGCATAAAGATGTAGGTTTGTATATGCTATTTTTTCTCTTTCAGTTAGCAACGACTTGTCTATCTGCAGGAATACAAATGTGTCAGTGGAAGATGTATCAACCAAATTAATCACCTAACAGTTCTTACTAGAGATTACACATTGCAATCTAGTACTTACTCTTGCTGTATCTAACAAGTTAATATAATTAAGCTGTGAAAATAACTGCCTTTCTTTCCCTTCACATTTTTGACTGAAGAAACATTACAAAAAACCTCAGTAATAAAACGAATTGTGAGAGACATGAGTGCCAGAAATAAACCAAGTATTATAAAATTACATGCAGAGGCACATATACATAAACCACTTTACTACCTTCTGTAGTTTCAGTTTCTCCAAAAGAAGTACTACTAACATCAGTCAAAGAACAATGAAGAAACATGTTTTTGTAAAACAAAACCAACACAAAAAAAAATTATGAAGAATTGTAAAACTGAGATCAATATCCAGCACTGTACACAAATAAATTTGGTTTTCTGTTGTTTAGTAGCCAGAATCTCTGCCTGCTGGCTAACAGTAAGGAATAATACTTTAAAAAAAAATAATAACATTAATTTAATTTGTTTATAGTATTTAACTTTGGTGTGGATATTGCACTATTATCTATGTGACTTAGAAAAAAAACTATTCTAGCAGCTCCTTTAGAAGTAAAGCCTATGATATATCAAGTTCTCATAATAATGATTTCCCATCTATACAGTAATTTGTTAAAATCTGGCCTATATTCACTGGACTTCTTTGAACTCTACTAGTTTATAAGCCAGGAATATTTACAAACACAGAAGCATATAAATATAATATTCCTCATCCTTTCTCAAGGAGGAGGGGAATGAGTAACTGAACACCTAAGCTTCAAAGTGCTTTTTTGTTCTGCTTATGGCTGTTTCTGTGCAACTATCAAGATAGAAGCAAGTCCAAGAAATTTGCATCACACAGAGAAATAAAGCAATATTTTGATAGTCATCAGATTCCTTGGGAATTAACTCAGAGACTTTGATGCAAACTGTACTGCTGCATGCTCTCTCCTACAGATAAGCCTTATATTTTCTGTGAAGAAATCTACTGAAGAACTTCCAGCAGTGAAACTATCAAGCACTGAGACTTCAGATAGCCTTTTAGATATCTGGGCCCAGGCCAGAGAGTCCGGAAGATAAGAGCGGAGACTGCAGTTAAGCCTAATTCTCTGAAAAGCCAATGTAAGGCAGTGTCATGTATTCCTGGTGGTCTGAGCTGTTGCAACCTTTTGTACCAGATAACTTTCCCTAGCCAGCAAGAGCTTTATGCTCAGGTATACTGTGCTCCTGTCATCCAAAGGAGAAGAAGAAATGCAAGAATAACTACATACAGTGCAGCATCCAGTCGGATGAGATCAAGTCTCTTATGCAAAGAGAGAAGATGGAGCTTTATTTACTAGATGCCACTCAGTAGCAGCTTTAATGTCAACACAGAATACAGAAGTAGTTTTAAATTATGGAATGCATTGATGAAAAAACAATATAAAACTTTCACCAGAAGCTCCTACACTGGGCCTGAAATCTCACTGACTTGTCACTTTACTCTGTCTTCCTCATTTAGGTTCAGTTTCAAACAACTATTTATTTCTGTGCTGGTTTTTGCAATCAGTTGCTACTACAGTGAAACTGGAATGGTTACAGGCCTCAAAGGACAAAAGGAAACTTATGTGATCTGCATATTTCTCAAGAATACCAGCCGACCTGTTCACACAGTAGCTGAACATAAATGCCAAAAAGAGTTAGCAATAAAACTGATTCTTGAAAGACACTGGAAGAACAGAAAGGCAGTCTGCCCTGACTGCTGGTTGGGTGTGTTTGCCTGGGAATAATGCCAACCATTTTAGTGTATTACTTTGGATCCTGCTACCTCTCTCAAGCAAAAAAGTACTATCTCATGATCAACTGTGTTAAATGATTCAGATATGTCTAAAGGGATGAGAACAGATCACTGTACTGTCTCCACTGACATGAGCAGATTACATATGCCACTAAAACCATTTCAAGTCCTGCTTTAAATTCAGATTGTGCTGGATCTGGAATTTTATCTTAATTTAGTTAATGCAGTTGGCCTTTGGCTAGCTTCTCTATGAGCCTGCAAAGAGTTTCACAATTATTCTGTGTCTGTATATGGGGACAGACAAAGAAAGACGATTACAGTTTGCTCTAGGGTGAAATACGGAACCTCTTATAGAGCACATGCTACACAAAGATTTGGGACAGGAAATGAATAGCTAATCCAACTGAAGCTACAGGGGGAGTGACATGGATGTGAGACGCAATTATTCAACCTGGAATTTGCTTAGGACACCGAGGTTAACGCCTTTCCTCTTGAAAATTGTGTCAAGGCTACATCTGACAGGACTTCAGGGGGTTTAGTTCATTTGAAAAGTAACAAATCCAATTGCAAAATTCTTTTTCCCCACAAGGGACAATGGGTTCAGCATAATTGAGTGAGAACTATCTTTTGAATCATCCTTAGCACTTCTTTTAACATTTGGATTCACACTGCAGGTATCCAGTTCCAATAACAATACTCCCCATAATAACTCAGTATGATAGGTGAAAAGAAACAGTTTAAAGAAGTGTAGCAACAGTTATCATGAGTCAAATACTTGTGTAATTTAACATTGCCAGCTAACTAACAGACAAAGTAACAACACACAGCAAACTAAGCACTGGGAAATGTATACTGGAAAATTTCAAGGTTATTAAACCACACACACACACACACACACATATATATATATATATATGCACTCACACATATAGAAGAATCAATTTCATGATGTTCAAAGCCATACAAAAACTACTACATCTTTGTGGGATTTTGTTGATCTTTCAAGAATGACAGATCAATTTGTTAAAGGAAGAAAAATGGATTCAAAACCCACAATGTTTTAAGAGCAATTCCTTTCAGAGCTCTACTTTTTTGATAAATTAACTATGATCAGCAATGAAGAAATCCATTTTCCTTTCTATCTAAGCTTCAAGTAATGATATATAATAATAATAAAAAAGAATGCATATGAGCAATTCATGCCAATGCCCAAATTTCTAGAAGTAGCCTCTAATTTTCAATTACTTGGTTTTCGTAACTCACATCATGATTTTCACAGATGTCAATTGCCTGCAAGTCCAGTGGCATTTCAGTTATGCAGTAAAATAATTTTGATGGAAGTCTGGTAGGTGTCCCTTTGTTGTGTCCCTGAAACCTGAGTGAGTAACTTGGTGCAACATGAACTCATGTCCTATCACCACAACTTCTTTCCTGACCCTTTGACAGAAACAGCTCCTCACAATAATCAGTGCTGGACATCAGACCATGGGCATCAATTAGTGGACATCCAGCACCTGAAGCATTTAGAGAAAGCACATTTTAAAACATTGATCATATTTCTACACAATAAGGAAATTATGTCATTACTTATAATCTGTAATCTTAAAGACCCTCCTCCAGAGGTTTCATTCCATAGAGCAAGTTAATGACCCACTGCAAAGTACCTCCTTAGAATACAATTCCAAACTTCATTTTCAAACCTTGATTATGACTACCATCTTCTTGTTTCACTTCCAGGAAGGTGCTGAGTACACAATATGCAGTACACAATATGAGACAGAAGTTTTAACACTAACAGAGCCAGGATAAACACAATCTTCCAAAGAGTATCTTGAACTTAGACATTACATAAGACTATACTACCATTATCTGTAGCAGAAAAACCTTTGAGCAACTAGTTTTTGTGCAACACAAAGGTAAAAATTTTTTAAAATGCATTGTAAGACAAGTTACTAGTAAGAATCATAAATTTACCTTCTGGATTTGAACCACTGATGGCATACTATAAAAAAAAAAATCTAATTTGCACTCATTTAACTGTTACCAATGTAAAGCGGTATTTCCAAGTACTTGTTTTACTGTCTACATGATTTGCACTCCCACAAATTTCAAGAAAGTGTTTTGATAAAAAATAAAGTCAGAATACAGTCAAATGGATTTCTAGAACCAATCATGCATAACTTACAGATTCTAAAACGTTAACAAATGCAATATTAATTTAAAAGTAAACAAACTGGGGATAAGTCTTTGCTTGCCTTCTAAATTTACGCTATCCAATGAAACAACACTTACTTTATGCTTTATCAGTCTTGACATCGATATTAAAACAGATATTACAAAGTGCCATAATTGTTTATACGTCCCTTCCAGACATTTCAATGTGAACAGTGTCCTCCTTGTTTCACTACCCTACACACAGTGATTTCATCATCTCCAGTTCACATATCAATTACCAGACTTGAGCAATCTAAACAAATTTTTTTTTCTTTTCTATGTCCAGCCTCTCTGAAGCAATAAAAAAATACCACCATCAAATTACAGGTGAAATGTTTCTGAGAAACCAGAGAACATAAAAAAATATATTTTCCTAATTATGAAGGTAGCAGTGGAAGGGTACTTTGGGATCACTGTGTCCAGTCTCCTGTCATCTAAGGCAACCATGTGATGCCATTCCTTCTAAAAGAATGTCCACACTCCATCTTAAAATCAGACTATGTCTCCCACTACTTCCTTCAAAAGGCTGTTTCAGAATCTCACTGGTCTGATGGCTAGAAAAGTTAGAATTCCAGCCTAAATATCACATGGTACAAAGCCAATCATTTGTTTTAACATATGTACTAGTCATTTCATTAAGTTGGAATGTCATTCCTGACTGCTCCCCAACTTTCAATTCCAGCATTATTTCTGAATACTAGTAAAATCTGAGGCAGTATGGACTCTCTCTGTGATTCCTGTTGAATTCTACCAGGTGAATTAAAGGCAACAGAAGAAGAAAATTAGGCACTATACATAAACATGGCTCTGTGGACTAAAAATAAGGATATTCCTAGAGACGTGGAAGTAGCACAGTAAATTCAACACTCAAAGAAGGGACCTGACTCTCCTATTTCACAGGTTACGGTAGTGCTGGAACAGCATTTCTGAGTCAGCACCCTATTTTAACAGAAGGCTTAGCCTGCTCTTTCCTCAAAAAAAAAAATAAATCATGAACACTGGCACACTCACCTCAGGACAGGTTTTCTGGCTCTCAAACCCACATACACTCCACTGCCAAATTAAAGGCAAATGAAAGGAGCTATGTTTTCAGCTAAGCAGGTCAAACAACTTTTCTTCCAGCATGTTTCTCCTGAAACCTTCTGAGTCACCTGACTTTCTAGAAACAAAGGGTGAAATTTCATACTCTTCTTGATCCCCTCCTAATAAGGGCCTACTGATAAAATATTCCAGTTCCCCTCCCTGCTCAAAACCATGCTACCCCATCATTTCCTTTACATGATATCTTTGGAACAAGACCTGAGTGTAAGAGGAAACTGTTCTCTTGCCTCCTTCCCACTGGAGTCATGAGTACTAATGCAGGACCTAGCACTCAGAACACCGGCCCCTTCAAGCACTTTGTTTCTTTTTCAACTGTGAAACTGAGCTAATTATCACTCCTTAATGTAGCATTAAACTACCGGTTTTTCCATGCTCACAGAGATGATCACAGTGCAGATGCAAAAAAAGAGGGTCAGGTCTGATGAAGTCCATGTTGAACTCACACTGAAGAATAAGTTATGTTTTACAAGTGGTCACTCTTGGACTTTTCAGAAAGAAATAAATTTGTCAAACCCCAAAATATAAATTACTTCACACTTGTTAAAAAAATCTATTTCTTTTACTAAATCTAAAGTATAGATGGTTTCATGACTATTTTTAAAAACTGATCTGTCATTAATCATACAGCCATTACCAAGCTTCTGCTTTCAAACTGTTTTTTTTTTTTATTTTTTAAGACCAGTTGAAGACAAGAAAGCAATAACAACAATACAGCACCTAATGTCACGAAAGTGAAGAATTTGCTTTCAACTCTTATAGGAGTCCAAGCCTCATGTGTTTCATTTTTCATCACAGTTAATCTCTACAGATATTACACTATATTAAATCTGTACCACAGCCATATATATCTTCAGTTCTTCTGTTATATGTATGTACATGACAAAAACAAACAAAAAAAAAACCCAAATCAAATTCCCCAAGATCTCTTATGTGATGAGGATATCTTAATAGATTTCTTTTAATTTATAACTAGTTACCAAAATCTAACTACTGTTACATTTTGCAGTATTAGATCTGCCTGGCTGTATTTTAATTTATAAACTCTAACAAAAAAATGTAATCATTTTACCCACTGTAACGCTTGTAATCATCTTACATTACTACTTTCTTTTTTCCCTTCATATCCCTCCCCTGAAATGGATTTAATAATACAATTAGTGTTGATTACCTAAAAGGTTAATTTCCCGAAAGGTTAAAATGTATTTTAGAACTGCATTTTCAGCTGTTCCTAGTACGAATTTACACTTGAGACAATTCAATGCAATAATCTATAAATCTGTGTAACAGTTCTGTGGCCATATTTTCCAGCACTGGCTTACATTTCAGTGAAATATGTAGGCAACAAAAACTGAGAGCTATAGGATGCAATAAAAAAATTAGTATTCTAACTCGAAATGGATGTAAGTTACAAGCAACAACAACAACAAAAAAAACCAACAACAAAAAACCCAAAACACAATAAACAAACAAAAAAACTAACAAAAACCCAAAACAAACCCACACAAACCTTAGAAAATTCCCTTGGGCAAAAGAAAAATAACAATGTGTAACACAAGCTTCTCTGAGATTTTTAATATTTTGCATATGTTCAAATAATAATTACTGATGTCTGTGCAGTCATTAATAACACTGTCAAAGAAAAATATTGTTTGCAGTTGAACAGATTTTTCTTTAAAAAATTAAAAAATTATATCATCTACTCATTTCAAGGGTAACAGAATAATGCAAATTCATATGGGTCCCTGATGATCAAGGTAGGATTAACATATTTTCACTTTCTCTAACAGAACTGCTTTGGTACAAAATACATTGTTCTGCACTGTCATGATGTATGGCTCATATTTAGAAATCTGACAGTTTAGGAGTACATTATGGCATTCCATTAAACTGAATACATTTTTGTGCTGCACAGGAAAAGATAAAGAGTGCACAATTCCTGTCTTCTTTTTAAAGAATAATGTCTTTTCTCACTACTGTAGAGAAAATTTTAGAAAATATGGTATTTAGTGGACTGCTAAATTCTACTCTCTGCATCTCAAAAACCATGAGGATATCTCTTTATTTCATATAATTCCTAATTTTTTACAAGAACATGAACCATATCAATTGATAGAGATGTCAGCTAAAACCCTCATTTACAACTGCTATAACAGTAATTCTGAAAAACTTTGGAATTCACCCTGTAAGTAGACTGTGATGTTTCATCTTCTGAGCAATATTCATGACCTCTGTAACTGTAAAATTCCACAAACACTGGTGATGCACTGTTATTTCACTAAACAATGCTGTCACTGACATAAGAAAGAAGGGAAAGAAAAGAGAACTAGAAAAACACGTGGAATTTCAGGTTAAAACAGATATGTGCAAGGACAGCTTATTCCCACCGTGACAGGACAGTGCTAAGTTGTCTACAACAACCTGAAATGTAGACAAGGCATTAAAGAGATTTATCTACCCTTAATATATTTGGGGTTGTACCACTACAAAGCTGGCTATATCATAAATGTTATTAACCAATTGTTTAAATGCAAAACATTACCTCAAAAAGAACCTAGAGGATGCTTTAAAAATGGTTTGTTAGTTGATTTTTTTTCTTCAGCAGTATGCACTTTACCTCCCCTTCAGTCTTTTACCCAAAGTTTTTAAAATCAAGATTAATAAAGAAACTGCTTTCAGAAGATCCCTGTTCCCCCTAGTGAGAAACATCATTTAGTCGATCATTAAGAAAAGAAAATATTTGTGCAAGGCCAGAAGAGGGGAATATACCACTGGGTGGGAGTCCTCTCATCACAGGACCCAAATAAGTAGAAGTCCCAAAGCTTCAGCTGAGCATCCGAGTTTCCTTCTTCCCCTTATGGCTAAGTCAACAGAAGGTGGCAAAGCAATCACAGCTTCACACAGCAAATGTGTGAGGAAGAATGGTGGCTTTAAGAAAGTGTTGATGGAGGAACCAGGAGGCCAAGGCTTGATGCTTCTGACTTTGCTCATCCTCAGCTGGAGATACGGGAAATTGTCCTCTGTGTTTGCACCTAAAATTTACTCCGTGATTACCTCCTAACATTAGTGGTTTGGATTTGCTGACTATACATGACGTTATCTATATTTCAAAAAAACACAAAAATAACAAAATTAATCTCCAAAGTTTAGTATCCCCTGCTGTTCTTTACACCTACTTTTGTGTCATCTTAGGGACGATCAGATTTAAAATCACCTGCCCTGCAGCCATTGGAACAGAAGCTTATGCCCATATGTCTGAATAAACTCTTGAGCTTTAACGATGTTGCAATGTGGCAGGAAGGTGACACCTAAGCTTTATGATACTTCCAATATAAAACAAACCAAAGATCTTTCCACATGAAAGACACAAAAGCAACGGTGCTGTCTCCATAAAATTATTCCTCCCATTTGGAGTAGTGGAGTGAGAAAAAATATTAGGCATGAAAATGCAGTTTAATGTGACCAATCTTGTTATTTTAGAGTACTGGGTGAACAGCTTATTAACTGCAACCATGTCCAGATCTTCCTAGGTGCAATTAGGGAATCAAGGAATGCATCAGTGTTACAGTTTAAAAACTGCAGTATTAAAATCCTAGTTTTATCCAATGGAAGACTTTCCTAAATACTGCATAAAGATTCACAAGGGTAAGGTTAATAATAAAAGTCACAATTATTAGTTATTAAAAGCGAAGTTCCAGAAAGAACAAACTATTTCAGAAAGCTCACAATCTCAGGACTTTTTTTTTTTTTTTTTAATAAGGTAATATATTAATAAAATATCCTTAAGGGTTTGCTACCTGCTCTATCTGTCTGAAAGCTTCAAGATTCCTGGTGAGATTTCTTTCTTTCATATGCAACACTGGCAGCTACCCAGCCCATCCAGCAGAGCTGCAGGAGATGTAAGCTTTCTCAAAAAGCTGGTGACACACTGGACTAGTCCTGTTTAAAATCTCTGTTTAAAATGTAGAAGGATTTACATCTAGAGGGATGAATAAGTCTGTTTAGGGGGTTTAGAAGAATTCCACCCAAAAAGAATTTCACCATTACTGGAAAAAAACACCAATACCTCTAGATTTACATGAAAACAAGAGCTTAATTCTATTTTACATTTTAACAAGAAAAGGATAAAACCTCAGAAAAAACACATCATGGAAGATAGATAACTTTAACCTATCTTTGTATTTATAAAGCCACTAGCAAAATAGTATCTGAAGCGCCTCACAGTCATTAATGGATTTTTCCTCACAATGCTTCTTTGATGCAAAGAAGTTCTATTATCCTTATTCTTCTGGTGAAGAACAGTGTCATGGAGAGATTAAGTCATTTATCCCAAGTAACACAAGATGCCTCTGGGAATGACTATGTAATTTATCATGGATCTCAAGAGCCGCAGTCCACTGCCTGAACCAGTAGACCATTCTCCTCTTAACAGACAAGAGCTGTTGTACAGTACCTTAAATGACCTTTCAAAATGGCTATTTTGTGCATGGCTTTTGCTCTGTCACCATTCTGAAGAAAGCTGTTAAAGCAACATACTTTGAGAGAGCTTAATTAAGCACCCTGTATCTTGTCTCAACACCAGCTGTGAAACCTGGGAACACATACACTTTCAGACCAAATATTACATATCCCTTGGAAATCAGCAGCAAAGCTAAAGCACAGCAGCTTGGCAGCTGGAAAAGATCCTTCATGCTCTGCAAATGACCATACTTTATTCAAGTCCTTTAAAGGTTTTTTTCAAGGCTTTTTATATTCCTGTGACTGAAAAGAGCTACTATACTCGCAATATATGAGTATAAGGCAGGAGCCATTTGGTAACTACCAAAATATGTTCTTTCCTGGCACACTGGAGAGCTCTGTTTATCATTTTGTGGAGCTGCTTAAAAAGAAAAGGCAGTCAATTGTTTTCTCTTTATATTCAACAAATGGTTTAGGTTTGAATGTAATTCAAGCTACAGGAGCACCCATGAGACTGGTAGTCTAAAACACTGGGTCAGTATCTGCCTCTGAAGACACAAGTTAATTAAAATAAGCTATTTAAAGAAAAAACCTACTAAAGTTTTGTCTTTATCCAAAGAATAAGTACAATGCACATCAGGAACCAAAAACTCTCCAGTCACTATGTTCACCTGAAGGGATCATGACCAGGAGTGAAAAGTTTACTGGGTCATTCTCCTTTAATTTTACCGTCTCTTTTGAGTGACTGCCAAAAGCCTTGCTTATGATGAAGTTTATGAAGAAGAAAATTAACTGAGATCATAATTTAAATTCCACACAGTTCACAAACAAGTTTCATATGGTAACAATTTTTGGTCACTGGTTTACTGAATTTGAATTGGTGACCTAAAGGTGAAAGATTCTGCATTCCCGTATCAATCTCCATGCTGTTTATTGTTCCAATGCTCTGAAGTTCAAAGTGGTAGAAGCGAGAGTTACATGGTTAAACACAGTTGTCTCCACTTTACATTCACTTAAATATTTTCAGATTTTTTCCCTTAAAATAATTCTAAGCATACACCACAATTATACAAGTTTTTCCCGAGTAATGAGAACTTTTGATTAAAAAAAAAAAATGTACCTCCATTAAATAAGAAAATAACCTGTCACATAATAAAATTATTATATTTAAGAAGTCCTGTTATAAAAAAACTGTGTTACAGGTTCAAGTGTGCCTTTGTAAAAGTGTCTGCTTCTTTCAAGGGCTTTTAGTTATAAGCATCATAAAGATTGCTTTGGATAACTTAAAAATAATAACAACAAAAAAAATCTTACGGTTTTAAGATTTCATAATTTCCCTCACAAATCCTCATATTTTATTAATCCCATTATTTATTTTTTCCAACCCATCAATTCTGTTCTGTACTTAAATCATGAAACTTAGAACTAACATACTACTTTATCAGCTTCAGTGATATAGTGAGTAAATTCATTTCCAGGAAATGGACTTGTGAAAATTTTCAAGGAATTCTCAGCTGCATCTGAAGCTTTTTTCTGTTGAAATGTTTGAAAAAAATAAACTTTTTTTTTTTTTCCTGTTAGGGAATGGGAAAGAAACTGAGAGGAAACAGAGAAGGATAAAAACACTTTCAGAAGAATTAGAAAGTAATGTCCAAAATACTCACTGTGTCTAAACTGTAGGCAACCAAATTAAAGATTTGCACCATGCAATTATTAATTTTTAACCACTGAGGCAATTTTTTTTTCAGTTTTCCAAATACCTTAGTTCTTCACCATTTTTTAATGAGACAGACATACGAAAAAAAGAATAACCTCACCTACAAATTTATGACCGTATTATTTAATCTTCTGCTTCAATAGTACATTTTTTAAAGGTCTATCTTTTACCCACAGAGCAATGAAATACAAATCTGAACACAATTTGAAATCCTTAATCTGATATTGGGAGGGGGACTTCTTATTTATCCTGGGAATGCACCAGTTCTACAAAGTAACTTTGGCATACAGAGCTCATACTGCAAGTGTTATACATTATTCAAGAGCAAAAAAATTATTATTTTTGGTACCTGGTTTCACAACCTGGTAACTACTTCTTCAGAGACTGATTGACTTCTATGATCTGTGCTTTTAAGTATTTTTTTTTTTATCAACAACCATTTTCTAGCATTGCCCTTTCCTGCTTTACATTATGCAAATCTCAACTATGTCAACAAAAGCAACTAGACCACAACATCTGTACAAACCCATTAAGCTAAGGAAAAAAAAAAAAAAAAAAGAAAAAGTACAGAAAAAAAGAAAGGACCCAAAATTTGTTTCATGGCCTATTTGGTTTAACAACAGACCCAATGCCCATTCAAGCACATATAATTCAGAAGGCCTGCCTGCCAGCAATAAAGACTGAAATTGGATACTTTGTGAGATTAATTACCTAGATAGGGCATGATAATGCTAGTCAAATGGGAAGGTAATTAAAGTGCACCTTCCATGAAAATTATTCATTGCTGATGGATCAGGTGACAGATAAATCAAAAGGCACTTAAAAAAGCTACAGGTTAACTTGTGGAGGGCCAGTCCTCCCTGGAAGTCTCTGTAACCATGCTCCTATTGTAGGACAAAAGGAGGGTAAGGCGGCCTCCAAGAAAGAGGAGCCCAGGGAAAAGCTACCAGCATTGTGCCTGCACACAAAGGGGCAGCTAGAGTGGAACCAGTCGGCTGGCAGCCTTCAGATTCCAGGATCTCTCTGCTTGTACACCATAAAGGGCTATTGCACCATGAAAGGCAGCAAGTGATGAATTAATAAGTTGACTGGTCCCCCGGGTGCAATCCTTACAGGCGGAGGACATGCCGTGGTAATCAAACGGGGCTATAAATTGTGTACATTGAATGGCACAAAACGCATCTCACTTCATCACCGTTAAGTCAAGACTTCCTGAATTTGTCATTAACTCTTTGGCTTCAATATATTTATTTAAACAGTAAAAGTGAGAGAAAGAGCTTACAATAACAAAAGGGCAACTGATACTACCCAGTGGGATATACAGTCTAATGGAGATCACTGACTTTTACTTTCTACAGCTCCATGGGTCAAAATCCACTCCTTTTACACCAAAACTCCCCCTGAGATGCACCAATGAAGTTCAAAACATTACACTACATGCACTTCTGAACACAGAAAAAACCCCAAAACCACAGGATCAAGTCATTTTTTGCAGCTAGTTTATGCAAATTCCTAAATATTCATTCTGTACTTGAAGAAAATGGAGCATTTACATGGATAAACATTTTCCAAATCCCAAGTTTTTACAGAAAATTTCTAAATAGCCTTATATTAGATGCAAAATCTGAGACTATTAGAATATATGAAAAAGGATCAATGTATGAAAAAATTTCAGTAATTACCACCTTCTCCTTACACCTTTTTTTTAATTTTAATGTGTGTTAGCTCTCTAGGTTATGATACTGAATAATACTGACTGTTCAGAGGTAGTTCAATGGAAAGCAATTTTGTGCCACCCTATTTTGTCCTTAGTAGTCATTTTAAATGGCTCAGATACCTATGAGAGTTAAAGAGAAACTTACCACTGACTCTGAATCACAGCATAAATACGTAAAAGAATGTTTAAAAAACATTCTTTACTTAATTTCTTCTATCAAAAATATACTTGAGGTCTTCCTACATTTTGACACAACAGTTCTGTATGTTTTATCAATAGCTTCAAAACTATTTTATACATTCTCTGAATATTTTTGCCTTCCCTACATTTGATAGTGAGTAGAGGAAAGGAAAATTTAAGTCAGTATTGAAACATAATACAAACATTAAAAACAGGAACTACAAACTGAAGCACTTTCTGTGGGTCCAATGGAAAGCATAACCCTTTTTCAAAACAGAATTTATGACACAAACTATAATTGTTCCCAGGAGCATTCTACATTCACAGAATGTATGACCATGTGACCAAGAGAGGCATGGCACCAGTTTACCAACCTCACTGCAGTTGGCAGCTGTGATACCTCCCCCAGAAAAGGAGCTGTGCTGATTTTATGAATAGGTTTATCACTTTGAGATTAGCCCATTACAGTATTTTGCAAGAAGTCAAATTTTATAGACCTCCTGATCTATAAATTTACCTCAGGAGACTAGGTAAACTTAATCTAGTAAAGTAAATGGTGCTAGAGTTGAGAATGGCATATGAACACATGCTTGTCCATACTGTTAAGTCTGTTAGCACACTTAGCTAGTTGGCAGAATTCTGGCAATCTCAACACGGGAACACTGTTTTGAGCGAAAATAAGTTAACTTATTTTTGTAAGTTTATAACTGCGAGCATGAGCCCTGACATGCCAGGAACAGCAGATGAATCCTGATCTCTTTTGAGCAGGCTTAGCTTTGGCAAACAGGGAACACCCATTAATTTCTTTAAGAGTCCCACAGCCTTTCTGCTGATATCTCAGTGGAGTTTGAGCTATCAATTTAGATCTATAGATTGCTAAATGGGATGGGACATGTCTGCCTGAGAGATCACCACCACCATCTCAGTATAGGTCTGAAAGGTAGTCTCTCTGGAGTACAGAATTTACCCTCCAAAGAACTGTGAATGTGTCAATATTCTGAGAGCCTGGGGTACCAGCTAGGGAGAAACAGCTCCTAAGAGCTTGGTGAAGAGTTCACTTTCTCTACTTATTGCTCATTGAAGGTTATCTGACTGTAATTGTTCTGTGCCACTGCATGGCTGATCAAATTCATTTTTTTACATGGAAGGTTGTAACACTGACGGGTGGCCATCACTGCATTACTGTAGGCAAAATAAGCTGTAAGGCACCTGCTGCCCTCCTAATGGGGACTATTAACTAGCATTACAATAAAAATAAAACACATAACATGTGATAACAACATAACAAGTATTTTATATTTTTAAAACATTTTTAACATTAAACTATGAACTGCAATCAAGTGAAATACCCCTATTTTTAGGACACACTTGCATATGAATATCCTCAGTAAGCACCTTGGTTAATTCAGTCCCTGGTAAACAGCTTCAAAGAGTCTTAATAACATGAATTACTAATAAGACAAGCAAATTATTTTTTAGAGTTTTAATATCCAACAGACAAACTATTTTAAAATTTGTTTGCTTGCTTAGTGTTTTCTTGAAAATAAATAAAATCATGTCAATATTTAATGTTAACATTGTGGCAGAAATTAACATTGGCATATGTGGAGGGTAGGAGGAAGAGGGCATTCAAGCCATCAACTTTTGCCAGTTAATTTAGGTGGCTAAATAGGGAAGGTAATCTAACGCTTCCTCTGTAATTAAGGACAAGTCGATGCACAATTCCTAAACTTGGCTCCTGTTCCAAATCACTCCCTAAAGAAACCTATCAATCTCCACTGACTACAACAATGTAAATATCCACCAAAGATTAAAACGCTAATGTTTAATGCCAACATCAAAGAGCAGAACGTTTAGCCCTAAAATACTACATGTGATTAACTCTACACAATGTAAAGTGCAATGACACTTTTCCCTCTTCATTATCAGTTAAGCTGCAATACAAAAAATTAGAACTAAGGGTGAAATTTTGATCTCAGCTACACAAGGGAATATTTGGAATAATTCCACAGGAGGTCCACAGAGACACATCATTACTGTACTGGCTCTGAAATATCAGCATCCAATTCCTCATTTCACAGCCATGATTAGAGGCTGTATGAACTTAAATAGACTCTTTAGCAAAATAAATGGCGTTTCTCTACATAAGCATCAGAGTTTACTAGCTTTGAATCTGCTCTGCTGACTCAGCCACTACTGCCTGATAGGAGCTTGGGTGCTATGGAAAATATGAGCTCTCCTTGATGCATTAGGAAATGGTATTCTCTGAAAAATAAAAAAAGAAACGTTTAGGCAACAGACAGACAGAAAAGGTCAAAAGGAGAGATGGCAAATAGATCCATCAGCAGACATGAGATGGCAGATACAGAAACCGAAGGGTCTGATGCTGCAAATACACACATACGAAAGAAAACACCAGATTCAATGGAAAATTTTGTACAAGCTGTTGAAACGCAGGTAAGAGTTTAGGAAGGGTCATACAAAGCAAAGCTAAGAATCACAGTGACAGAATCTCATCCCTAATCTTAAACTTACTTAAGAGGAAGTGAAATCTGTCTTAAAAATTCTGAAAAATACATTAACAGGACAGAGAAAAGAGTGATTAAAAGGAAATTGAGGTACATGTAGGTGTGTGCGTGAATGTAAATGTGTGTATCTGTCTCTCCCTCTCTTTTTCTTATATAGCAGAAACAAGATGGAAGTAAGATATGAAACATCCCATTCTGCACTTCTAAGATTTCTTGTATTATATTAACACTGGAAAAATTTGAGCAGTTCTGCAACTATTTTTTCTTAAGATTTTCTGTGTTTCTGCACATGTTGATTCTCTTGTCTCTCACACATGATTTACCTCATTCAGTAGGGAATGAGGTCTTTATCGACCCACTGACTACAGGTAAGATCTTAAGATTTCTACCTCTCTATCAAACATAGTTAAAAATGGTCAAAAACTGTTGACAAAGGATAAAGGAGGTGAAGGAAAATTTTCCAAAGAGATATGGATTTAGCATGCTCACAGAATCTTTGATGTTTAGAAAACTGAGCTAGAAATCACCTTTTCTTAATTAGTATTAATATTAAAATGGTCTAAATCATACAACTTACAACACTTGCTGTGAAAATTTAAATATAGAAATGAAAAACAGCAAGTCAGGGAGTTTAAAACTACAGCTATCACTAAAGTCTTACTTATTTTGCAGGCTGCCAATACAAAGAAACGACCTTATGGAAATATAAAAAGCAGCTTGTTATAAGCTCGAATTTAGGACATTTATATTGGTCCTTCAATAAGAAGATTTCTGTGTCATTACCATGAGCATGATTTAGTTGTATTATGTTCACATGTAGACACCATTATGTAACACTTAGCTCAGACAAATGGCTCTGTTCTTGATCTTTCTTATTCTACTGTAGTTAATGACCAAATATTGTTAAAAATTGGGACACTAATTATCTGATGTCGACATGTTATGGATAATTAAGAATTGCTCACTCTGAAGCCATGCTAATTGTTTTTCACATGTCTCCTTCTCTCGTCCTTGTGTCCTCAACAAGGCAAGTAGCTACAGGTTTATACGTACATCTCTGTCACGTACTTTGTCACAGAACATACATCATCCTTTCTGGCTCATCCCCGATTAATTTTGCTGGCTTGCAGCAATTATCTCTCCCTTTGTGACTGACCTCCTGGTAAATGGAGTGCATGATCACTGGGCAATTTTTTCCTGCATATTTTACCACTTAATTGATCCTCGTTGTCTGACCACAATAGAATATACTAAATTTAAGTCATAAAATGGTTGAAGTTGAGAGGAAGTGGCAACCATGTTTTAGCAATTGTAGTTGACAGCTGTAAAAATCAGATCTTGATAATGTTCTCTCATTTACCCTATTACTTGGATCAGTTGGTTAAAGCTGTTAATGATCCTCTTGGATCAATGTCGTTTGCTTGTAGCTATAATTTACAGCATTGGTGGATTAGTACAGATGTTTTCATAGATAGCTCTGCATCATTCCACCAGATTGCTGTCTGCATCAAATTTGCTTCCATTCATCACTAACGAAGCAAAGAAAAAGATAATCAGCATCTCCTATCTTAACATTAACTATTGAACTTGGGATAACACTTTTATTGTCGTCAATTCGCAGCCTTCAACCATGGCTTCCTCAGTAAATTGCCCTGGGAGTTCTCTCTAGAAATAGAAGCAATTAGGTATTTTGACTGTTACAGGGGAAGACTACAGAAATGCTTAACTGAACAAAACAATACATATACTGAAGAGTAGTAGATAAAACTATTCTGTTATGAATATGCCCTATGGATTCAGGGCTGGTTCTATCACATACAAAGCAGAAGAAATTACATAGGGCAGCAATGTGTCAAAGTTGGCAAAAATTGTCCAGACTATTAATTGCTGAGACTATTCCAGTACCTGAAAAATCTGCTGACACCCATGGGTTGTCATAGCGGGTAAGTCAGCAATGCTCTAATAAGGGAGATGTCTCCCCTTCTTATTTTTCCACTGGAATCAGAAAGATCATACCCAGCTCTTCACAGAATTTGACTATCTTCCCCCTTTCCTGAAAGAGGTGAAACATTTGTTCTTGGGCCATTAATACTGCCAGAAGGCCATGAGCCAGAATAGGAAGACTTGTATTTTTCCACTGAGGGCCCATTTAGCCAAATCTGTTTTTCCTTCTAAAAAAGGAGGCTTATTGGCACACACAACAAATATAAAATAAGTAACTGAATAAAATATGATGTGCTCCAAAAGAGAAGCAGCACAATCTCTGGCTCTGTTTCTAAAGAGAATACATATAAAAAAAGGGAAATACACTGCCTTACATTGCTGGACAATCCTAGATGGCATCATTTAAGCTTAATGAAGAGACTTTTTTAGCTCTCCCTTTACAAGCTACCTTCTCTCTTCTAAAGATTTCCACAGGAGTCTAATATTTCAGAAGGTTGGCTCCATGCCTTGCTGTCATCAAATGCTTCACTATATAGATGTTACAGTCTCAGACTTTTGTAATTCACTACATTCAACCTTAATTAGGATTTCACATTTGGTAGCACTTATGCACTTGCATAGTGCCTTTCAACAGTGATGTTCATTTCTCACTGAAAAAGCACCTGAGCACTTAAAGGGTTTTGTTTGTTCTAATAACAATGGCCCTTGAATTCTTCAAAAGGTCTGAAACAAACAAACAACACTGAGTTCAGAGTTCCTACTGATGATGTCCTGCACCTATTTATATCCGGCATCCAGTTGCCATACTACAGTTCACAGGAAACAGTAAAAGGAATATCTGGAGATGTTGTTCTACTCTGAAAATCGAAAGTCTGTGGACCTCTTTGGTTATCTGTGGATACTCTTTGCACATAAGTTAATTAGCTGCTCTAGAATGTGTATCACCAAGTATAAATACATCAAGTGATTTTTTTTTGTCTTTTTAGTGCAGCTATCTTGAAAGTCTTTGACACTAGCTGGGTCATAACAGAACTATGCATTGAAGTTCCCAAAAAGTATAATAAAGTGCAAAGAGCTTCTACTCCATTGAAAAGAACCTGTGCCCATGAGAAAAAAAAAAGTAACTATGGATGAAGTGAAAAAAGAAGCCAGGCATATATATGAGGGTTTAAAAACTTACCCAGCAGGTGTCACAAGTAGAGCTCTTTAATTTCACAGATCTTTCAGAGACTGGTCATAGACAGTGTGATGTTAAAACATACACTTGCTTTTTCAAATCAGGATTAATTTTTCACCACTGTTTTTATGAACACAGTTGGTTTAACTCATAAATATTGAGGAGATAGCTGGTCCATGTTTTTAAAAGAGAAAAGCGGCTCCTAGTCTTTAGTGGACATCAGTAAAGTAATCCCTCTTTTCTGTGTCTACATTGTACTTTATGGTTCTCATTTTCTTCCTCAAGTATATAGTTTTTTATTGTGCAGCTGGTGAAATTATTCTTGAGTAGTGTACATTAGACCATGGTGACATAACCTGCTTTTTCAATAGCTCAGTGCACAGGAAAGTCAATAGCCCTGCGGCTGTCATGCTTCTCTGAGCAGGTTGCCACCAAACATTCAACATACATAGCTTAATCAGACCATTTCTAATTTGGAGCTCTGTTTCTGTGAAGCTGAAGCTTTACTTTATCTTTGTGTAGTTACACTAGAGTGTAGCTTCCCATTCTTTTCACTTCTAACTATTGTAAAACTCGCATAGTCCTTATAGGGGAAAAAAAGAGTTTCTTAGCAAAAATTATATCTGTTCCAAAAAAGCTTTTATGATACAGCTGGACAGGCAAGAGTTCTGACATCCATTTAAGAAAAAAAACAAACCAAAAAACAAACCCCAACAAAAAACCCCAACAACATATTTTTAGTATGCTGTACAAAAAAATCCAAATTACATTCAGCCACAAACTGATGTGCAAAACCCCGACACAGTCAGACTCAAAATGTGATATAAAGTTAAAATTTCCTTTCAGGATGACAGAGAGCCCATTGCTTTTGTTCCTGTGTGTTCTGATAGAGCATGAGGTTCAAATCCTGCTCCTATTGAAGTCAATGACAAAGCTTCCACTGACTTCAGCGGTGCAGGATCAGACCCTAAGCAACACAGTTAGCATCTGCTTGCTTTTTATCTCTCTTATCTTTCAGTGAAAAATATTGGAACAAATTAGAACTAAATAATAGGAAAAAAAAAGGAATTAATATCAATTAGCTACTCTGTAGTACATTTTCTTATAAAACATACTGCTTGTCATTCCAAATCTTTTGTGTATATACATGTTCTGTGTATGTATATAAAATGTCATTGAAACTCTCAAATATATGTGCTGTACCATGCCATATTACATCCTAGACAGATGTTTCCTTCTCTGCGAAACTCCTGAAGAAAAATCTAACATTTAATAACCTAATAATAATGCCCCAACCTTGCAATTCTGTAGTATCTCTGTAACCTTGTGGATGTCACAATATTAAATATGACCTGATACAATCACTGAACGAACAAACTGCTTTCCCTGATCTGATGTTATTTGCTATACAGAGACTAAAATTCTTATCAAGTTTTTATCCATCAGTTTTATTCAGGTATAAACTCAGTTATCACCTCCTGTAAAAAATTCTGTGATATTAGTTCAGGGTAATGTGATTGCAGATCAATAGGCAGTCTTAACTCCACAGAAATAACCCAATCCATTCTTTTAATGAACTGAAAAGACATCTAAAAAAGTAGAATAGCAACTATCACATGCAACTAATTTCTACTCTCATTTTTCCCTTTTTAGTTGATGACCATGGAGTGCAGAATATTTACACAGATATGCTCTCTGCCTACTGGTCTAGGAAAAAAATTTTAAATACTAAAATATATCTTAAATATTATTAAGAATAAGCACAGATATCCATATAGCTCCCATTAAAAAAATAAGCAAAAAAAGGTAACCCAAAATACCGTCATCATCACATATATGTTTCTAAAAACCCCAGTTTAATGAAAGCATTTAGTGAATATTACATTTGGAAAGTGACCTTCTGTAAAATAATTCCCCCAGCTCAGCAGGTGGAACACATTTGGTAAAAAGAAAACATTATTTTTATAATCTGAATTCTTTTTACATGAGGCATTGCTTTCCAAAAAAAAAGTATTGATGATGTAGTCATATCAATGTGTGAAAACTGATCTACAGTCGGACTTTTGGAGATGAAGCATAGCTTGAGAAGTAAAGTCATTAGCAGGAAATAGCCAAGGAAACCTATAGCTAAAGGAAGTCCACTGAAATGGGAAAACATTGAAGAAATGTTAAGTTGAACACTGAAGCTATTTGTAATAAGCTGTCATGTAGCACCAGAAGTGAACATTGGATGGAAGATGCAGACGAAGGTAGATTAAAACAACTTGGTGGCAGTATGGGAAGAAACCAAAATGGCCTGGGGAAAGGAGGGAAGTGAGAATAGACTAGAACACTGAGGTCATAGTGACTGGGAAAGCCGCAGGCATCAATCTTCTTGATTGCTGCCTCTGCTGGGGGACAGTTCATTGCTGAAGAAAAGTCAGGCTTAAGTGAGACTGACAGGGAACAGGAAACAAATAGATGGTGAGTAGTAGAGGATATGAAAGAAGAGACTTTAAAAAATGAGTAGGGATAATTGAGAGCTGGGGAAAAAAGTGTAAAGAAGAAAAGAAAAATTTTAAGCAGCAAGAACGAAAGGAGAATGTAACATGAGAGAATGTGAAGTGTCCCTCTCATTTAGAAAGACTGCAGAATTACCTAAGAAAGGCAGAACCCATCCCACAGATTTGCATTTATGCATTCAGCCATTTCTTCTTGTCATGTAAATCAACGGTGCTGCTGCTAGTAGTCATGATTTAAAGCATGTAATGGTTTTTACAGTTCAAGTTGCTGGGATAATGCCAATTTGAAGAATTCGGCTTCCTTTATTTTTTTTTTAACTGTGAAATTTGGGATCTGCTTTTTTTTGTAGGAAAAAGGTCTTAAAATTGAACTCTAAGATGTAAAAATGGAATAGCAGCAAATCAACACATACAAAGGAAATTGTTACTAAAAAAGAATGTTTTTCAAGTGTAAGCCTTGATTAGGGAACTGAATCAGGGTTTTTTAACCACTTGAAGTTGTCAGCATTAAGTGCATCTGAAGGCACAGCATGACCTAAGAGTGCTATGGGGCACCTTTCTCTTGCTGTGAAGAAGCAGCAAGCATTAGCAAGTGCTCCCTGCACAAGAGCAATGAGTACATTTAAGGACAGTTATTGGCATTACATTTTAACTTCTGTTTGTCTTACTTATGGTAATAAGGCATGATGAGTGTCCCCTTGGATATGATTTTTTCTTTTCAATGACTATAAAGACAATATAAACTGGCTCAGGACACAATCTTAAATTTTCTCAAACCCTGATAAATTTTGGTATTCACTTAAAATATCCTAAGTTTTATCAAGGCAAGGGTAGGTTGGGTGTATATAACCCTTTACCAGAGGTAAGTCCATTGTTCATTCAGGTAAGGTTCTAGAGGAAAGGATGCAGAAACACAGTTTTAAAAACATACTAGCTTTGCAAAAATGTCAACAGAAAAATTATAAAATTGTTACTGAAGCATATTTTGTAAAATGCAAAAGCATGAATGCTGAAATACAACAAATATTCATCAGCAGTGAAAGCTACCCAATTTCCATTCATCTTCTGGGTGTTGTATGGAAAAAAAGTAAAACTTGGGAAGGAATTTGATGGATTAAAATGAATGACCAGTACAACTGAAAGGGGAATCTTACTAGGGAAGTGGTCAGTTTCATCTTTGGTAAAAACCCATTCAATAAGCTTGCATAGGCAGTGCTTGTTGGCTGTTCACCAAGTGCAGTTCTTTAGTACATTTGTTTATTGTAATGAGAGCTTAGTCCCATTCAAATCTGAATTCTACAAGGATGCCGAGGTTCTCATCATAGATCAGCCTGCAGTACTGGGATGACATCCTGTATTCTTTATATGATGCTGGATAGGCAAGATATGAAACAAGATGGTTTACTCCTGGGGCACTTAGTGTACTTAATCTTGTCAAAAAAAAGAAAACAAAGGAAAACCAAAAGCCTCATGGTTCTTGGCTGAGGCATAAAAATATGCCATATGACAACTGATAGCCTAGTCACAAAGTATTTTTAAAACAAGGAATGAATAGCAACGTGTCATACATGTATATATATATAAGTGATGTGTAATGTACCCACTTGCAGTCATTTTATTGTGTTATTTCTACAAATATAAATAGTTTTTTATCTACCACCTGGCTCTTTTATGTGGCATGATCTCTTTGTCTCATCAGAAGCTTGTTACATGTGGGTGAAGAAACACTGAATATATTCTATAACCCCATTCTTTTATCAATAATTTCCTGTTATCATTACACAATGATTTGAATTTTGTGACTACAGCCACAAAGGAACAATTCAATTAAACCAAAACTACAAAGGGAAAACCTCATTGCAATCCTCTGTGCAACTGGTGAACCCAGTAATTATATATAGCCACCTATTGTGTTAGCATAATAACATGTGAAGAAGGTTTAGTTAGACACATTTACACACATAAAAAGCAATATGGGCATAGAAAAAGTCAGTTTTGCCAGAAGTATAGAACAGTCACACAGGAACAAATGAGAGCTGCATGAATCCTAGTTTACTTGGCTATAAATAAATCCAACATTTTCTTTCTCTCCATGGTAAAATAAAAGAGAAACACAGAAGCATTACAGTCTCCTTTGAGCAACCAGTCTCTTTCTGTTCAATTATAGTCATCAATCTGTTCCACCTAAAATATTTTCCTCCTTAAGAAACCAAAGAAATCAGTATTAGGATCCAAAACATGCTGTTGCAAAAATAAAGTAGAAGAGGTCTTTCCTTTTGCTAAATGCATTTTTTTCTGAACGTCTGTATTTTCTTTAATGCAAATTTTGTAATTCTGTGAAAAAAAAAAAAAAAGAGCTGCATTTATGTGGCACTTCTAATCAAAAAATCTTGAAGAGTTTGGTAAGGAAAAGTGAAGGTTACCTTCATTTTACAGAGAAAACTGCAACAAAGAGCTTAAAGCCTTTTTTTTTTTTTTTTTTTCCCCCAGATCTGTCCCCTACGTATATTCCTTTTAGATGCCAAATAATTGGAATCCTTTAAGTCTTTATATTCAGAAGTGCTAAACAGGCAAAGCTTCAGTTGTACGCTTTCTCTAAGCAGTGTCAAATCTTGGGAAATGCTGGTCTGTGCATAATCCCACAGTAAACTGGAGAGGAGGGAAGGAACAGAGTCAGATCTCCTGCTTCATGGTTTTACAAAGCTTGTCTATGAGGCTGAAGATTTTTTGATTAATTTAAATCTTTAGTACAGTCTAGATTTGTCTCTAATATAGTTATATTAGAGCTATAAAAACTACAGAGCCAGCTATAGTTTCATTAACATCTCCGGGCTTGATGTGAGGATCATTTCATAAAATCACATAGCTTGTGTTACTTATAAGATAGCACAGGATAACCATATTTTATCTTCTGGCCTAATAAAAGCCTTGTAAATCCATGACTATGACAACACAAATAATGAACTATAATGTGTTATCTTGGGGAAAACACAACAAACTTCTGATTAAGGCTTTTTCATCTTCCTAAGATGTGATACTAGCCACTAAATTGCACTGTTTCTTCCTTTACTCTGTGTGCCACTGAACCATCAAAGCACATAAAGTAAAGCCAATTTGATTCCACTAAACGGGAAAAAGTCCAAATCCTCTTCTTCATGTGATAGTTCTGTACAGCCATCTACAGAGAGCAGAACACTGTCCACCTGTGCATATTTAGAGAATTACTCTGAAGATGAAAAATCAAGGTGTCAAAGTAATATCATCTGTGGTGCAAAAATAGTTTCAGGGTAAGTTTTCTGTGCTTAAAATCTCATCATAAACTTCAAGAACTGAATGAACACAGAGACCAATCCTTTCAGCCACAGAGATGGATCCAAAATAATATTAAATGCGCATTTGGAATCCATGAGAGCACTATAGGGAGATTAGATATCCCATAAATACTGCAGCCTAACTTTAACAACCATATCAACTGTCCTAAACTTGGGGGGAGGGAAGAAAGGTTTTGAACTAAATCTCTTGTCCTTTTTTTTTTTTTTTTTTTTTCCAGATGACTATCTTTAAAGTACAAAATAACTACAGTTTTTCCTGTTTGTTCGTTTAACCTATTTGGTGAGTTTGTTCTTAGTTCAAAACATTACTTTAAGGGGATCATTTCTACTGCACTTAAAAAAAAAAAAAAGAAAAAAAAAAGCAAGCATGATTCACAGTCACTGAAATTTCCTCCAAGATATAAGTATAAAGTATCTTTTAAAATACTAGTCAGCTGTTGTTACAGGAAGCATCACATCAGTTACTGAGTTTATACTTATTTGACTTATTACTTTACAGCATTTCTTCAAAAGCCAGATCTTGCAAATAATATTCAGTTTAAGATTATCCAAATTACAAAAGGTTAGCTTTATTACCCTGTCTTTAAGACCACAGCACACCATTGCCTGTAATTTTATCAACAAGCAACTCACCAGTTCAGTAACCTAAATCTGAGAATTCTTTTTTTTCATTCAGCTGCAGACAACTAAAGCCCTTTTTTTCCCTGGGGTGATATGCTGGTTTGATTTTATTTCCCCTGACATTTCACCTGTCAGATTATGATAAATAGAAGAAACAAAGAATAATCATCACATTCTCATTGCATCTCATAATCAAATATCTGGAAATATAAGATAAATCAGAAATATTATCCTGAGGGAAAACATCAACACTGAAAACACTATCAGAAATCCGAATCATCTTCCAGTGACCTAGGACTCCCATACGTGTTTAAAAAATTTGAAAAAGAAGTCTACATAGAACTGTCACATCTATTTTTTTACCTTCAAATACTAGGGAATTAACTATAATGAAGTAAGAACAATAACAGCAAAAAAAGTTCCTAAGTTAGGAAATTCTATTTAATAGCAAAGCTGTGCATCTTCTTTAAGTCTTTTGTGAACGCTTTCTGAAAGCAATCCTGAGGCCAAGAAACAGGTCAGGTTATCCTGAAACAGTATAACCTCAAATTAAATAGCTGGCAAGGTGAAAAGATTAATGAGCCAGAACACACCAAACATGCTTCTGATTTATTGCATCTATAGTTTGCATGTTCCAAATTTCTCTCAGTCTCAGAATGTTGAGATTCATAAGTGATGAAAACTTACCTGCTTGGCCGGTAGTAATACTGACAGCTGCAAAAAGCCTCTGGGAACGACTCAAGTCAGAAACCCCATTCACAGCTTCAACTTCAAACGTGTAGTTAGCATGAGCTAGCAGGTCCATGACAGTGACATAGTTATCTACTAATCCAGTTTGCTGGGGCATATATCCAATGTTACTCCCACAGGGAACGCACTCGCCCTGCTCCCAGCTGCACCTCTTGCACAAAATGCGGTAGGTCACATCACTTCTTCCCCCGTTGTCAGCAGGAGGACTCCACTCCAAACTCACAGTAGTCTGGTTGATATTGAAAATTAGATTCTGTGGTGCAGATGGAGGTCCTACATAAAACACAAAGAAGTCCAGGGTAATTACACAAAACCAGAATGGGACACACAGGTAGCATTTTAATTACTGAGACAGAAAACAGTTGAAGCATTTTTCTTCACATAAACATTTCATTATTTTTAGTACAGGCTGCATAAAAGCTTTCTTGAACTCATTTGGTAAGAGCTTTATTTATTTTCCATTAAGACATCAGAATAACAATTGTCTGTATATTTACTGCAACTGATTTTAGCTGTTTCTCTTCTGTGTAATTAAAAGGAATGGTTAATATACCTTAAAAGTTCTCTTTTACAGGTTTTCCAAAAATGGGATTTGTTCATCTCTACTAAATGCACAAGATGCATCTATTCTTTTGTTATAAGCTCTGATATGATTTACAGATTTTTAGTGATGTTTCAGACTTAGGAGACTCCACTGTTTGAACCACGAATCTGTGTAGGCCAATCTATTTGCAGTTAGGTTAAGTCAGATCCAATTACCGTTCAATCAAAGTGCAGCTCCACAGAGGTTACTTTTCATTTTTTACATTACTAATTTTGGTATTATATCACATAATGCACATTTGTCTACAACAATTTAGGGAGAACTGGGCCTGTGCTGTATCTATTACAGTGAGTTATGCACTTATGCAACATGCAATGTTTTCCAATGCTGTATCAAGCAAACTTGAAAATTATATTTATGCTGATTCTGTATTCACTGTCAACCCTTTTTCCCTCTGCCTTTCAATTTCTTTTACCATTGCAAATGTACTTTTCAAACACACAAAAAGCCAGACAAAACTACTCGCTGCAAGTGGCTGCACCTGGTTGGTTAAGCAACGTCCTTTACTATTAAATTCATGACTCACTCACTTGTGCATGCGACATATGGTGGATCAGAAGGTGCTCTATAATAGCTATCTTCACAGTCGCATCTGGAGGATCCTTCCTTGTCAGAGAAGCTGTGAGTAGGGCAGCGGGAGCACTGCAGGTCTTGTGAGGAGGATTTGTAGAACCCACGGCCACACGCTAAAGCAGAACAAAACAAATGAAGATTTAGATTTGCATGGACTTCTATCTGATCTCTTTTTGTTTCTGTCACGTGAGGTACATATTTCTGTAAACATCTAAACTGCCCATTCTGCTATGCTGGCTCAAGCAAGATAAGCTCACAATATCTTTTTCTTCATATGATGCTGTTAATGATTTTGTGGCATTTTTATGAGTTCAAGTGTATACTGTATGTACCTCAGCAGCTGGCAGTACAATATTTTAAAACAGCAGGCCACATAAATACAAGAAGCATCTGTTTTTCACCAAAGAAAAGTACAATAATGGTGTGAAATATCTGGATGCCTGCAATATGCCTAAACAAAAGGAAAACTCTGTTGAGATCTGCTCTAAGGCCACTGAAGTGTTTATGGTATCTGAACAAGTTGGTTTGGAGCAAAATTTATTCTTCCCTGATCTCAGAAACCCAAAGAAGCTGTAACCCAGAAGCAAACCCTGATCCTAAGGAAAGAATGAGGCATGAACATTTGTTTAAAAGATGGCTCTCGTAGGAACACAAAGAAAGAGGAGGAGAGCAGACAGCATAAACTGCTCAATTGTTCACCCTGTTTCACATAAAGAGATAAGTAGATTGAAATTAACTTATTGAAACTTTCAAGAAGAAGACAAAAGGTAGACAATAGAAAATATGCATCTAAGAGAATTTCTTGCTTTGGTATGCCCACTGTGAACCCATGAAATTAAAAAATGTGTTGGGTTACAACACTGATGTTTAGAAATACTTCTTGAATCTACTGCCATGGTTCCCAAGGCAGAAATACACACAAAACAAACCTGCCATTAGACTTGCAAGCAGAGCACTGCAACCTAGACAGCCAGCTTAAGAATGTATAAACTGTGAGAACTGAGGGAATGAGGAAGAGGGAAGTGCGGACCAGACAACACTAAAACTGAAAACAGATTAAGACTCAGTTTCAGCACTGAGGTTACAGGCAAACCTACAAACACTGTCAACATGCAAAACAAAACACAAAAAGTTCTCCAGAACCTTCTAATAAAGCAGAGGTATTTTCAACCAGACTATTTAACTCCATTTTTTTTTGCCTTCCAACCCTAACAGACAGTCTAACCTTCTTAAGCCACCACCTGTATGCAAAAGAAAGGGACAGCGGGGGAAAATTTGTACTGGGTATCAAAATATTAAAGCTAGTTAAATAGTCATTCTGTATTCAGAAGGAGAGAATTTACTTTGGTTACACTCATATTTGCTTGGATATTTTCTCAGAACAGAAGCGCAAAGTATCAAAAGACACTGATATTTGGAACAGTTATTTCAGTTGTCTGATACTGCACTGATGGAAAGAGCATGAAAACAATGAACTTTATCCAAAGCTCACTAAGTCAATGAGGAGTACCTTTGACTTTAACAGCCTTTGGACTGGACTAAGTCATATTAGTCTGATTATTTTAAGCAACAGAGAAAAAAATAAATGCAGCAATACTTAAGACAACAGTAGATTAAAGCTGATGAATTACGTAAATCAACAGTGGATCACACCAATAGGAAATTCAATGTTTCTATTACTCTATCAATATATTGTTTTTTTAAGAAAAATATGCTTAAAATTGCCATAACATTTAGAGTTTGTTGTTTTGTTGTGCTGAAAAAAAAAAAACAACCAGTGGATGGAAGCTAAATTATTTGGCAGAGCCAATTAGCATGCAAAGCTTGTAGCCTTTGATTCTGACAAAGGGGCACAAGTTTGCATTAGAAGAAAATCTAGTCCTGCTTATAAAATATGCTATAGCATGATTGTGCCACAGTAGCTATTATACAAGCTATTTAGAAAAGACAACAAAAAGAATGTTGGAGAAGCAGTGTAGATAAACATGACCTGTGAATTCATAGCTGTGGCAAATTAAACTCAAAATTATCCTTTTATACCTTCATCCAAGCTTGTTTCAGAATTTTCTGACCAAAGCACAGAAAAGCTGAGTGGATTCGTATGCGTGTACCTTAAGACATTTAAACTTCTGTCCTCTTTTTCTAGTACTTGCAATAGAAATGCAGCTAAAATTACCAAATAATAGTTTCCTGCCTTTCTTAAATTGTCATGTTCCTCTTATACCAAACAAAACACTGGACAAATACACCGGAACTTCCAACATGTAGTCCTCTGCAAAGCAAAGAGCAACTTAAAAGGCAAAGATCCCTACTGTGTTTCCAGTCTGTCCTTCTCAGCGGGGAGCTTAACACGGCAAAGATGCAGAGAGTAAAATAAAGATTTCAGACAGAAATAACAAAATGTAAACAGAAAACTCCTTTTCAGTTTTGGTTTGTTGTTTTTTTTTTCCCCGATGACTTGATCAAGACATTTATATGCTTAGTCACTCGCTATTTAAAGTAAGTGTGCATTTCTTATTAGAGTTCAAAGGGTCTGAGTGTCTGTGACTAGTTTACATGACTGAAAGCCAATTATTCTCCCGCACAGCAGAACACAGGAGGCAGGTTCAGGCATTCATATCATGCTACCATTCCATTAGCTTTTTGTCCACTAAGAGGCTTGTGACGACATTTAATAACCATCCCTTTAACTTATAAATCCCAGAGATATAAGGGGCAGAATATTCCAGAACTGAATTTTGTAACAGTACGAGAATACCACATTTAGAGAGGATTTAAAAAACTTTGCAGTTCTTCAGAAAGGAGGGTATGCACAGCTGTACACTGTAATTGAAGGTACTCATTGAAGGCATACAACTAAATTATTCACCCAACTTTCTTCATAAAATTAAATTTCTCAATTTTTTTTTTTTTCAGGCTAGCAGTAGAACACTTCTATTGCTTAAAAACTGGGGACCTGTGGGTCTTTCTCTGTTCTTAACACATACCATTGTCCTTGAAAAGAAAATTACAACTGAAAACTCTACTAACAGTGTTGCACAAACCACTTATGAAGGTGTGAGAACCTGCCAGTCAGCTACACAGATAACAGATGGGAAAGAATCATTCAAAAATACCGGTTTGATTTTTTTTTTCCCCTCCCTTTTCTCCTCCCTTGCCAAATTGCCACAGTGGACTCTTTTATTTATGAGTAATTTAGTTTTGTTCTACACTATTTTAATTCTACATATTTTGATTCAATTTAGTTATTCATGTAATATTTTAAAGATTACAGGGACAGGTGGTATAAAATCCTCACTGCTGTTACCTCTATAAGGAACATTAAAAAAATGTTAATTGTAAAAAAACAAAAACAAACACATTAGTCAAGCAACAGTCAGAGTACATGCAAATCTAAAGGTGATAAATAAAGATACTATTTCACAAAAGTATCTCATGGCAAAGCTTCAGGCAACTCAAATGGCATTTGATCACATCCATTTTAATATTTCATTTCATTAGTACAGGAAAGCAGTCATTAGCTGCACTGCTTCCCTATAAAGGGAGCCTAAATTTTAAGTCAAGGCACAGAACTCAAGCAATGACAGAAGATATGCAGGGGCATATAACTGGTGAGACGGCACTCTGATGTTGTAGCTCTAATCCTCATCATTGCTGATCTGATTAAAACGTGAACTCAATTTGATGTTCCTCAAGCAAGTTAAAATCCAGCAGTAGATTCGCAACTGAAGGGCTCCTGGGGTATTATAAGGTATTATAAGAGGCAGCACAGGGGTAGGGAGAAAGGCAAGAAAGGCAGCACAAAATACAATTCTCTTCCATTCACTCTGTTGTGTCATTTACAGCTGCTAATTTAATAGACCAGCTCTTCCCAGATGAAGCTCCTATTTTGTTCAAATAGCTACTCTAAAGTCTTACATGTAACTGACAGCACAAAGACACAGAATAGCCCCTACCTGCCTGACCTCAAGCAGCTTAAAGCAACACAATTAGGTTTTAATTTTTTCCCCATATACTACAAAATCAACAATAAATCAGAAGAAAGTCTTGCTTCAGCCAAGGCACAATTCTTCGCTTAGTATCTTAGCCTCTAAACCATTAGGGACTGTCCATCACTGACCAGTTCCTTGGACTTGTTCACTTGTCTGCAACAGCCATGGCTGCTCCTCAGAGCAAATCTTCTCACTTCCTCCAAGAAACAGAGGTTTTTCTTGTTGGGAAGCTGGCAGAGCTCCAGTGTGAACTACAAAGACAGTGCGAACAAAATCTCTCGGATGAGAGAGCTTTCCTGGAGTTGGGGGTTTGAGACTGAGGAAACGCTAGAGAAAGAAGTACGCTATTCTGGATGTACACAATGAAAGACCCTCCAGAAAACCATACCAGCAGTCTTCCTGGGTTTGGACTAAGTTACTTTCTTCTGGTACATCCAGTAGCACTCGGCTGAAACAAGGCTGTACCGTGACAGTAGGGCCTGGCACAGGGCTGGGCTGTAGCATCAGCACGCAGTGCCACTTGGAAACGTGTTTAACATATGCCACTGCAGTCAGGGCATTCACAAACATTTTCACCCAGTATGTTTGGTATCCCTTAAGGGACTACACAAATATTGTAAAGAATGGAATTTTGCGAAGCCAAAAGTAAATAATGAGGAATTAACACACACTAACAAGAAGTGTGATGCCACATCTGTGGCATAAGCTGCTGACTGCACCTAATGGAGAAAAAAAGCAGCTTCTCTGCTGTGAGCTCACCAAATGCTTTAGTGGCCTGCTAGAGATCAAATAATGTATATGTTTATTTTCATATTTATATAAAAAAAAAAGTCAAAGGACTTCTAGAGAAGGGAATGAAGGCAGATGTAGAGGGCAACAAACACTACCCTAGAGCACCACTTGAGGGACAGGAGAAAGGAGAACAAGGATGTGTTAAGTACTATTAATTTTTATGTGGCCTTTTCACTATAAACACTATGAGATTTATTTTGTGTCTAGGATAGCTAGGGAATTTAAATTGGGAGCAATGATGGAAATGCAGTGAGGGCTATGAGTGACATATGTAACAATTGATGTTTATATAAGCAAAGGAGAAAGAATAAACAGTTATAGGGCACTGACACATTAATCAAGAAAATTATTTGCTACTACAATAAACAATTAAAAAAAAAACCCAAAAAACCTCAGTTTTTCAAACTGCAAGGCTTCTTGGTGGCTTAAAGGCCATACAATTGTTTTAGCATGTTAGACACTTGATTGAACATGGCTTTTGATAATAACTTTTGAGTTTATATGAAAATAATTAAAGAGTTGGATGCACTAATTACTGCTTGATCCCATTATAAAAAGTAGACTGGTGTAAGAGGATAAGAATAAAGATGACATGCTGTGCTAGCAGAGCAAGAGAGCTTGTCTATTTACTCTGGTTTGCCCTCCATTCCCTGAGCTTGCCATCACTAGTAAGCCTTTGTGGTGTGACAGTTTTATGCACACTAAGATGCAGCTAATGTTTAAAAAAACAACACTTTTCCAAAGTCTGTCAAAGGATGACAAAAGAGTAATTACAGAGTTTAAACAACATCAGTATTACCTAGGAACTTGGGGTACCAGTCTGTTCCCACTGAGAACCATAGCAAAGTGACTGCTCATCTTGGAAGGGCTCAGGTTTCCCCCCAGTTTCCTTTCTCTCTTCACTTGAATAAGTTATAATAAGACCATATTAAAAGTGATCCTATACATTTCATTTCTTCCTACAAGCAGGAAGTAGAATTTGTTTTATATCTGTGTGGGCATAACTCACCATTTTTGTGATTTGTTTTCCATTATCTTAATCAACTCCCTACCTTTCTACCTTCTCCAAGCCTGAGAAAATTAAAGAGAATTCAGCTAACCTTCTTTTCACAGAAATGATGTATACACAAAGAGTGCATGCAGATGTTTCCTGGATGAAGTTATGCAGCTGCAAAGACTTTATTAATTATAAAATGCAAAATGGATTGTTCTGTAATTGAAACTCTCTGGGGCTTGGATACATTTGAAAATTAACATACATATATGTATGGCCAGGACATAGATGGATGCTGTTAGATTATTTATTACAGATGGATATTTTAGCTAATGCAGAAAATAAAATGACCTGGTCTTTCTCCACTGGAGCTTTCAAATATTTGCTTCATATTAATGTCTATGGTTCCATAACTCAGGACTAAAAGCACAGCTTGCAGGAACAGTACTCCCACAGCTAGTGTTGCTGACCTCATCTACGATGGACAGGTCTAGAATCTTTATTTTAATCCTATTGACAGTGCCTCAGTGGGAGTAATTATAACAGTCAGCCACAAATCCAGACCTCCTGTCACTGATATATTAGGGTTTTTCACAACCAAAATGAGCAGCAGACGAGGATAAAAGCAACATGGGGTAGCGATTATAGCAAGATTTGTCAACCCCCTTCTGTATTAACCTGCTACAAACACATGACAATTTGGCATGGGAGACATTAGAAAAGCAAAGGCTTTAACCTTTCACAGTGTCAAAAATTAAAATTTTCAAAACATTTGGGGGGCATTGTTCTCTTATGAGATACTTGGCTGGCAGATCACATCAGCCAAAGGCACTTCTTAGCTGAAGTCTCTGAAAAGTTTAGATAAACTGAAAGAAGACCATTATAAAACAATTCCCAACTGCCGATTTCAATGTGAAATATTAGACATAAGAAATATAGTAACAAAAAGAGACTTTATAACCTCTGATCCCCTTTTCCAATAATTTGTGTATGTTCCAGTCATGGTTATGTTTGAAACTGTAAATTACTTTTATAGTGAGAGATGGCATCTGTTATGCCTTCTCTGGCACCTAATATATATTGTTTTATAAGGAGCTTAGACTGTAGTATTTTGTCTAACTACTATGCAATGCTAAATGTCTAACTGAAAAAGAAGTTTATTTTAGCTTGATTTTTAAACTGCAATAACATCTAAAGATTATTCATGTTTCAACAAAGGAACTATGTTGTATGTTTTAGTCAGAGTAAACCCAGGACTTTTAATGGTGCCTAAGCTATAGTGTGAATGACATATCTAAATAGGGTTGTCCCCTGGCTGCAAACCATCATTCACTGAATGTTTGTTGTTGCCTGTCAGGAATCTCTCAGACCTCATATTCATTCTTCAAGCCTGCTATGCCCTTGTTTTCCAAAATCCTGCTAATATCTTTTGAGAGATGTTCACATACTGCTGGTCATAGAAACAGAGACCCAAGAAAGAATGCTTGCTTGGTAGTAGTAACTTGCACTGGTTTTTCTGCTGAATGAAGCAAAAGCTTCACCTCTCTAAAAATCTACTTAAAAAAAACCCCAAAACCAAACAAAACAAAGCCCCAAAAGTAAGCATGTCAGTATATGTGTCTTTTTAACTTATCTAGCTGCAAAGAAACATAGGCACCAAATAGTACTCTGCTGTTTCCCTGGCTAACTTATAGACAAGGACAAGGTAATCAGATTGAAGAACATATCCTACAAATCAAAGAATACCCAATGTCACTATACTGTAACAGCAAAATTACTTTGAATCTAATCATTCCAAATCAGTACATAAAAGACTACATCTAAATGGCAATTAAAGACACGCTAGCATATTCTGAGGAGAATTAATTAACTGGATGAGTTAAAAGTTGTGCATTGAGGCTATGACATGTTTCTCTAAATTTTCAGTTTACAAGGATAAGGCATGTGTCTCTCATTAACATTCTTCAAAATGACAAATATAAAGCCACCAGGAAAATTGTAGGAAATTAACATGTGAGAGATAGAAAAACACTAAAAATGCAAAGGTATGTAACTCTGTTACTCTGTTACAGAGTTCTAAACTGAAATGTGAGTTAGAAAATTAACGGAGAAGAGATATTCTGGCTTTCCTGTTCATTCTTTTCCTATTTCTCCCCTTTTGTTCAGCCATGCCCTTCCCTCAAGATTAGGCTTGCAAGGTGCTTGAGTAGCTTCTGCTCAGAGTTGAGTGACAGCTCAACTCATTAGCCAGTTTGGGAGCAAATGCACCGCACTTTACAGGATGTGGTATAGGTTCGTTACAAAAAAAAAACACAAAAAAAAAACCCACAAAAAAACAAAGAACCATGCCTGAAGTATTGCCAGCAGTAGAAATTTTATCTGTCTTCCTCAGAAGGTTCTCAACCAGTCAGAAAATTAACAAAGAAATGCACTTGATTTGCTTATAGCTTCTGCATCTTTAGGTTTTGGTTATTGTTCCTTCCTCTTTCATTAAAATGGTAATATTCAGTCATAAACTTCGTGAAATTTTTACTAAAAAAGAATCTGTTAAAACTACAGTGACTAAGAATTCAGCAAATCTAAAATCACAAACCAACTTATGTTGTGAAAGTTATGATGGTCTGATAGGGAATTTGTATGATTACCTAACTGAGCAGAATAACACATCGCTGGATGCATCAGCAGACAACAGAGAACTGCTGCAACAGAAAGAAATTGGCTGTGCAAACTTGGATGTAAGTGGTCCTTTTTTTCTATACAGATATATGAAAAATTCATGCTAAATTTATCACATTCCTGTAATGATTTTTTGGTTGGGTTTTTGGTTTTTTTGTTTGGTTTTTCCACTTATATAAAATTCAATTGTAACAGCTGTAAGAAAATTTAAAAAAACAAAAACAAACAAACAAACAAACAAACAAAAACAACCCAGTGGTGATCAAATGAATACAATTGCTTTCATGAGATTTTTTTTTTAAACTTTTTTGCTTCCCTGTTCTAGGGGCATAGCTCAAACAATGAAGCTTATGCAACACTGCCACTTAAATAATACACAACTCACTGAGCTCATCAGGGACTTTTGACAGTGGTGATTCTGTGAACTGAACTCCTCTGACTTCACACAGGTTCTGAACAGCCATGCCTTGTCTGGCCATACACAAATAAACATTTTGAGGTGTCTAATGCACACTTGGGCTTTGATATTGCCAGTGTGCCTTAGGTAAGGTTTCCTATTGTTTCGTAAAGAGAATTAAAAACCTCAAAACAGTAATGAAAATAATGGAATTTGAGAAGGGGAAGGGCATGTAGTTTGGGTTTGCTTGTTTTCTAAATAAAAATACAGTAAAATCTGATCACTGACAAACCATTTGGAAAATAGTTTTAAAACAATTTGAAAAAAAATAATATTTTAATTTCAAGCCAACAAGATTTCCATGGTGTTCTGAGTCCTTTTACCTGACTTTCCAATGCAACAAAGGCCGTTGGAGTTAACAAAAAAAACTAACCTCTAGTACTGTGTTCAGTTCTGGGTCCCTCACTACAAGAACATTGAGGTGCTGAAGCAGGTCCAGAGAAAAGCAACAGAGTTGGTGAAGGACCTGGAGCACAAGTCTTATAAGAAGCAGTTGAGGGAACTGCAGTTATTTACCCTGGAGAAAAGGAGGTTCAGGGAAGACTTTATTGCTTTCTACAACTGCCTGAAAGAGGTTATATGGAGGTGGGGGTCAGGTTCTTCTCCGAAATAAAAATCAACAGGGCAAGAAGAAATGGCCTCAAGGTGTGCTAGAGGAGGTTAAATTTGGCTATAAGAAAAAAATTTCTTCACTGAAAAGGCTGCAAGTTTTGGAATAGGATGCCCAGGGAAGTGGTTGAGTCATCATCCCCAGAGGTATTAAAGATGTGTAGATGTGGCACTTAGGGATGTGGTTAAGTGGTAGATTTTGCTGTGTTGGGGTACTGGTTTAGAGTTGATGATCAAGGTTCTTTTCCAGCCTAAATAATTATATGATTGTAGGACATTAAAGATAAAAATGTACAGTGGAATCCAAAAGTACTGAGTACTAAGTAGGACTGGGTTTTTTCACTCTCTTATTGATTTTTTTTAAGAAACTCCATTATTTTAGAACCTTTTAGCCTCATTACCTCAAATCAAACAAACAAAGAGCGCCGGTCACACTCTAAATAGCAACCTTATTACACAGCACCACTCCAGCACAACTACGATATGACAATCTTTTATACAGAGCAGTGAACACGTCCCCTGACATAAGCATCTCTAATGCCTAGTAAGCCCCCCAAAGGCTCTCATTTCCCTTGCCAAATGAACATCCACAGTCTTGCCAGTACAGCTGTCAGAATCTTCTAATCAGAAAGTCACTGTGTTCTTTCACCAAAAGAACCTCACAAAACAGTTTACAAATATCTGAAAAACCCTCTCACCCTGGCTATCCTTATTCTCCCTTCCTGGGAGTAGCACTGAGAAACTTCTAGAAGAAACATGAACTGGTGAAGGGAAGATGCAATGACAGCTTTTCCGACAGAGTTGCTTCTAAATTACCAGCAGAGGGATGCCAGAAAGAGGGGTAAGTTTTGGTCTATCACTGAAATACATCTACCACTCAAGGAGATATGAGTGTGCAGTATCAAGGTTTCCAACTTGCCTTTCATCCTTCGGAGTTGTTCCTCAATGGACAAGTCCAGTGGCTGCAGGGGACAGATGGCTTGTGCTGCCCCAGGAACTGCAGATGCCTGCAGTCATGGTATTTCTCAGGCTGTCTACAGACTGGATCTGCCCCTCTGCTACCTTCCAGGAGAATCCATACCTTGACCTGCCTGACTGGCCCCATCCATGGACAGATATGGGTGGGACAGTGTTGGCTCAAGCCAGCTGGAGGATATTAGGCCATGTTTTCCTCCCCAGGACACCATGAAGGTCACCCAACACCTGCCTCTAAAAGCCTGACCGCTTGGACAGTCAATTTTGCTCAAATGCTCAAGGATGATGTCCAAAATACAATGTAAACACATCTATGCTGACAAAGGAGTTCCCCAACAGTAACCTACTTCTGCAAAACATAAAAATGTATTATATGGGCAAGATAAATCATATGTCACTAAAGCCTTACGTACAAAACCTTGTGAAAAACTACTGTAAAACTAAAGTATGCTGCTTTATTGGTCCCTCAGTTCAGTTTACTTTACAGCCATTGTCAGTGAAGGTACAAACACAGGAGCAGAGGGCTGCAAAATGGAGTGGACAGTGGAAAAGGAGTAGAAACACTCCCTTCAGCAACAATTTTTAATCATTAATAAAATGTAAAGTTAGCAAAAATATAACCTGAGTAGCTTCTTGTACTTCTGTGGAGAGAACAGCACTAAGCTTAATATTTTGTCTATGCCAGGTTTCCTCTTCACACAGATGATTCCCTCCAAAAACCTCCAAAACCCCAAAAACCCTGCCCTACAGCTCTCCAGATACAAATAAAATGGAAGAGTTTCCTATGAAAGCCTCATATAATCTGAAATCTTCTCATGAAATTATTTTGGGCCCTGTGAAATAATGAAGGTCTTTTTTGGGGAGTCTCAGATTTCTCTCAGTTCCTGGTTCCACGAGAAAGTTCTCTGTAAGGTTAATGGTGCAAATGGATCTGTTTTGTTTCTTCCTGAAGCTTTGAGACAATCAAGTTGTTGTGGATGTTTAACTTAATTGTAATGGTGCTTAATAATTGGCTGGCAAGAAATAAATCTGGAGGGCTTTCTTGTGAAATAGAATAGAAGCAGGCATCTCTATAAGCTTTCCAATTGAAATTAAGTTAAAATAACTTAATAACACAGTTTTGTTTCCTTTGGACAATGACCTACTATTACCATTCCAGGCCTCAATCCAGAAAAAAAATTTCACAGGTTTCTGTAACACATTCCTCAAGGCCATCATTATACAGCAGGCAAATCCATCCAAACAAAAGACCAACTTCTAAGAATCCACAAGAGAGAAATTACTCCACTTCAGAACAACAGTGCTATAGAATCTAAAAATAACTTTACTTGCATATCCTGGTCTCAAATATTTCTACATTTAATGCTGATTGTCCTACTTACTCAGAAAAAATATGCTAATGCCTTTGAATCTATTGTGGTGCTTTTGAAGGAACTTTAATGCAAAAAAGCAACTGTTCTCCACAGTTACATTTGGTTTGGAATGGGAAAAAACAGAAATGCTGCCTGAAAGGAAACAAAAAATACACTCTAATTTCTTTAAGGAAGGATTCCCTTCCAGGTTCACAGAAGACAATAAAAATTTTATCAGTGCATAGACTGGAAATTTCACAGTCTTTGTAAGAATTTAACTATAATCCTTTAAAATATAAATGGATTTAACCTCTTTATCAAAATATTAGAGTGTCAGTTTATTAAGAGATTACAAACACACAACTCCCCTTTAATGAAAAAAAAAAATAAAAAAGGGAAAGCATTACTACAGTAATTCATTGACATGACTGAATTGGAACAAAATACGAAGAAAACTTTGGGGTTTCAGTAAGCATGTGGTAAGAAAAAACATTACTAATTCTGACAGATTTATCTGTATCAGTTTTTATGATAAAACTCCTTGGATTCACACAATGCTTTAATTCCAAATACTACAGCATGAGTTGTGATACTGTGAAATGAAGTTGTCTTTACTAATTGCATAGTCTGAACAGAAGTGTGTCTTATAGCAGAGAGCATATCAAATCCGCCTGGCTGATCCTTATGATTTGAAAATGTCACTTTCTACTAAGCACAGAGAAAATAAGGAGGGGCAATAAAGTCGCTCAAAGATAGCAGCCATCCAAAAAGATAAAGAACACGCTGAGGAAAAGCAGACAACAGATTGCAGAGACAGAACAATCACAGATGGAGGCCAGGTGGGTGGGTCAAACAATTTTTTTATAAAAGGTTTATTTTCATATTTAAACAGTACCCCGTTGTGTAAATGTTCAGCAAAGAACTGATAAGAAAATGGATTTGTAAGTGCATTTGAACAAACAACATGTCTTACAGTCAAGAGGGGCTTAGTCATATATAATTAAGGGATAATGTGCATGGCTGAAGAGTGTATGATACTGCAAGTGATTAAACACCACTGCAAAACAAAGGAGCTAGATATCCAAGGAAGCTTTATGGAACCAGCACGAAGCAATCTCAAAACATGAACTTTATTTTTGTTAAGGAAGACAAGAAGATATTTAGCTAACCAGACAAAAGGTTTTTTCACTGAAAATGCTGTGCACTTCCAAGCTGCTTCTGCCACGTAAGCAAGGTAGCTAAGATTATCACACTTTCTGTTTCCGGGTACACTACTATTAAATTTAATCCTTTAAACCCCCAAAGAGAACAGCTCTGTGTACATGCAAGGCCCAGGTTCTCTAGAACTGTGCAACCATAGTTCTCTGCAGATTTCCAAAAACTTACTGGCATTAGTCAGCTGAGTAATTAGAGCCCTGAGGGCTTGAACCAAACCCACTGAAGTAATAGGTGTCTTGGACAATGGATGACCTGAATCATGCAATAAAGACAAGACAAACAAGGAAGATCAAAGGTGCACTGATACACTGGCATTTCATACAAAGACTGCAGTATAGACACATGACCAATCTCCATTGTATCTGCCCAGCTGTCAGGTATATTTTCAAGGATACCAATACTCTAAAACATTTACAAAACTTTTAAGGGTTTGGAAACTTAGAATTTCTATTTTTGGGGTTTCTTTATTATAATTTCTTATTTCTGTCTTGGGTTTCAACTTGTGAAAACTGAAAAAAAACAGAAAGAATGCCAATATAACACTAATGCATCCACATTCACATTTTTGTTTGGATGTAGAGTGGACTTTTGAAGGGATTTCTCAGTCATCCATGCTTACTGTGTTTTGAGTCCTATCACATAATCTCAGAGCAAGTGAACAGGTTTGTTTTCAAAGGAAAATAACTAGATGTGCTCCAAGAGTGAAACTTTTGTGTTCCAGCTACAATTGGATCAGATTAGACCTACAGCAAATAGTATTTCTCTGAAATTTATTTAGTGTGAACATCAAGTCCTCAGGACAAACTGTTTTGCTCTACAGTTCACTCCTATTGCTCTGTTCTCCTTGATAGTGACACTATCGTGAGGGGAAAACATAAATTCTTTATTTAGAGAAGCCTTAATTGTTGGTTTTGATTGACAAATCACTACTAAAAATATCTAATAGATGTAGAGGTGACTCAGCATCCTAATTGTGAACAATTTGTATCTCAAATGATTTTTTGCGCAAGTAATTCTTCAAACATCCCCATGTAGTTTGTTAGAAAGGCAAATTTATAGATGTTGGTTCCTCAGCATTTGAGAAACTGCACAATTCTTTGAAAAAAGAGCAAGACACTGAAAGAAAATAAATGAAGGAAGCAAGTTGCTACCGTGAAAAACAAAAATAAAACAGGAAAAGAAAGAAAATAAAAGCTGGTTTAATTGAGGGGGGATAAAAACTAAATTTTTATGAAGTTCAGTAACAGGCAAGGAGGCCCAGTTCATCCTCGCCTAACACGTTTGCAGCTCCCAATAGAAACTGTGCATGTTACAGAAGTGCCCTCACAGCCCATGGCAAAACTCAGTTATCCACTTAAGGTGGAATTTAGGGCTTTTAATTAGGCAGCTCTATTCAAAAATCATTCATTCATTCTCAAAAGGATGGACTGCCAGGTAAGAAATAAAACATATCCCACAAAGGCGTGAAAGTCATGGCAATGGCCCAGGGGACAGAAGATACTGTCACTGATAAAAAGCATTCCCTGGTATCTCTCTGGCCTCTAATGCATTTCCATCTTCATTTCTGCTACACTACCCTAAAGCATAGGGTTGTGCATAGCATAGCTCCCTAGTATTGCTCTACTTCTTCCTCAGTCTTGAAATTTTCTGCATTAAATCTTTAAATAGAGTTTTGTTTGTTTGTTTGTTTTTTTCTGAATGATAAAAGATACAAGTAAACTTTAACTGAAGTTAATTTAATAAGAAAAACAAGATGAAATAAATTCAGACAATAGAGCAGCTGTAGAGGTCCACTAGAAGCCAAGGAATAGTGCTCAGCAGTGGGAAACAGAACAGGCATGCAATCCTCATGCAGTGTGCTCAGTTCCTCCCCTTCCCAACTTTTTCTAATCACTCAGCCAGACACATTTCCATTACACAACCCACCTCCTTATCACCAGCAAGCACACCAGTCCAGCAGACCCACTGATCTCAAATGGGTCTCCTCTGAGACAGTGACAGGAAAGCTACACAAAGGAAAATGGTTAGCCAACTCTGACACGGGATTTAAATACAAAGTCAGACTGGGACCTGGGTATCCTGAGTCTGCCCAGAGGGCTTCTGCAGGAAAAAAAGGGCTGTTGGGAGGGAAACATCAACAGAAACTGCAGCAATGTGATAGAGTGTGAATATTTTTAGAGAAGTTGTCCAAATTAATCCCTTGATCTCTACTGCCCAGCTGACAACAGGCCACAGATTAAACAGCTGGAATGTGAATTCTCCCAAGATTTTACAACACCTGAATTTCAGTTAGTGCTTACACATGTAATGTGCAGCTCAGTTCTCACTACAGTCTGCGGAGATCCAGGACTCAGTTCCCAGTTGCCAAAGGCTATCCTGACAGGTCCTCAAGCTAATGGTCTGAAAGAATATGGGTCTTCTGTGACTCCTGTATCACATTGGTCAACCCACATATGGCACACTATGCCCCACCTCAAGCAAGAGCAGACAAACAATGTTTACAAACCCAACCCAAGCCTCTGGCAAACGGTGGAACTGCTCTCCAGGCGACAGCTTCAAATAAATCCTTCTCTCACTTGCTTATCCTGGCATGCCAACATAAAGTATCCAGTCATAAGAATTACCAGTAATCCTCAAATGGCACCCAGCTGCATACCCCCATAAAATATCTTCTGTTTTCATATGCATGAAGTACATCTAGCCTCCTATGAGGCTGGGTAGTGATGAGAAATTAGAACAGTGGATTGTCCAAAATTCTTTAATAATAGCTGGATCCACCTAGATCCATACACATACTGTTGTAGAGCTTTTTATTGCTTGTCACACAAAATCTTGGTGACTGAGCTGAAATGAGAAATGTATGCCTACAGGGAATGAGATACCAAGCTGAGGCTGGCATATTTGAGCTTCTGAGTAAAGAACTGGTGTACTATACGTAGTTCTCTAAATTCAAAACAAAATACTGGTGCAGTGAAGTTGTTTATGACTGTATTAGGCTATTACGACATTTATGTGGATGGTGATGAAAACTAATTTGATATGAATACAAATGCTGGCTGGCAATTTCCTGCATTACAGCAGCAGTACAGACAGGACACACGTTTGAAGAATCTTAATTTGTGGGCATGTGTGTACACATGTACATGCTTCAAGACCATTCATATTTCAGTGAAACAACCCTCTCTACTGGCCTGTCATGCAGCCAAAGATGAATGGTATGAGCAGCAAATAGCTTGGGTGAACCAAAGAACAAGTAAACATACTCAGTTATTAGTGACTGCAGAAAATTGCACTGTTAAAGACTTTAACAAGTACACATTCTTTATGAGAATTTTAAAAAACCCTCTGTTTTTTTTTCCATGTCTCATCTTTCTTCTTTCTTTGGAACAAACTAACCTATGACATCACTGAAATAGCAGATGCAGAAACCATTTATTAGGCTTTTTGCCAATATATGTTTGAAGCTACAGCAATTATTAATGATGGACTTTTCTGAGGGATCTGGGAATCCCTGATAAAATGCTACATCCTGCACTACAAAGTGCACCATCCCCTTTGCCCAGCCACTAATTCTCATTAGTGAGAGTTAATAAAGCACCTTTGTGCACTTTTGTGCCCTTTTTGTTTCATTGGCCTATAAGGTCCGTAAGTGCTTGAAACTTTAATCTGCATTTAAGTCATGTGATAATAACTAGGAACTTTGTGAAAACAAAATGTCATTCAGAATGAGGAGTTAAAAGATGCAAAAGGAATGCAAAGCTCACTGGAATCTCTTTCAAATTCACTGAGAGATTTTGACTATGTGTGCAAACACATTTAATGTAAGAGTGACTTTACTGGACGTATTTGCAAGAATGAGCCCAAATGTACATCAGCACTACAGAAATACTGGTTTTCAACCAGCAACATTCCCAACAAGAACCTTTGGATGGACTTAAGCCAATATATTCTCCAATCTGTGCTTTGCACTTATGTTTATCCAGTAGTACCAAAGATCTTAAACAGCCCATACTTTGTGCTAGATTTCCACTCATTCTCCTTCAGTCCTGAACATATCACATATTGTGGATTAGAAGACAAAAAAAACCTGTTTCATCAAAGTCTTATAATAGGAGCTTGTGAAAAAGAAATGGAATTTAATGTGAAAATATGTATTGCTAGGGTTGCTGTACTGATTGCTTTTTTTTTTCCTTTTTTTTTTTCTTTTTTAACTGAATTCACTTAAAGCATCTGCTTTGTGTTTGCAGTGAAGCTGCTATAAAATTTTCCATCAGTCATAACTGGTCTGCAGAACTAAGGGTTTCTGCTGTACAGTTTAGAAATACAGACACTTGACCTTTTCCGTGATTATGTTTCTACAATATCCTTTGGCAGCAAGGCCCACAGTCTAATCAATCGTATAGTAATTGTCCTAAAAATTAATATAAATTATTCCTGACACTTCTTAAGTACATAGCACTTTTATTTACATCCACTGGCATATAGAAGTAAAATACTCCTTTTTTCTTTGTAGTATTTGTAACAGGTTGGCAGACTTAAGATTTTACGTAGAAATAAAAGTTTGTGTGCACTGACCTGCTTAAAAAAAACCCAAACCAACACAGCCCAAAAAATATCCCCAAAAAACATCACAGTCTTACAAATGAAGACAACAAATGCCAATTCATATGGATAGATGAGTAGCTTCCACATAAAGCAGCACTCTCAGATGAGAAAGTCAAAAGAGAACAGGGGACAAAGCAAAACCTCAGATAGATCCAGAATGTAGGAAGATTAGGTGGGGTTTATGTGGTTTTACTAGTAAATCAAACCAAATAACACAAAACCTGAGGAAGGGATTGACTTGAGGTATTATCTCAGTCTATATTATTCAGCTAAAGTTTCGACAGGTATATAGCCCATTTACATGCAGCTCTTTGCATATGCAGCAAAATTTATGTCTCCTCCTCAAATTTTATACCATTTCTGTTAAACTGCAAAGATTGATTACACTGCTGTTCTCATGAAGGTTAAACAGGTAATGCAAACTTCTGCTGCTTTTAGTTCCTAATTTTCTGTAGAGTAACCTTGATTGTGTAAGGCTTAGGTTTACTTTATTAAGGCTGTAGCCATGCTTAAATATGTCCGTGGAATGGGAAAAGGCAATTTTTCTGTATAAAAAAATAACATAACATTTGTCAATCCATACATCTGCATTATCTCCTTAATTCTCTTTTTGCATCAAAAGCATGTTAAAGCTGCAGTAATTTTCTTTATTCTCAGTTTCTCTAAATAAAATCATTTTACATTTCAACAAACTTGGGCAAATATTACCTTGAATTTCCTGTTTCTTGAAAGAATAATGGAATTACAGAATGGTTTGGGTTGGAAGGGACCTTAAAGACCATCTAGTTCCAAACTCCCATCCCCTATCCCCACCATGGCCAGGGATACCTTCCACTAGACCAGGTTGCTCAAGGTGCCATCCAGCCTGGACTTGAACAATTCCAGGGACTGGAATTCTCTGGGCAACAAATACATTGAAGATATGTAGAAGAAGATGAGCACAGTAACGCATGATCATGGTAACTCAGCTCTTCTTGCTTGCTATTTTTATATCAGAGAATGTGTATACTGTTCTTTCAGGCACACTGACACCTTACTGACTGCCTTGTCTTCTTCATCTTGCATTCCTGACACTGAGTACACCAAACCTGTCAATTTTGAACTCCTATTCCCTCATTAGGCAACATAAGATACTTTTTCACTGAGTCTGTCTTCATAGGTCCTCACTCTGAAGTGACCAAGTCAACAACAATATATGCACAATGTCCTTATGTCACATCATGAGAAGTGTTTAAAATGAGAAGTTCAGGCTTTTTTTTTAGCCATTGTTCCAGTTGGTTGCAATAGAGAAAAATTCAAAATACTGGTTTTTCTTCAAAATTATTTTATTCATTTATATAAGCCTAATGTATATTTTTTGTATATTTTTTTATCCTTCTCTTTGTGGTAATAGCTATTAAACTAGATTTCATATGAAGAGCTGCAGAAAGATGGTTACCCTGCTCTGTTTCAAGTTTCACTAGTCATGAAAAGGTATAGTACAGCCTGAAAATTTAGGATTTATGGCCTCTATTCTGTTTTAAGCAGAAGTGAAACAAACCCACACTTGGTTTTATTTCATTTTGAGATTTCATCCTACTTCTCTGTTACCTACAGTAGGTATTTGTCCAGTATTTCAGGCTAAGCAGTCTTCTTCATAGGAGAAAATTATGTGGAAGGATGCTCTGTAATAAGAGACCTAAGTAAAAATTTGTGTTTGGGATCTATTCCCCACACAGGCACTTAATAATATTGTTACCAGACCCAACTCTATTTTCTCTGGTTAAATAATGAAAAATAAGAGCAAAGAAGGGATATATTCCCATTAACTACATGGAGAGGAGCACCCCAGAATCAACTGATTCTTTTTGAGTCTGTAGGCATTGATACAATAAACAGCAGCAACAGCCTTCAGTAAAATCTGTGCCATTTCAGAAGAATTTAAACTGCTCAAAGAAAAGTATCAGTAGAATAGGGAATACTTTCTAACAGCTGATAGAATTAAATAGAATAACTGACTCTCCTCCACCAAAACAAGCATGAAATGATAAAGTCGAAAAGAGCATTGCTGTCAGCCACAGGACGTACCTAACAGACAGGCACATTGAAGATAAATGCTTTATTCCTGCATCTTTTTTTCTTGTGGGTTTCAGGAATGGGCTGTGGAGGTAAGGAGGTAGACAAGGGGCTTTTATTGATTTTCTCTGCTATACCTGCTCTTGCTACTTATTAAGAGCTGTGGAAATTGCCCGTAGCTATCTTTTCCCATGTTTTTTTTCTAGCTGCAATACTGTCACTCCTCTCTTTGTTCATGTCCTGGAAAAGTAGTTCCTTTAAGGACCACTGCTACAACGGCAGCAAACACCCAAGTCATATAAATGAAGACAATAAGAGATGTGCAAACACCTCACAATATTCCAAATTCCCCTATTAACACCACAGTCGTTTAAAGAGGTGAAGACCTTCAAACTACAGTTAAGACCATTCAAAAGCAAAGGATGGATGTCTCTTGGTGGCAAGAGACACCCCACAGGATCAGGATGTAAAAGACAATCTTGTTTTTAACTGTGGGTCTTCTTTTTCAACTAGAGTAAGACTCTTTGCAACCTTCCTTTAAGAATTTGCAATGGTGTCAACAACAGTGGCAGTAGGGACAGCAGCTTTCCAAGCATCTGTCATGTCAATGCTCGGGCCATCAGCAGAAACAGATTGTGCTAGAGAAGTCATCCCATGTGAACCAGTAAGACTCAGCCAAGTCTCTCCATTCTGCACTGATCACTGATGAAAAAGATTTTCTATGAATTGAAGGATAAGTAAGTTCCTTGCAAAAGAAAAAAAACCAAAAACAAAACCAACCACACACACACGCAAAAAAACCCAAACAATAAAACCACACAAAAAGACCAAACCAAAAAGCCCTCAGTATGTTTTATGACTTACTTTCCCTGAATCTCTTCCAATAAATGCACACTCCAATCTGATAAATATTCCCTGAGAAGCACCATGCACTCTGCTGTCCAGACATGGGGAGAAGGGAGGAATTTAAAAAATCAGCCTATGGATGACTAAATATTGATGAATATGCTGTGAATTCTGAGGCAGGTTGTCCCCCCCTCTGTCTCCCACTTACTAATTTACAGAATCTGCAGTATTTAGAGTCACAATGTCAACCAAAGTCAGAAGAAATAGAATTCTAGAAAGCATTACAACCATCATTAGCACTCTCTATCCTGAGTACTTATCAGACACATATAAATCTTGATGCCTATGTGACTCACTATGATGAAATTAAATGAGAGCAAGCAGAGCAAATGCATGTCTACTGCTTTTATCTCTAACCCAGTCAGACAGTCATCAATATATTTGAGCTACTGCAATATATTCTGTAATATTTCAGAATATTGTTATCATTTTATTAACCCAAGTATTTTTAGTACTTTTTTCTATATCTCCACAGTTTTGTAACAGATAACCCTTTTCCAGCCCTGACTGCATTATCCAGCATTTCATACAACATGCTCCTTGTTCTAAAAAAAAACCAAAATTATTTAACTTATGACTAATATAGGGAAAGGAGAACTAAAAACAGCATGTGCAAAGGCAAGGAAGCAAAGCAGTTAAGAGTCCGTAAGGACATTAAAGCATGCGGTATCCCTGTTCATAACTGCATGTATTGCGAAAGCACAGAAGCTGTACATTCACACCAAATCAATCCTCTGTTTACCCCCAGACATTTTAATCTGTTTCCTTAAAAGGACAGGTGCTGATAAAGATTTGAAACAGAGACCAAATTAAGAAAATGACAGGAAAAAAGTAACCCTGCTGCTACAAAACAGCATCCTCACCAGGACTGCATTTCTTGAATACTCTCCTTCAAGGAAAGGAGTGCATCATTTTTTATATTTAGCCAGGGAAGGTGACAGACTGAAATCAGAGTTGCTAAAACGAAAGCAGGTAGTGTGAAATCTAAGTACAGAACTGGGAGCCTAAAATGAGGAAAGGGATTAATTTTTTTTTTCATCATTAGAAAATCAGCACGTTATTCCAACTGAGCTAACATGCTCAACTGTACTGCAGGATTACAAGAAAGCTGAAGACAAAGATTTCATTCACAACTCTACTCTTTTACAAGGGACAACCTCCTGCACAGATGTAAAGTCAAGTCACGTCTGGTGAAGTTCACTTCTCCTGTGACAGTGGACAACACTTTTGGAATCAAAATAGAAAGAGAAACCTTGATCCGACGTCCTGCACATCATTAAGATCAAAATTTAGTATAGGAAGCGGTGCATGTAGACAGTCATTACACCTATGCTAAAAATCAGAAAGAAGTTGTAACCTTCCGTTCCATTTTCACCACTACACAATAAAAACATCAACTCTTTCTAACAGCAAGGCTGAAATATCTTTAAACATCACTGATCCTCCACCACTTATTTTCTCTTACTACAGGTCATTTAAAATAAAATATTGTCTATGAGGCTGAGAAATGTACCTCCTTTAGATGTCTGGTTTACCCATGATGTCTCTGCTTAGTGGCATCACAAATAGCTGTCATGAAAATGAAGATAAGATAATAAGCAAAACACTTTGGGTCAGTTCCTGGTCCAATTATACTAAGAGTCACACCATTCACATCACCATAGCCAAAATTAAACCTAACCAGTGAAAACCCAGTGGGAATAGCTGAACAGAAAATAGCATCCAGTTTTTATGCAATGCTTAATAAATAAATTCAGCAGGAGGTTTACCATTTGTTTTCACGGAAACATGGATGAACCTATCTCATGCAAATAAGCTGTGGTGGCAGAAAAACATGCATAAATTGGAATATTTTGTAGAAAGTAGTATTTTCAATATAATGCTTATGATTTTTCCGAACTTATTAGTTGTACCAGTGGCCAAATTAAAAGAGATCATTTTACAAATAGGCAGAAAATTATTTTGCTTGTCCATGACTTACACATAGTCTTGTTTTGTTCTAAATTTCTACCAGTGTACTGCGAGATTCTATTAATTCTTTGTGCTTACTGATGCAGCAAGAAAGAGAATCAGACTCTTGATCATGTTAGAGAATTATATTTTACTACATCATTTTGTAAGTTTGTCAAACTATGTTTAATCATTGTTTCAAACTGAAAACAATAATGTAAAATTATCCATATGATATACTAATTAGGACCCACTTCAGAACCATAAGAACATGAAAAAATGTGAAATGCAAGACAGAAAGCTGACACTAGAAATATTTTAATCTTTTTCTGGCCTAATATGTTAATATTTTTCATTTATCATAAAAAAGTAGGATGTGTCTTGACCCACCATTGCAACTTTTTGCAAATACACAGCCAGATAGTAATGTCTTTGAATGTTATTAGTGCACTGTGATGAGAATAAATGTATCAGTGAGCTCTTAATGACTTTAAATGAGATGCCGCTGTGACATCAGCAAAGACAGGCACCAACATAATACGCTGTGTTTTATCAATGAAAGAACCATCATTTTTAACACTGTTCAAATGATCCCCTTCAGGCCTCAGGTGCAGCATAGGTGATAGCTTTATGACAAAAATAGAAAGGCATTCTCTTAGTCCTACAGTAATACTGCCTAGAAGGCATTTCTTTCTTCCTTTGAAGCAAACAGATTATTTTGGACTTTCATACAGCCCTAAATAGCCCGTAACTGGAAAACATATCTCAAGAAAAAACTTTAAACTCCCTAGCTAATGAATGATATGCATACAGAAGGGTTAACTACAGGAGGGTCACCTCTACTTACTTGCATTGGAGACTTTAAAATATGAGCATTTCCATTTTTCTTTTTTGATTAACCCTTATCACTTACTATCTCCTTTTGATATCCTTAACTACTCAACATTTGTCAAACATCAGAAGTGCTTGACAGCTGACCCTTAAAAAATTCAAGAATAGAAACCGAACTATATTTCTGCAGGAGCTGGAACTGTACAGCAGCAAATTGACATAAAGCCTGTGACAACACTAGAAGAGCTGGCAAGAGGCACCTCATGCAAGGAGGAAAATTCAAACTTAATTTATTGTCCAACCAAATTCCTGCACTTTATTTTTAGCACAGGATTAAGAGTTACCTCTCAGTGGTGCAAAGAAACTCCATGAATGATGGGGTATTTCAGTTAATTTAGCAGAGCAGAAGTTGATCATTCCAGGAATGTAGATGTCATAACATAAATGAGCGGCAGAAAGGCTGTAAACTTCTAGGGGTATATACCGAGAGAACTGTGCATTACTTCAGTGGAAGCAAAAAACACCAGCCAAGTAGAAAAATTAAGAGGAATACAGTTCTGAAATATTCAGACTGGTATTGTATATCCAGTAGTTTCTCCCCATTTAGCATTCAGTGTTAAAGAAACTAGACACTGGAACTCTTAGCTAAACATCTGATTTGCAAACTGAGGATCACTGCAGTCTTCACAGTCAGTTGTTCCTGATTATAACCATGCAAACAGAGTAAGACTTGTTCCTGTTTAGTTTAAACCACTTTAAAACCTGGATTCCCCTTGACATGCTTGTTCTGCACCAACAATTCCTGTTTTATCCTGCACTCTTCATCATGGAAGAACAGGTGTGCCCTGACTAGAAACCTTCTGCTGCTCAGTGTAGAAGGATATTTCCTCACTTTTAACCTAAATTTTACCCATAAGGGAGACTCTAATTACGCAGACAATGGAATGTAAGTCCTGGGCTCCCTGATGTGCTGCATTAGAGAGGCTATGAAAGAGCCAGATCTCATGTGCTCAAAGTCCTCTGCAGTCTGGCTGTAGAGAGTATTTTACACATGCAGGCTGTAGCAAAGATTTCACTCCACAAGGGCCTCTACAGCCATATGGGAGAGAAATAACCACTCATGCTTAAGGTCTGCTTGGTGAATTCTGCAGGAAACACGCTTAGTTTGCAAGAAAAAGGATGATTTTGCTATTCATCAGCAATACAAACCTAATTTTTACTTTGGATCTTTCAAAGCCCCCAAGGGGTTTCTCTCATTCCCATTACTCACCAGTGGTAACAGTGTTTCCACAAGTTAATATATATCTCCTTTACATCTGTGCAACAAATAAATATTCTCCCACACTTGGAGACTTTGCCCATAATCATTTTATAGAGGTAAAAGCTGCTCAAATTTATTATGATTAGGCTGTCACTTCCTAAGCCATCCTGTCACTGGAATTAAGATCCCTGGCTTAGTCCTTCAAGATACACTGGCTCATCATAAATAAAAGAATATTTAAAAAAAAAAAAGAAAAGAAAAAAAAAGAAACAGAAATATAATCCAAAACGGACCAAATATATAAAAAAAACCCCAAACTTTGCAGTTATTTTAAATGAGGGTTTTAAACTGTGTTTCAAAATCTAAGTATTCTTGAGCATGTCAAGTTGCTAATTTCTTACTTTTTTTTTTAATTCATAATTCTAAAGAAATTGGTAATCCATTTTTATATTCCAGTGCCAAGAATCACATGGTTTTGTTGTTGCTATTGTTTCTGAATGACCATTTAAACTTTAGCTTGAGGAAAAAATGGCTTCTTGTCCTTCCAGTTGCAGAAAATATTTTGAAAAGATGACCCAATTACCTTCAGACACTGAACAGATGCAGAGAGGGATTAAAGAATAATTTTTCTTTCAGATATTCCTGATATTGTGGGGACTCAATTATTCAGCTACATGAGCTATGTGTGTCTGTATAAAGCTAAAGAAGTTAAAATAAAAAACAATAAATTCTTAGCTTCAGAACAATTCTTTTACTCAACTCATCTTTCATTTCCAGTTTTGCAGACACTTGGGGATGGTGCATAAAGAGACATTCCAACTTGCTTAATGAAAAGCACAGAGCCCAGTCACCTTAGGTTGAGATCACAAATTCAAATTACATCTCTTTTTTAAGTGATATTGTTCCTGTCTCTCTTGCCATGTGGATACAACACAGTGAGGTCTTTTGAATGGGTAGTACAAAAATCTAACTTTTGTCACACCCTCTGCCATTTGAGGAGAAAGAGGAGCAGCAGAGAAGAGGAAGAATGTATCCTATTCTCCTCCACTAAGAATATGGCTGCGCTTATAAATGAACCCTTCTTTTTTTAATTACTTATGAAAGGTATTTCCACAATATTTACAATTGATATTTCATCTATTAAAACAGATATTTAATCTATTAAAAAAATTATGTTTTCTGTGTGTGTGAAAGGCACTTTGAAAACTGTTACCACAAAAAAAAAAACCAAAACCAAACCCAAAAAACAAAAGAGAGGCAGCAAATATACCTTAGTGCATAGGAAAGGTAAAGACAATCTCCCAGTCATTTCAAAAGGGCAGCGTCAGACCTCACCTTTATTCTCGGCAGTTCCTCCTTCTCTCCCCTCAGCGATATATTCCCAGGCTTCAATCTGACAGCAGGTACTTTTCACCTTTCATTTCTTTTTTTTTTTTTTCCCCCCCATATGGTGAATTTTGTTTGTGTAAAATCATGTATTTCATTACTGGTAGGTTATTTACAGTATTTTTGATCTCCTCAACAAAATGGTACACAGTTTAACTGTTCTCTTTGAGGTGATTCTTTATTAGTCCTATAATCCATTTTTCTACTGATTAGGGAAGATGAGTCAGTACTAAATATTCTATCTCCTCATACAATTGATTTTTCTATGCTTTTTTCTTCCACTATTATTTTCTCCAACAGAGTTTTGCTGACTATTTTTTATTAGTACAAATCATTTGCAGATGCGCTAGAGATTTCACACTACAGCTTCAAAGATGTTTTCTAGAAACTCTGGAGAACAAAGCAATTTTTCATATCTAATTCCATTCTTCTCTTCCCAGCTGATGTAACTGTCAAAGAAAATCACAGCCATGCTAATAATGCAATACAAATGAACTCAGATCCATACAGACTGTTTCTGCAGAGGCCCAGAATCCACAGGTGAAAATTACATACTATCCTAAACAATAGAAACGGCCAAAAAAAATCTGCTGCTAAAGACCTCATCTCTTACAGATGAGATTAATCAGGAACAAAACCAACCCAGTTCCAAGCAAGAGCACTGGATTCACAGTCCCTGACAGTTTTCCTCCATCAGAACTGCCAGACACAGCACCAATGTCACCAGCAAACCCACTGCTGGTAGTGCCTTCCATCAGCAGGAGAGACCCCAGCCACCACCCCACGCCCCCACACCTCACAGCTAGCTGTGTCCCTACCCCCTAATGAATCTTCTGCTGACATTTACTCCAAAGCATTTCTTGTTTTGTTCTGTTTTGTTTAAGGAAAAAAAATAAATTAAAAAACCCCGCAAACAAACAGAAAAGTACATTAAACCAAACACTTTCAATTTATATTATTTTTGGATCACTTCCTCAGTGGCCTGTCCATGGAAAGCTAGCATTTTGCAAACTTTCAACTATAATAAGAACAATATTCAATACCAACAGGATGAAATGAATCAATCTGTCCATGGGTTAATTCACAAAGGCAAATTTCTTTTTCACAGTCTCCTTCCAGAAATAGGAAATAAACTTCTGTAGTTCAGTATCCATTTCTGCTGGAGGAGAGGGCAGAATTGGGTCAGTTTGATGTTTCTTTTGGCATTCTACACTTTTCACAGGATAAAGCCTGACAAAGGGACAGACTAACAAAACTGAGCCAGAAATGAACCCATTTACAGCAGGGTAGTAAAACGAAAATGTGGCTCAATCTGGTTATTACTCTATATAACTTATGGAAGAAATGGGTCTTTGTAAAGTCTTAAACAAATTAATTTGCTTGCTTAGCAGACTTAGGGCTTGTTAAAGGCTCACTAAGGTGCCTCATTGCTTTCAGTGCTCTCTGGCTCATTGCTCTTTCTACACTGTTCAGTAGCTGGCTATAATTCTGTACTTCAGAAATTTTCATCTAATGTCAAGTATTTTCAGACTGATTGTAGAATAAACTGAATATAGGACAGGGGCAGGCAGGGAGGGGGGATGTGAGTTAGTATATCTGGATTAATTAGTCCTATCAGATACCCTGTTAAAATCAGTTCTAAACTAAAATTAGCCTTTTAATCATCTGAGCTATATGACTGAGCCATCATGTGTCACGGACAGCACACAAATAACTGAAAGCTAATGAAGTACAGTGCTGCACTTCAAACAAAATCAATCACCAATTCCTTAAAATTTCACCCAGGAACCTAGTGAACTTATTTCTCTCTTTGTTAATTCCCACCTGATGTGAGTTAATATTGAGCAAAGACATAGAGAGAAATCTCTAGCTGATGAGTTTCTAAGGAAATCTGTTACTACAGGAAACATGTTCACTTCTCTAACAGGTACAAACAAACATAACTGATGGGAAGAACACAATCAATAACACAGTTTCCAAAAATACTAGGACTGTTTATCTTAAGATCAAATTTGAGTGATTTCAATTAGATGCAGATCTGTTCTGGTATTTCTCATCTTTGCCAGCTTGTCAGATAATTGCCTCCTGAGCAACTGTGATTATCAGGCTTTCTCAGTTCAACTATTAACTCATTCTTTGACCAAAAAAAAAAAAAAAAAAAAAAGTCATGCTATTTTGAGTTCTTTTTCAAGAGGACAGGAATACACCATAGCCTGAAAGGTGCTAACTATATAATCATTATTCAAACATATTTTTAACACCAATACTATAGCATAATAGAGAATTTTCTAGATTTCTGTTACCTGCTGCTGCATTTTGTACACAGAGGGGGAAAAACGTGGCTGTGCAAAGTTCATTGGTTAATACCGCTGATTTTTTTTATTAATAATGACTACTCATCCTGCATCTGCATTTTATTACCATACGATGCTCATCTCGCATCAGATAAGCACACATGAGCCAGAATTATAGCTGATTTACAAGAAAAATAAACCAAATACTTTTCACCTCCCATGTGTGGTACACGTTTGTAACTTTCCTCGAATCAGAAGCACAGGCTGCTGAGAAATAGCACTATGCTTTAAAAAGAACCATAATGTTTCACCCTAGAGTTACAACATATGTTTGACACTGGCTTTTACACAAGAGGAACGTGGATGTGTCCTGTTTCTAGAAGTCTGCAGAAGGTTTGGGGATATGTCTGGATGAAATGCACTGTACAAATACGCAGATACCACCAGCATGCTGCTGTCTTACGAAAATTTCTGGCGAAGTGGAACCTATAAGAATTATTTAACTTTCTGTAAATAAAACATTACAATAATCATGTTTCACCAAGACAGAATATTACTGGAGACAAAGGAAGACATTAACGTTTGCTTGCGTGCCCGTGGAAAGCTAGCATTTTATTTATTTTAAAATAAAAGATGTCAGTACCTCTGAATGCAGTATCTTTTATTTTACTTCTGTTATATATTTTCTTCCATGGAGCTATGTTGCAAAATAAAATGGTATTCTTCATTTTTCTCTGCTTCAAACTATTTAAACTATTTTAATTACTCCCTGTTTTATCAGTATAAATAAATTTTGCTCACTGACCCATATATTTCTTATCTAAGTGAACCAATCTACTTCTCCCTGACCACTTAGTGCAGGTTAGCCAGGCTTTGTGAGCAGCGTATAATGATATGCAAACTAAAACCATAACTATGTCAATTTAAGGTCAAAAAGGCCTATTTGTGGTTATTATGGAAATCAGTTTAACTGCGAGGTGCCTAAACAATGCGTCTTTGCGTACTGGCTCAGCAAAAAACCACAAACAACCTGCCAACATCTGCTTTTTGAAGTGTCAGATAACATTATTTCCAGGATGACATCAAGGGCCTTCATTGGCTATGCATAAGGTCAGTGAATATTAACTTCATTTACACTTGGCTGAGAATTGGCTGGTGCCAACAATAGGGGTTTAGATCCTCTGCTGAGCAGGGTTAAAAACTGACAGAAAGCTGCCATTGAGGAAGATGGATGATCGTACTGGCTGACCCTATTCCTCCCCAAGTGTCACAGCTTCGGCCTCTTTCTATCTCCGCAACAAAAGACCCTCTCTGAGCTTCCCAGTGGCCTTCAGCTTTATTGGTGCTAACAGGCCCAGACATTTTCATCAATTGGATTCTCTACCTCTTAAACACAAGAGCTTGCCCTCCCTGGCTAGCCAAACCTTGGCACAGATGTCTTTTTTTGTAATTGCTTCTCTGCTGTCTGTTGGGAAGGATGCAATCGGACAGGCGAACATCATGTCAACACAGAAAATGCTTCACCATTTATCTCGGTTTCCCAATGGCATTTTAAGGAAAGTGATACCCTGCTTGCCTGAAGGGGAAGAGGGGGGGTTAACCCTTCAATGCCTCAAAGTGTCCATAAATACAGAAAAAAAGTTGTTGTAATGTTCCTGTAATAAAATTCTACTGTATTTGTCCTACTCATCATTTAAAAATTATGAATTTCATTTTCCCAATCGAACTGTTAAAAATTTACGTCTCTAAATGTGCAGAAATCAATTTAGTGTTGTTACTGTGTACACTCCTACAGCAGATTCTCGAGGGCCTTTTCAGTCAAGTTCAAAGTATAAATTTAAGGGTTGAATAGTTAATAATGCAAACATCTGCAGAATTTCCAATCTATTTAAATCTGAGGGCACAAACTTAAGAAAAATCAAAAAAATACACTAGGAGCTAATATGGAACATATCTATTACATGAAATGAAAACAATTATTCTAACATTTGAGTGACAAAATGACTGGAGAAAGTATATAAAGGAGATAAACAGAGCTATAGAGAATGTTATTGGGTTGAAGAAAAGCAAAACTGATGTTCCTTCATCATTTTTTTTCCCAAACATCTGCTACTGGACATTTGCTGGCAAAAGAGTAATGGATTTGACAAGCCACTTGTTTGATCCAATACAGCAATTCCTGTCTTTCTGCATACACCATGGAAACACGCAGCCTCCTATCATAATTTATATATTTTCCCAGATTCTGGGCTGTGCTGCATGTGCTCTGTGCCAGACCGATTGTTCAAAGCCACCCTTAAAGGCACTACAGCCTGCCAGGGGACTGGCCTGCCACTGAGGTGCAATCAACAGGATTACAGCAACCCGTGTTCTGCCTAACAGATTTATAGCCAGAAGTGAAGGAGCACGGATTAAATGTTCCTATTAACACTCACAGCTCAAGTTACTTTGCAGGGACTGGCACAACTCTCAGAACTAGAGATGAACTGATGGAAAAACAAATGGGCAGGAAGACATCAAGCTGATCCTTTACAGAGATACGGGGTTTGTATTAAATAGTATGGAATAATTCTCTTAACTTTGAAGGCAGAAATACAAAACATGGGGGAGGTCACAAAGTTGGGAGGAAAAATGCAATCCAACCTAGCAGTTCATCCTCCAGGTGAATGGAAGCAACAGCCACCAAAACTACCTCTCTGCCATGACGTGGCATGGCAAGATGGATTAAATTATTTCAGTTCTCCAGTAATGCCTGTAGTAATAATTGAGGGAGGGGATTGGAGAGTGTGTGTGTCTGGGGCAGGGGTGTCATCAAGTAAAATGTCAAACATTTTCTGCTGGAGGAGAGGGAAAAATGGCACCCTTTTCAAAGCAGCTTCTATAAAAAGTAAAAAAATAAAATAATAATAAAAAATGTTTACCTCAGTCATAAAAACAGTAGAAAAGAAAACCCAGCCATAATTCAGCCATAAAATAAAAAGATGTACTATAAAAAAATATGCATGAAAGTAGCTGAAGTGATTTGTGAAAATACTGCAATACATATATTTCTTGGAATGAGATGTTTATTGCATACAGCCTACCGCAATATAAAATAATGCAATTGTGTGAGTGTACACCAAGATTCATGATGACATTTTTTTTTCACTACTGGAAGGGAATATTGTCACAGTAATGAGGAAAACACACATTTTTCATATTTGTAGTAATTCCTGTTAAACAAACTGCTTTTAGCAAGGGCTGCAAGACTGGGCCCTTGCTCTTTGTGTTAATAACAGATGGTTATGACATGGGGCCAATTCCTGTTTTCCTTACTTACACAAGCAGTCCCAAGGGACTCATTATTTTTTTTTTATTTTTTTTTTTTATGAATAAAGCAAGCTAGATTTTACCCAAGGGAAAATAAGCCGTTTTGCAACAGAAACATTTGTGGTGCCCTTTTCCACTGGGTAAAAGCAGGGAGCTCTGCCTCACTGCAGGAATACTTTGCCAGCCCCAAAGAAGCATTAAGGAACCCCAGTAGCAGGTACTTGGAAGAAACAGGGAAAGAGAAAACTGGCACACAAGTATGAAATTATAACAGCTCTCAACAGATTTCCCCAATATGCTTCAGAAAATGTTATGAGGGACAGAGATTGGCAAGGGATTCCCAGCAGCACGCTTCTTCCATCTGGAGTGGGTGGAACCTGCAATGTCTCCCAAAGCTGAAAGTTATGGGGATTTTAAGGAAGACAAGACAGATCCAATTTTTAACTTACAGAGTCATATAATAAAGCACAGGAGTTTTGCCCCCATGGATAATCACAGGAAAAGGGCTCAAGTCATATGCTCTCCTTTTCAATCATCCTAATGAGCAGTGCTCTCTCTTAGTTAATAAATCCAAGTAAACCATGATATATTTGGAAACATATCCAAAAAATTAAAATTGAGAAAAATGATGAGAAGTGAAGATAATCTGTGAAGCAGGTGCCTATCATATGTTGATGAGCAGGCTGTTCACATACACAGGAAAGTGTCATCTCCCTGAAAGTCTCTACAGCCCATAAACAATCATACTCTGTTTCTTTAGCTAGGTACTGCCACCGTTGTATGAGCAGGTGCCCACCACAAGAAGCAGGAGTTCAGACACTCTTCCCACAGCACACGGGCTGCTCAGCTTAGGGTAAGTGGAATTGGTATGTAACACACTGAAAGCTTGCTTATGTCCTTTAAAAGGAGTTGTGAGGGTGCCATAAGGGTGTCTTCATTTCACTGAATCTAAGTACACTACTGATTCCAGGAGATGCATGAAACCGGTATCACTGCATTTATTTAAAACTTCTGAAGAGACCTATAGAGATGGCAAGATTGAAAGACCTCTTCCATCTCTGTATTTCAAAGTAATATAAATTAGGGGTTGGGATTTTCTTCTGCCTAAAGAAAAAATTGCATTAGTATATATCCATTAGGTAAGTACATACAGCACTCCAAAAAGCAACATAAAAAATCCTCCTTCAAGCTGAATGCCTTAGCATCTCACTCACAAACAGCTAGAAACAGAACAATGGCACGTCATCCGTATTTACCACACTAAACTGAACTTTTTTTAACTGGTGACCCCAGTGCAGGAAAGCGAAGGCTTGACTTACCAATCAAGTGAGTCTAGGATACCTGGAAGGATATCCTCCCTTCAGGAAGAAGGCCAGCCCGAGCTTTTTGTGTATGGAGAGCTGATCTGTAATGTTCCTATGTATTCAGATGACCTGGGCAGGTTGTTTGTGCATAGTCCCAGAACATGTCCATCAATCAATGTCAACATTCTTCCAAGCTCCACTCTGACTGGCAACTGACAGTCAGTTATCTCCTGCATGTTAATTAATAATGAATACCTTTGTCACTGCTTAAACACACAAAATGTCTTTAAATGGTGGAATTTAAAAAGTGGGGTTTGTTTTGCAAGAACAGGTGTTGCATTTTCATTTAGTCCTTGTATTAAGGAGAGATATAAAATTCCTTACTCAGTTATTGCACATCATTTGTGCTATCAGCCTGTGCTTTATTTTCTAAAAACCATTCATCTCTACTTGTCATGGAATTTAGAATCTTATCGTCTTGGATACATGATTTTTTACAATACACAACAATAATACACAATACAATGACTGTAGCTCTAAATATGACAGAAAATCTTTAAGATAAAAGATCAAAAGTAGGTATGTCATTGTCTCCTCCTATGTCACATTTGCCCAGGGAAATGAAAAACTGCTTTAAAAAGATGTTATTTCTCTCCTTTGTTTACCAGTATTATTCACTAGCAATTCCACTGACAAGACATTTTCAGTAATAGGACAAGTAGAGACTTATTTTAACTGACAAACAAAGCAAACAGACAAATGTATACATCATAAAGACAAAAAAATTGTGCCTTTTAATCAGAAAATTAAGTGATATGCAACTAATTATAAGTGTTAAGCAAAGAGAAGAGACAGTCAGAGATCACAGATTGAAAATTCTATTCCATCTGCACAGGGGGACATGATTTTCAACCCTGCTTATGATTTTAAGCACATGATACTTTCACACTTCCCAGCATCAGACTGCAGATGAAATCTGGCTGGGATGGCCATAGATGAGATAATTAGGTGACAATGTGGAGCCTTGGGATTTGCAGCAGTTAAAACAATGTCTATTTCCTTTAGTTATCATTTGGAAGGACTTCATCACTACTCTTTTTTTCTAGTTAGTGCCAATCAAACTGACCACACTTTGAAAGCTGTCCACTTGTCTGTGTTACAGAAAAATGTGTCCTTGTACAATCAGCACAGAACAATGTCACAATTATAATATACTCAGTAAATAATATAATTAATGTTATTTTTTCCTGAAGAGCTACTGATATGGAACAAACCTTTTCAAGAAATTGAACAAAAGAAATAAAATTAAGAGTTATTTAATTTCTTTACTGTGCAAAGAAATCGATCAAGAAAAAATATGTGGACATTTTAAAACATGAGAAATCAAACATCCAAGATTCAATGCTTGATTTCAGCTAAGAGGCTGTACCATGGACCTGATCTAAGATAATAAAATCAAGTAAGAATACCCTCTCTTTGAAAGTATTCCAGTCATATCCCAAAACTATCTCTATATAGCAATTAAAAACAAAATACCATGTATTAGCTTTAAAAAAAATCTGTTCTTTCTAGTTACATTTTCTTACTTGATGTTCTAAGACTTCAAGCAAAACTATACATTCTAACAGAAACAAGGGAAAAGATCAATACATGTCCATTTCCTTTGACATAGAAACATATCACTCTAATAAGGAAAAAAAAAAAATCAGTAGATTTTTCTCCAGTTCTACCATTCACCTAATAAATACATACATATGTACACAATGCAAATAATTAATCAAAACAAAATAATATCAACATCTGGAAACACTAGAACTCAAACAGTCAAGATTAAAGGGTTTATATTTTATATGCATGTCTGTGTGTTTTATATATTATACCTATTCATATAAATAAATATATTTATATAAAATATAAAGCTCATAACCTAAAGGACTGGAATCTGTTGCACCGTATAAATGGTTCTAACTGCTACACTATGGGAAGAACAAGTTTCAGCAGTAGATAATAAAACCTTCTACTGCAAGCTCAAGTTCTCCTCAGCAAGAAAAATAATTGACCTAAGCCTGGATAACTTGAGTTGAGTGAGATCATGTAAATATGGCCAGTGATCACAGCCAAATGTTGCCCACTCAGACCATGTCCCACAGACAAATTTTTGAACATGCGATTTGTTCCAGCATTAACAGGGCAGAGCTGTTTGGCACACAAACTGCCCAACTTTTAGGAATACAATAAGCTTTACTTATAAAGCCTCAATTGCCAACATTCTTTAAGAATTTTCATGGTAATTAAGCAAGGGTTCCAATATTTTATATTAGATATTTAATGAGTTTTTCAACATCAGCTATATCCCTCTGTGGACACAAATTGATTGATTCAAATAGGCACCCCACACATTTTCATTAAATGTATCATTTCTTCTCAAAATCTACCCAATATAAGAGTTTAGAGTAAAGAAGAAAAAAAAAAAAAAAAAAGATGGTACACTGAGGATGTTACAAAAAACTGAGAAACTGAGGGATTTGGAGGGTTGGAGGCCCCATGCTATTCTACCTTTTCAGGTCAAGTGGATCAGGTCATTAATACAAGCTCCATACAACTCCTGAGTTTTGTTCTGATGGGCCATCACAAGTGGATGAAGGACACCCTGCCACCTCCTACACATGGGTTTAGATTTCCATAGGAAAATATGCACACGTACACTATGTTATAAGGCTGGAAATAAAGCAAACACATGGTCATTTGAGAAAAATTAGCTCTAGCAACTGTCAGGGGACACTTGCAGTTTAGTCACATTATGAGGACATATCCAGTAAGACAAGAAAGGGAACGTACAGCAAGTCTCATGCATATGGCCACATGAGGCCACCATGTTAGTCACCTTCCAGAAGACCTCCAAATACCACTTGACCCTCCCCCACAAGTTTAATCCACTGTGTTCCACCCACTGTAAAATGAACACTAATCATCTACACTGCACGATATGTCATATTCACTACATGCAAGAAAAAAAATAATAAGCTACAGCCACTAATTATGCTAGAGATTATACCAGAGCTTACCAGTGTGAGATGGAACATCAGTGTAATTTTAGGGTCCTGTTTATATTCACTTTTCTGTATACATTTATAGCAGCACAATATTATAATTCTGAAAATTTTAATAAAGCATGCATTTAGATATGTTTCATCAACGTAGAAGTTTCAAGTTTATGTATATGCTTACACTTACCTAAAACTTTAGCACTTTCCTCAGGGGGAAAAGATCAACACATGATGTTACTCCCATTAAGTTAATGGGATTCTTGCCATTAAGTTCTGGGGATGGTGCCTCAGCCTGCAGTTCTACAGATAGTTTCCTGCATTAGCCATTACTTCCTTAAAATACTTGTAACTTGTTTAGTGAAAAGTAGAAACCTCATTTTTACACTTTCTCAGTGTACTTATTTATGATAATACATATTATCAGAATTTTTTTTGTTAAAGAAAAAAAAAATCAGCAGCCAGCCTGCTGTAGACTTACTCCAGCCTTTCTAAAGCCTTAGTGTATCTCACAATTACAACAAGATGTCATTTTTGCATTTATGTATACTAAATACACTGCAAAACATTATCAGTTATTATGTTTCTCCATCATGTACTTCCTTTTCTTTCCCATCAATCACATACATTTGAGGTATGCACTGATATCAGATAATTTTAACAATTGGAGTTAATTAAACTTTTATTAAAAAAATGCTTGATACTATTACTGCAGGAGAGCCATGTCTTGCCAAGAGACACATGTAACTAATCCAAATCATAAAAAATAAGAGGTTAAAGTATCAAATTATCCTGGGTAAAACACCCTGATATTTGTTAGAGATGTGAGCAACTTTATCCTCCTTAAGACAAGAAGTGGGGCCACCCAGCCAAATAAAAATGCACAGGTACATGCACTGGCAGGATCTGAACTCAAGAAATACAATATTTGAGCACAATTATTATTGCATGCAAGTTTTATTCTTGGTTGCCTTTGCTACTCTGAATTAGACTTCTAAATTAGCTTCATATTAAGCAAGATTTTCCAAAGAGCATATACATTCAAAGAGATAATTTTTCCTAAATGGAAAATATCTTCTTAATAAAGGAAAATAAGAAGAAAAAAGTGTTAAATACTTAAAAGACACTCTCATTTTTGTTGGTGTATTGTGTTTATTAGGGAGACTGTGAAGTCAGAAATCGTCATTAAAGGAAAATATGTATATAAAGTATACAAAAAAACTTTCACCAGAGCCACCAGGCACACACTGCTGATGTGTCTGAGAGCAAGAAATGAAACACAGTTTCTGCCATGAACTATTAACTGGATACTATTCGCTTTCACATATAACATAAACTTTTCATTAATATTAGGGACAAGAGAACTCACTGTGACAGGCAGCAGCAGCACAAAATATTAGGAACTGCATGGGGATAAAAGTGGTTCTAAGTAAGAAGTGTGTTCCTAAAAATGTCTTAAATACATTTGCTACTGCTGCCATTTTCACAGTAGCACAACATTATAAAAGAAATTAGACACACCATTCTGTAAAGAGGGGTTTCTTTTTATGAAATTAAAGACAGGTAATGCTGACTTAAATAGTGAACCTGCTCTTTTTTTGGTTCTCTTTGATGCCACAACACTCTGTGAAGGGTTACAGTAGAAATCTACATATTTTTCCTGTCAAGCACTTGGCTTTTAAAAAGCTCCCTGAATACACTTTTCTAATTCTTTGAAGGAAACTCCCACAAACTTTTTTACTCTCAATTTGGTTCCACAGCCTTAAGCTTTTATAAAAATAATATTTACAGTACCTCTAGGAGAGGCAACAAACAACACAATTAAGTTATAATTATGTAATTTATATAACTTACTGTAAAACTTCAAAAGATCCATTTTGACTTTGCAGATATTAATTTGAACATGTTTTATTTGTTTTCAATCTAGAAAGTGTTAATCCACAATAAACTGTGTATGGATTATTGTTAATAATAACTAAATTACCATTGCAGACAGAGCTTGATCAGTATAGGGTAAGCCAGCTGAGACGTCAAGAAGCAAGAATTATCTTTTACTCTATAGTTCAAGTAATAATAAGCATGGTATTAACTGAAAACCTGCACTAAAACCATCTCCACAGTTTCCCAAATGAAAACAGAAAGATATTCTTAAGGATTTAATATTGCTTAATATATAGGAACTGTTATTGAGGAGCAAATATTTTCACAATAACAGAGGAAGTTTGTGATGCATCAAAATTCAAAAGCTAATCTAGTTAACCAAACATTTTGCCCACATAATTTCATAATTCCCTTTTTTTTTTTTTCAGCTTCAGTACCAAACATAGATCTCACCATATGGTTGTCTCACTTCTTAAATAAAAACCTCAAATTCAGTCCTTTACTTATGGTTCCTTATTTTCAGAGACTAATTTATACTTTGAACTGCAGCTTTCTTGAACAACTTTCAACAGCATTTCACCATACAGATAATAGATGTTTTACAGATACATGAAGTAGATTAAGTAAATAGTTATTAACATGTTCTTCTCTTTTCTGTGATTGGTTCTTCCATTAATTGATCCCTACTGTCAGTTTCTCTGTAACCTACTAATTCTCTTTTTTTCAGTTCCTGAAACCTTGTTTTGTGGATGGGATTTGTTTTGCTTTTTCTTAAAAAGCTCATAGTCATATTTAATGGAATGCATGTACACTTATGATACTCCTAATGGGGATTATATGTAACTTCCCCCATTTGTACTCAGGAATGAAAGAATAAATTTATTTTTAGTGGCCTAATTCTGAGAGGTTAGCAGAAACCCTGGACAAAAATAATAAACTCCTACCAAAACAAACAAACAAACAAACAAACAATCTCAGAATTTCCAAATAAGCAGCTTCTTTTTCATGTAGGAAAACTTTTTTACACTCAGAAACATAGCAAACTCAGAAAACGATTGCAAAACCATTAGATGCCTATTGCGCCCTCCACAAAAGATTCTGGGAAGAAAAGTTTGTTTCAGAAGGAAAACGTATGCTTTTGGGCAACAGACTTGACAGGATGAGATTCCATTTCTAAATACCAGCTAAAGCTTCATTTAGAACAAACAGCAGATAGACTTTATGGCTAAGGAGTTAATGGCCCAGCTGTTGAGCAACCGTAGCTAATTCAGTAGTGGCATCCCAGACCCGTAAAACAGACAGTTTTAGTGCTTCCTCTGTAACTAAAGGAGATATTACTAAAATTCTCTTAGATTTCATTGCTGGTTTTGTTTTCATTTCAGAATCTGTGCACAGCAGTGGATCTGACCAAAAAAAAAACAAAAAACATGAACCACCACCATGCAGAAAATTTAGTTAAAGAAATCGGTATTCAACAAACCTCAAGTAAAATGCAAAACTAATATTAATTCCTGGAGACAGCAGAAGCTGGGAAGACTGACAGGAGGGAGGGCAGAGGAGGAGAAGAGAGGCTGAAGAGGGAAAGAGATCTACATTCAACTACATTATCCAACAACCCCATTCCTAGGATCTGGGCTCCTGATTGCCCATTTGAATGTGCAACTTCACCTCTTTCAGCTCTTCTGAAGAAAAACTACGTCTGTTTGTTGGGAACTAAATCTGTCAATAGCTCTGCAGTTAATTAATTTTAGGGATCACTCTGATGGCATTATCAGTGAAAACGAGATGGTTTTGACTGCTTTCATTATTTATCAGTTTGACTTCTCATCATTTTACTTCTCTCATATCTTTATATCACATTTGGGAGAGGATGCTGTATCACCAAACTATGGCAGTCTATAATCATACTTATCTAACTAATTCAGATACTTCTGGCAGAGCAACACTACAAAATTCAATTGTATCTTAGGGCCAAAAGACAACACAGAAGAGACCTGAAACAGATTTTATGAAGCATGAAGGCATCAGTTTGTTTCAGGGAATAGCTTGCCCCGATCACTGAGAACACCAGCTATTTTGTGATACTTCATTTCGAAACCACTTGGACATAGCTCCTTTCCCTTTCTGTTCTCTGTGCTTTCGCATCCAGAAAGCTGAAGAGCATCAACAAAGTAAGTCAAAGAAATCCAAATTACTTAGAGAGACTAATAAATTTGTAAAAATAATCGTCTTTATGAACACTAGACTATTTTGAAAGGAAGATATAGCAAGAAAATATATCTTTCTATGACAGCTCCCTGACAAGAAGGGAAGTCAGAAGATTACAGGGTGAATGATAGCCAAAAACATTCCACTTTTACAAATCCCAAAGGGAACTTGAAGCAGAAATCAAAGCTCTCCATTTCATGGTAGAAATACCTTCAGTAATTCTTGACCATGTAGCCAGAAGGTCTTACATTCACTTTCCTGAATTTTCCTGAAACGTGATAGGATCCTTTGCAAAGATACCTACCTTTTAATTTTTTTTTTTTTTTTAAATCAAATAGTTTGTATTCAGCTGTATGTGGTGCCTGATATCACATCCCACTGACCTTTCTTTAAAAAGGAAGAGAAAAGTTATTTAATATGTTAGGGAATAAAAAGAGAAGGAGATAGATGCTCTGCTGTTGAACTTCTGCTTCTGAGAAAATGACAAGACTCAGTGACACAGAGATACCCTCATTCTCTGCTCAGGTTCAATTAGGTGAAACTAATTACATTATCTTCCCTAGAGTAATTCCGGAAGCAAATGGAAGAAAGGTAACTCATCTTCCAAAAAAGAAATATTTAAAGTCTTGATGATATAAATGCCATTGAAAAGTTTTCTACCATTTTCCCCATCTCCACAAAACAAAAAAATTTCACATTGAAAATTCAGGAATGCCAGCACAGGTTACTCAAGTTGCAAGTCACCCACAGCTTCTGTGACACTCCATAATTCACAATATGTGCAACTTGGGATTTTGGGAAGTGTAGTAATATTTGTTTTAATGACAACTTATCCACATTCCCATCTTAAATTCACTGTCCTCTATTAACAAACATGTGGCACATCAGCTCCTAAATGGAGTAACATTAAAAAACAAAACACACAAGAAAAAAATCAAAAAACAACTGAACAAAAAAACCACAACCACACATACTTTACCACAAATATGCTGCACATAAGGCAAATTCAGTTTCTGGATCTGTTATCAAGTAGTAGCTCACAAAGTGAAGAGATAAAAAGTTTGTCCCAAGAACAAAAAAAGAGAAGGAACAGATGCAGCTTGCTCTTTGGCACAGTGTATAGCACTTGACAAATTCTGGAAAGAAAAGCCTGTAGCTCCCTTTTTACCTCACCAAGACAAAATGTGCAAGTAGCTATAATCTCCCTCCTCATTTGGAGGCCAGTAAAACAATTGTTAATGCATACAGTATTATAATACATTTAACAGTGAAATGCATCCACTTGGTTTTTCCTAGGAATTCGAATTTTTTGGACATGGTGCCCAATGATCTATGAAATTTCTCAGTTCATTAATATTAAGAGAAGCTTCCTACCTTCTGAAATATCACTCTATTCTCTGACTGAATAAATTTAATTCTCTCCCTCTCCACCCCCAACTAACATGAAACAGATGGAAAATACATTATAGTAGAAGCTCTCATAGAATTATTTTCACCTTCAAATATCAATCACTGATCACAGTGTACTCCTTTACATGCATAATATATCAAATGAATTCCACTGTGAGAAAAGTCCAAGTTAGACCTATTGGGAGTCCACTGCAGTTCCTGAGAAGTCCATTGGGTTTTGTGGTTGGGGTTTTTTTGGTTGCTTGGATGGGGGTTTTTTGGTTGGTTGGATGGGTTTTTTTCCCCAGAACAGATGCAATACATACTGTTAAAAGAACTGAATATGTCTAAGTACCTTTCTAGTACTGCTCCTAGGTACCCTTCAAGATAATCCTTTAAAATTACAATTTCCACACCTAAGCCTAGTGCTACACACCAGCAGAACTAAGATCAACACTGAGGATATAGTCTCCTTGTACACATTACAGAACAATCTGCAAATAGAAGTTCAGAGACTCATCTAGTTTTCTCATGCCTGTTTCACACAGCTTTAAGATTTTGCTTTAAACTGCATTTGTGAGCTCTCTGAAATTTGGCTCTCTTATGTATGTGTTAGACCACTGAGGTCATAAGGATTCTTTGGCACTCATATAGTGAGAAGTAATCAGTGTACATCCAAAAGAAAAAAAAAACACAACAAAAACTAACTCAGTTTTAAAGATCAATGAAGAGGGCACATGGGACCTTATTTTCCACGTTATGTGTTTCACCACTCATGACTGTTTTCTTCCTTATCCTTTCCAGCACTACAAGTTACTTACATTCATTAAAAAAAAAAAAAAAAAATGCATCCAGTGCAGAGTTGTGTATAAATCAAAATTCAATTGTTTTAGTATCTGAACTCAATAAATTTCACAAACAGGAGAGGAGCTGTATGCAAAAGGAACACATTATTCAATCACAGACAGCCAATCAAGCTAGAGTAACACAAATGAAAATCCCTGCTGAGTTACAGGCGGAAGAGCTATTTGGAACTACAATGTGGCCACCTACTCCTACCTTTGCTACAACACAGCCAGATAAGGTATTATTCTGTATCTTTAAAAGACCATTCTATCCTGTTAAGTTGATTCAGCGGAGCTTTAGCAAGTGTGAGAGAAGAATCACAGACTTCTGCCCATCCTGACAGAGCACAATACTTTCTGCCCCAAGTAGTCCCAAAGAAGTCACGCAGCGTGCCAGGTACAAAGTATTTGCAGAAGTGAGCCCTCAGACAGGGCTATAAAAGCTCTGGCTTAAGGAAGCGCACACCAACTTGCTTCCACTTGATCTGTTACACAGCTTGACAGTAACAGATAGCCAGCTGCATTAGTGTCAATGTTCAGATAAGTTTCTCTCAATATCTGTCACAAAAAACAGACCCTATATCAGTGTGCCAGCTGTATTATCGGTCACTACATAGTTGATCATACTTAGTAACATCCTCCAGCCCAGACAGGACACACACATGGCAATTACAAGCATGTGCCACAGTCACCCATATCGTTCTGACTCGGAGCTGCCGACTCGGCGCGCACTCGACGAGTTCCTGCCTACCACCTTTTCCCTCTCAAACACATTAACTTGCCTCAATATGGGGCCAGAGTTTGTTTTGAAACTCTTAACAGGATCACTGAAAGAAAAGAGGAAAAATACCATAAATGATCCTCTGGACTGCTTCCAGAGTAGCGTGTTCTCCTAGCTTTGGACGCAAGCCAAAAATGGGAAGTGTTCTTGCAAATGAGCATGCCACCAGGCTCAAGTACAAGTAATCATTTAATTCTTTTGTCAACATCAGCACAGTCAGAAATTAAGAAGCCAGTTTAATAAACAGGTTACTTGAATTCCAGTCACCAAACATTAATTTCTTCTCTATCCATCCCGGTCATGCTCACTCAGCTCACGTCCCCCACCCACTTCCTAACATACACTGGGGGTTTTTTTGGATATTTTCTGTCTCTTACTGAAAGTCAAATAAAATCAGTATATTAATTACATCAATGATAACAAGGTCTGTAATCAAGAGCAAGTTAACTAAAAAATGGAAAAAAATCAGTCACGAAGAAAAAAAAAAATCTAAAACCTCAACACAGATTTCAATGCTACATAACACTTAATATTTTTAACAGACCTCTAATACAGTCTACCAAACAGTTTTGTCAGGGCAGTTTTTCACATTACAATTACTCCTAATGAGATCACCCTCTGCAGTGTTTAAGACTTCATCTCTTCCCAACAGAACAATGAAAGATTTGTGTGGAGCTACAAAGGCCTCAGATCAACTCCATTCACTTCACCTTCTACTGAATTTCCTCATAAAAACTCATCAAAAGCAGAACTGTGTTTTTTTCATAAGGACAAACTATTAATAAAGAGACTAGTTTACTTTGTTTTACGATGCCCCAAATCCTCTACAGGTTTTGAAGTCCTCATCAGACCGAGGCACCTGAGACACATTGAGTCCTGCCAGCTTTGTTTTGGATATTATGTACTTTTCTCCTCTTCATAGATTTGTGGAGGTTTTTTCCACTTTTTCACTTACAATACTTCTCACCAACAAATGTCTGCCTATCTTGCAATAAACATATGGTGATGTATAACTCCTTGTGTTATCTTGTGATAAAAATTATAGACCTTGTATTAAATGTGCATGAAAATATCTGTTTTCAAACAAACTGCACATTCTCTTATTCTTACTGGAAGGAAAGACAAAAAACCTTCTTTCTCATGCTAATCAGAAATGTCTTATGTCTGCAGCCCCAGTGACAGCAATGCTAAGGGTAAGTGTAATTTTAAGAACATGATTAACTGAATTAGTCTTGAATCAGGAAGTGCAACTCAACAGTCTCTGATCTGCTAGTATTTTAAAATAATCACAATAATCCAACTGCAAGCCAAAAGTTTAGAGTTAGTTTTGTGCAAAAAAAAAGCCATTATAAAAAAAAATCACACTTTATTCTGAAAATCTGATACTCTGTTTGAAATACCTGTTTTGCATTTAGAATTCTTACACACTTGACACAAATCTCTAGTTTGGTTTTGATTTTGTGTGTATTCTTCCCATTACTAACCATACCCCATGCTGTTTACTACATCTATTTTAGTTTCCTTATAATTCGGTCAGAGATCATGTGAAAGAACAAACTGTTTACCTACTCATACCTGACATTACTGACACAATGTTCTGTGATAGGCATGACTTACTCAGTCTTACCAAAAGGTACAACACCACATCAATCAGTTCATAATGTTAGTCCTGAACCTATCTTTATACTTCTTACGACTTCAACTTTTTTTTCTTTAAATTTAAAAATGCATTGCGCAACCACTGATTTTCATAATCAGACAGACTGACTGATTTAGATTAACCAGTGTGAACTCCACAGATTGAGGATCCGAAAACTTTAAAAGCAGACTAATGGATTTCTCTTTAAAAAAAGCGAAAAAAAATAAAGGAAAAAAAAAAAAAGAAAAATCTGGTAGAATATGACCTAGAATTTACAGCAAGTTTTACATTTACTTACGTTCACACGTGTCTCCTTTCTGCTGGTATCCTGCTTTGCAGATACATTTTCCAATAGGCACTAACCATTCTCCCTCCGCGCTACAGTGCATCTTCGGCGAGTTCTCCGCCTCCTCCTCCGCACTGCTGACACAAGTTCCTCGCACTTCAACTAAAGAGGAAAACTCTGAGCCAGTCACTGTGTCAGGAAAAATAGCTAAGTTCTCAATGATGGACCAGCACTTCTTGTAGTAGACTTTGACAGAGACCAAAGCAATGCAGGCCCCTACATCCTGAAACGCAAGATAGAATCCTTTTTTGGACAAAGGTCCAATTTCTCTCACCTCTGTGTTAAGTTTCATTTTTCTCTCCCCAAGATCACCCTGGGTAAAACTTTCATCTGCTGCAATAGTGTCTATTTTTACATATTGGTTTTCTCGGATATTCCTGCCAGTGTCGTAGTCTGTTTCATAATAATACAAGTTAAAAGTTTCTTTACAAGTCCCCAGAACTCCAGGAAGACTGTTACAATCCCTCAGAGTGAATTTCAGTTCTACAAAAATCCTTTGTGCATTGCTTTTTGCAATCCAGTTAGTCCGAAGCCAGTTGTTTTGGTTTGATTCCATCACCTGGCATACCTGGTATGTTCGTATAGGAGTGTAGTTTTCATCCAGTCCACTAATTTCTTCCCACTAAAATGATAACAAACAGTTAGTAATAAACAAGAAGTATGTCATCAGATGTAACTACTGAGTATTTTAAAAAGCTTCACACAACTCATGTCTCCCTTGTTTTTAAGAGTAAGTTATTGTTAAAAATACTGTTAAGCACCTAAAGGAAGAAAATACATATTAATACAGGAGTATGCTCTCTCTCCCCTTCATGTCAGTACCACATAAAACCTCTAAAACTCATTGTTGTATCATGGGTACAGTTGCAAAGGGGCAGCTTCAGAAAAGGCTGTTTAGCACACCAGGTTCAGATTTCACCCCGGGCTCACATTTTTTTAAGGTCACAATGGTTTTGAGTGAGAGCAAAGACCAAAAGGAAGGAGGCAGCTTCTCTTCCAAAGAAACCTAGCGTCAAATGAAGCCTTAGAAACTGAAATTGCTTAGCATTACAGTATGTAACACTTGTGCATGTAAAACTTCCAATGAAGCTTGCAGTTGTATAGAAAGCATGAGATCAAGTCCTGAAACTCACGAGTCAGATGATTCTTATCCCTATGTTATCGAAGTGGCATAGTGAGAGGGCAAGAGAAAGTGGATAGAATTAAAAATCTGAAAGCAAGAAAATATTTCAGTTGTCTCCCTTTCAGTCTACCTTCGGTTATATTTACAGACTGAAAGGTTAAGCAGCAGCTCCTTCTCACCTTGCCTTTTGTCCAGTGGCTACACCCACATCGGAAGGGGCAAACTTTGTTTACCTGGGAGTTCAAATGAACCATGAGGCTACATACAGAATTAAAAACAACCCATATGACTGAAAGCTCGCTGGTTCAAAGCCTGAGTGTTGTTGATGCTCTCTCTTTAGGTTACCAACTGTGTAATGATCTGGTAAGCCTTTAACAATCCCAGAGTCTTTAACAGCCTTTGGTAGCGTGGGAATTTGCACCTCCAGCAATGGCAAACCTTCCACTGAAATCAACCAGGCAGATCTTACAACCATCCAGGTGTAACCAAAACAGCACTTGTCTCTCACCTCTTTTCACATTTCTTGTAACATTTCAGTGCCTGCAGAAACTGCAGCTGTAATAAATTAGAGGAGGGGGGCGAGCTATCGTCACCCCAGGATACAGGCAACTATGACTTCTCTGGATGGCACTTAGCCCTCTGGCCCTGTGTCAATAATGCACTTAAGCTCATGCTTAAGATCAGTGACTGTACTCCTGAGCTTAATGGTAAGCACATGCTTAAGTGCTTTGTGGGGCTCCTCCTCTGCAGGATATAGCATCCACTGACATTCCTCACACCGGCAACCAAGCATGGAAGGCACTGGTTTCCCAGATCAGGAGCCACACAGTGTACATTACTCTGCAAGCCTATTTGACAGCAAATGAGACCATTTTAATGTTGTTGTCTGTTTCAGGAAAAAACAGATGTGGCTGAATTGATGCTGGAAGTTATCACCACAAAATAGATCACAGCTGCAGATGCTGAAATGCACAGAAGTTGTAAATATCAAAGCGCATTTCAAGGACCTACAGTTAATATAGATGAGATATATACAGTATTATATATTACATGCATATGGTATTAAATTATTGAAATAGATTATTAAATGCTCATGGAGTTAACTGAAGTGATTGCATATGGAACTGTATTAACCTCTGAACAAAAAAAGAAAGTCTATCTTCATAATAGATTTATTAGAGCTGAATGAGTAAATTCTTTTTTCACCTCTGTAAGAGCTAGAAAAAAACAAGAAAATTTAAAAAGGGGCCCTGGACTGAGACGGTTTTGGTTATACCACAATAATAAAAAAATCTCCACATTAAAAACATAATCCGATCAAGCTGACAATTTTGCCAGGTAATGCTCTGTCCTTTGGGGTTTCTCTGAGATGGTCTGGTGGTGCGGGGCTGAGTTGTTTTATCTTGTGTGAGCATTCTTCCCTTAAGACACCAAGCCAGGTTCTGCAAGAAGATATTCATTAAGACAATGCATTGCATCTTTGACATGAAAGTAACTCTCATGCACCACACAACAGAATCTGTCTCCTGGAGTTTTGATGAGGATTGCTCCACCAAAACAAATCACCATTCCTCCTCAAAAAAAAAACAACAAAACAAACTGAAACAAACAAAAAATGCAACAAACAAAACACATTTTACAAAATCAACCTACACATCACAATACAACACAAATGAGTTTTCTCAGAGTCAAAATCTCACTATATGACAGTAACTAGCATCAAAGAGATTATTATGTTACAGTCAAGGAAAATAATTCACACAAGAAGCACTACTTTTTGTGATCCCTAGCATTAGGTACTGGAGCTATTGTTCCACATTTTGCCAAAGCAAAAAAATTAAGGAAATGTGATTTATGATGCAATTATGTAATCAGAGTGTCTGCAAGGAAATAAAATATATCAGTACTTCAAGATGTTTTTACCTACAGCAGCTAAGGTCACCATTCATTGAAGTGTTCTTATAGTGAGCAATTTCACAGAAAGAAAACTCCACTTTTCTTTGTCCTACTGCAAAATATGGCGCTATACATGCAAATCTGTTTGAATATGCCCTGTTCTATTGGTTTCAATTTATGGCATTTTAACTTCTTAGTTATCTTAACAGTGTTAAATGTAGCATTCGCAGTTGAATGAGGCATTTAACGAGTGTCTGACTGATATATTCTGTACTGTGATAATGCAGTAGTTTCTCTCTAAATTTTCTGTGTTCATTCCCATGAAGTCTTTATTGCATAGTAAATAATTAATTAAAATTAGAAAATAATTTATTTTCAAAATTTTATTAAAATGGTGCTTTTATGTTAATTTATAGACAGCTTTTTCTGAACACTTTCACACATACAAATCTAGCCATTAGCTTTGATTAATTTTTAATTTGTGATTGAAATTCACTGCCTCTGAAACTCGCCTTTCACTATTTGTTGAATTTGTCTCTCATCTTTCAGTATGCTGATGTGCAACACGTGTTGACATGTCTTTCATCATCTACAGGTTAGCTTAATATAAGTGCCACCAAGCTAATCTTTCAAACACCTCTGGTAAAGACTACAATCAACGCAAAATGCTAATGCTGAGGTTATTGGCCATCATAAACATTGAGCTCACACTGCATTCCCTCTGTAGTCCTTAGATTAGTTTCCAGTTTATGCTTGTATTGATACTACAGTCTTGCTTTTAAAGAAAGACACTTCCACATTTTCATTCTTCTTATTTAAAGGATTTGTTACACTTTTATATCCCTGCTCACACTTCACGCTCTTCTGGCTCCAGATTTCTTAATGAACTGAAGATTAAGGGACTGATCCCCCAAGTTCTTGTTCATGCAAGGCGTCACAATAGATTCAGCAAGACTGCTTCCATGCAAGAACTGTCCATATAGTTTATGATTTGTCAGACTAAGTTCATGTAGGACTGAGTTAAGGTAGGACAATATATTCATTATATCTTTCTGAAAGTGTTCTTTCTCAAGGATTGAGGAAGAAGAGGTTTTGTAACACTTTTAATTCAGACTGAAAGCAGCATTTCTCAACTTTACTTATATAATAAATAAGACAATAACACTGGTGTTTCTAAGCATCTCATTTTTTACAATGATGTATTTCACAATGGTACATTTCATAGAATGCCATGACATTAATTTGCATGCAAGCTGGAGGTGGCCTTAACCACATAATTCATGCCTAGTTCCAGATATCAAGCTCTTCAAGGCTTGGGGATGTTTCAAGTTTGGAATGTCATTTCAAACACATCTGCAGTATAAATGTTTTTATTTTAGAGCACTTCAATCTGTGCTATTCAATTACAAAGAAAACATCGTAAACAAATTTATGATCACCCATTATACAGAAAATGAAAAACATATTTTTAGAAAGTTTCCACACAGAAGCAGATCTGTTGTTTCTAAAGGAAGGAAAAAAAAGTGATTTAAAATACTGTGTTATAAATATACAGTGTAGTCCTTTGTACAGCACAAAGAAATACACTACAAAACATAGAGGTACCAAAAGTTTCCAAAGAGCCACTTGCTTTTAATTAGCTTGTACATTTGTACACTGTAACCTGAGGTTTCATTCTAAAAATGAATAAGACATAAACACTCTGTACGATTACTGAGAGAAATATGAGGGGGAACTAGTTTAAAGCAGGTCTTTCAACTGCTTCAATAAAATAACTACTCATCTTTAGGAACTTAAGTTTTGCCTGCAGTACTTACCCCATTGGGAGGAGAGGAAATCCATTCCAACTCTGTCTGTTGTGCTTTAGAGTCCAGCAATATTACTAAAAAAAAGGGAAAAAAAAAAGAAATTCCACAGCTTGTTACACATAACAAGGAGGGGATTTAAATCTAAGAAACAAATTAAGAATTTTGAAAAGTAATAGAATTAATATAATTTTTGTACAGATTAATATTTCTTCATATTATTAGAAAATTATCTGCAATCACGACTAGGTATTTATTTGTAAACAGACAAATTATTATGCACCATTCACATATAAGCAGATATACATAAATCTTTACCATTTCATTGCTTAAAACAAAGTGAGGGGTTTTTTAGTGCTCTGAAGTGCTATTAATCAGTCATTAAGATGCAAGCTCCCTCCCTCTCCTTTTTCATAGGGACATTTTCCATATGCTGGTTATTACAATCAGCTTAAAGCACACAGACACACAAACATTTCAACACATTTCCAAACTGATTTACACAGTCTATACCTTGCCGAGAGTCACACTGAAAAAGGAATGATCTTTTTTGAGTGTCAAAGTGAAAAATACTTCCCTTTGGTGATCAAGCAGTAATTCTGCAAATAAATGACAACCAGGAATACAGAAAATAAAAGACTCTGCAATTACCTCACACCTCACATACACAAAATCAGACTAATTCACTTTATGGTAATAGTTTCCTAAAATCTTCACGTCATGGTGACATTTATAAAAGACATCAGTTCTAGCAGCACCACAATTATTTTCAGTTAAATGTAACCCTACCTCTGAAAGTGGTTAATCATAGCCTAATACACCAACTCTTCAGGAGCATTCCTAATTTGAACCTATTCCATATAGCTTTAGCTATAAAGCTATTTATAACTTTAAACACAGCATTTCTGCACTGTCGAAGATATTTAGATGTGTGACTTAAGGCTGTAACTTGAAGCAACTTTTGTCAGGTCTATCAAAACAGTTTTAATTCTAGCTTTTCCCCTTTCTCCAAGGAGAATTTAACACCAAATTTCAGTGAATTACTAAAAAGATGCCTAATAAGTTAATTCATACAGTAATACATGGAATGCTAGCTGAACACAAAACGGTAGCTTCCAGGCCTGTATTTCAGTAATGAAGTGGAACTACTCATTAAGGAAGTTTGATAGTCTCCCTCTAGAAGGATTACCTGCTTCTGTCATTAAGGTTGGATTCAAGGGCCTTTACTTTGTAACACTTTCTACAGAAAAGCAGGTGGTGTAGGCGGCGGCTTGTTAAACAAGAACATTTATAATGGTCCTGGAAAAAAAAAAAAGGTACCACCAAAAATTTAACCGTTTCAGCACCAGCACAACACACTACGGCTGCAATTCATTATACTTTTTATTTGGCAGTAATTCTCCATCACGTAGCAACGGGTGAGCACATCAGAGAAAGAAAAGATAACAAGCAAACAAAACAAACAAAAAGAAAACCCACAAAGAAATAAACAAACAAAAAAAGCCCCAGCACAGCAACCCCTGCTCTGCAAACACCCCTTGCAAAGAAATCGTGCCGTTCCCTCTGGCATCCAAAGTTACCGGGGAAGAGCTCTCCAAGCCAGCGGCCGCTGCCCTGCTCACAGCGCGGGGAGACCCGTGGCCGTCACGGCTCGTTCAGCAACGCGGGTAAGAGATGCTGGGGGCCGGCGCCGCGCCCCGCGCACCCCGCCGGCAGCCGCAGGGCTCCGCAGCCTCCCGCTCGGCAGCGCACCGGGGCTCCAGCGCGGCCCCTCCGCGGGGCAGTTGCGGACCGCGCACTGCCGCGCAGCGCGACCGAGAGCGACAGGAGGCGGAGAGGCGACGGGCGAAGCGCGGGGGTGCGGCCGCGGGAAACGGGCTCTGCGGGGCTCCGCGCGGGCGGGGAGCAGTGGCCTCTCGCCTTCGCGGGGAGCCGCGGGGGGGGTCCGGGCGCTGCGCGGGGCTGCCCGCACGCGGTCGCGCCCCCGCGCCGAAGAGCGGCGTTTGGCGGCCGAGCCGCAGCGGAGCGCCGGTCCCGCGGCCGGCCCCGCCACACCCCCGACAGCCGCGGTTTTGGGAGGAAGCGCCCGGGACAGCGGCCCCAGAAGGGAGCCCCGAGTTCTCGCGGCCACGGAGCGAAGGATAGCCCGCTGCCCGTGTCTGCGCAGGACCCGAGGGTCCTGGCCGCGGGCAAACGGCTCCGCAGGTAACGCGGTCACTTCCTCGCTTAGACAGACAGGCGGACCCTGCCCCGCTCCTCTCCATCATCTAACAGCGGCTTGTATTGAGCTACAGAAAAGAAACTCGGAAAACTTTCCAGCCTTTTACCCCTCCCATCTCTCTTCCGTACCCAGTGGGTAGGGATAGGAAACCACGCGGGGCTGGTGCCGCCACCGGCCCTTCGGCGGGGCCGGCGATTAAGCTGCAAAGTTACTTTTTTTTTTCCTTTCCTTTTTTTTTTTTTTTTCTTCTTTTTAACTCGCTTTTTCTTCCGCGAGAGTTTTCTGCGCTTGCAGCAGGTATCTGCTATCAATTCCTGTCTGCCGCTCGCCCCCTCCTGACCCTCCTTTGGTTAGGTGATTTTCCCCGAATATACAGCTATTATACAAGCACAACCATCGGTATAGATGACTATATAACCACCCACAGACGTATAACACAGAAAAAACCGGGATAGGCTACCACTGGGAAGCACCGGAGTAGCTCCGATCACGGAGCAATCGGCAGGGCAGAGCAGGGCAGGCAGTCCGCACCCTCCCCGCCCGCTCCCTGCCCGACTGCCCGGCCCTTCTCCTCTCCCCCACCCACGGCTACGCGTTAGTGCTCCCCGCGTGAGGCTTTCTGTGCTTTACAGCCCCTCCAAATAAACTTTCGAAATGCTGCTACGGAAAGGCTGCTTCTTCTTTCCCTCTCTAATTTCGCCAACGACTTCGGCTTTTAAGGGCAGGGTACATTTTAATTAAGGCATTTTTTAAAGCTCCAAATGATACTTTATTGCATGCCGGAGGTTTGATGAAAAATACTGACGCATCCAGCTGAGGCGGGGGGAAAACCCCAAACGCATACATATGCAGAGGCACCGAAAATGCCCTGACTCCCCCTTCCCTGTCATGTCGTGTGTGTCGTCCTCCCCCACCCCCGAAGATGGAGACGGACCTTCGCCTTCGGCTGTCAAGCGCGAGCAGGGAGCTCCTTTAAATCATTTCGGATTTTCTCCGCGTGAAAAAAGAGATTCCCAGATGGGCTCTGTGAATTGATTTTAAACACCTCCATCAGTCTCTGATACAAAACTGCCTGGTTTGTCTCCGTGCGCGGGGGAAACAAATGTGCGGGGTGCGCCTTACACAGATACCAGTATTGAACTGATGAGGACGGGGGAGCTCCGCTGTGATATGCAGGTGGTGTAAAAACCCTAAACCTCTCTCCAGCGATGCCGGGGGAGAGCACACACGTTGCAGGCACACGACGCCAGGCCGTATGGTACCCTCTGAATACGTGTCCAGCCTGCACAGCTGGGACGTGCAAAACTGCACCCCGATGCTCCTTCCCGCGGTCTGTGCCCGGCCCCGCTGGGCCGGAGCGCTGCAGGCCCCCGGCGGGGAGCGCCCCGCAGCCCCAGCCCCGAGCCGTGCCTCGCCTCCCTCCAAACGTCCCGAGCCCTAAAACTCGGCCCTCAGCCCCTGCCCGGGGAGCAGCGAGGTAACCCGCCCTCCCTGCACCTTCTCGGGAGAGCGACGCTGCCCTGCACGGACACCCGGCCCGGGGGCTCTCCCAGCCCCATTCCTCCTCATCACGTGCAAATGCCTCGCAAGCCTCATTCCTAGGAGCAAAGGCAGTTGTCCCGGTCCCTCACACATACATACGCACAACCCCCAGTGAATGCTGTGCTTTTTCCTCCCTCCCGCCTCAGCTAAAAACTCTTTTTTTTTTTTTTTTTTTTTTTTTTTCCTGAGTGGGGGGCTGACAAGCGGCTGGCAGGGGCAGGAAGGTCCCCTACTAAGCCACCAACCAGACTTCGTGGGCAAAAGCAATAAATAAGCTCAAACTTTTGTTTTCCGCATCACCTTACCTTCTTTCGCAGCCTGTGCCTCCCCCGTGTGTGCAAAGCGGAACAGCCAGACGGAGCACAAAATAATCCAAGAAGGGAGCCTACTTTGGAAAGCCATGGTGCAGGAGCGGGGTGATTTTATATTTCTAGCTCTCTATTCCTAGACACTGCCACTGCCGCCGCTTGGTGGGTGCTAGAGGACGGTGGAGAATTTGCTGTGCTAGTCAGTGGCTCGGCGCTCCCTCCCTCCAGGCTGCCTTTCTCTTTCGCCTCCGCCTCCGCGCCGCTGCCCGGCTCCCGCACCGGGCCGGCCGCCCGCCAGCCCCGACTGCAGCCCGGCCGCCCGCGCCGCGCGCCGATAATATCAATGAGGGCGGGGGGGCGGGGCCTCGGCGGCGGGGCGGCCCGCCCCCCAACGTGACTGACAGCAGCTCCTGACCAATCGGCAGCAGCTATCGGCGGCCGGCGGGCCGAGCCGCCCCCTGAGTCGCCGCGGCCGGGGGGGCGGTGCCGGGCGCGCCGGCCAATGAGCGCGCGGCGGTGTCGGGTGTCTGCCGGTGCCGGGGAGCCGTGAGCTGCGCGCGGGGCGCAGCGCCGGGACGGAGGGGCCGAGCCGCGAGCGGGGCACCGAGCTCGGGCGGCTCCCGGTGCTGTCCCGCACCCCGGAGGCCACTGCCCGGATCATCCTGCGAGGGAGCGAGCGGATGTCCATGCGTCCCTCCCCCAGGGTTCCTTGTGGTCTCCCCGTGTCGCAGCCGCCGGGGTAGCGAGAGAGAGGGGTCCCGACCAGGGTCCGGCCTTAGCCCGAAGCCGAGCCGCCGCCGGCGGGTCCCGGCGGTGACCCCGCGCGGTGCCCGCCCGTGGCCGGGCTGAGCGCGCACCTGGGTTGCTGCCACCGAAAGGGAAACTTCGACAGAAGCTGCGGGATGGCTCCCCAAGACAGCCCTGCCACAGCAGTCAAGTTCCTCGGGGCGGACATCACTTGGGATCGCTTCCCTCTGTTGCGTTCGCGTTTTCCGACCGTTTCGCGTCTCCGGTTTGCCCCAAATATGAAGAACAGGTTAATGGCAATATAGATTCTATGTGGGGACGAAGGAGCGGCTGCTTCTCCCCTGCCCTCTCCGGGTGTAACCTGAAGCGCGTGTAATCCCCTAACAATGAGACAATTTAAATAGGAGGGGGAGGGAAACAAAAAAAAGTGAAACCCGAGGGAGAGAGGAACTTGCCAAATCTCTCTTGTCAGCGCTCACCCTGCGGACCGGGAGAGCTTTTCCCGGGGGTCCATCACGCCCCCACCCCTCCGCTTTCCTTTCTCCAAACCCACCCCTCGCTCCTCCAATGAGTGAAACAACTGTGGGACGGACACAAAAACTTCTCGCTCCCCGGATGAGGAGCAGAGCGGAGCGTGCTGCGCGGGGCACGGTGGCTCGGTGGGAGCGCTCCTCTCCCGGGCCGCGCCGGGGCCGGGGCCGCGCAGCACCCGCAGCGAGAGGCGGCGGCCCCGGCTGCGGCCCCCGCTCCGCACCCCCTGCTCGGCCCCCGCCTCCTCCGCCTCTGTCCCGAGCAGCCTTCCCGGGGCCGATACCGAGCGGCGTAAACCGGGTTTTGTGCTGCTCCGCTAAAAGTGCGTCGCCGTGTCCTTTCGAAGGATAGATACCGCGATGTAAACAGAATAAGTGACTGTCGTCTCGGAAGCAAGCGAAGGCAGCGAAGAGCGAAGGGTGTAATTGCAATTCGGTGGCAAGATTGTGCGAGGATCTGAAACGCGCCTTGCGCAGATGCGGATCCTGATATAGAAAATGTTGTGCCATAAATGGGAATTTATACTGGGGGGGAGGTTTGTTTATTGAACTTCTAGGTAGGTAAGACAAAATTAGAATTACTACTAGGATTAATAACAATAATACAATGCTCAGCATTGACGAATAAACGGCTACCATACTCTGGGCTTTGAGCACTTTCCCTGTGGGCTCCTTGTTACTTCCGAGAAGGGTGTAGAGAGAGGCTCCAAAATGTGCTGTATTTCTTGCACTTGCTGAATAATTAATATGGCTTAGAATATGACAGTTTTCATGTTTCATTCAGAATGCTCTGTTGATACTTTGGATACCATGACAAGTGTAGGCATAGTACAGACTCTTGATTTTCTCATCCTCTGTCGTCTGTCATTCCATCCTCATGCATGTGTACTTAGAAAGGGGAGCTGTGCAGAACAATGAGTAGGCTTATCTTCTTTTAAAAAGGCTGTTTTAAATACACGCAGGAATTTTGTGTCTTCTTGGCAAATTTTCATGGGTGAAGTTAGTTTTCACGTTGCATATATTTTAACAGTGATTAACGACGATGTAGGAAGTCTTCAAACTAGTTAGTCCTCCACAATTTCCTAGCATGAAGTGCTAGCATTTTACTATGTCACTAAGCCAAAAAGACATCTTTTACCCTGAAGAATGTACTAAAGAAATTGTATTGAGATTTGAATGATTATGTTTATAAAAATGTAGAAACTTGCTAAATGGAAACATTTATAGGAGAAAGACTTAAAGAGTAACGAGGTGTATTCCACTCCTGCGTATAGTATTAGGCCAGACACTTATTTTTATCATCATCTGCATTTATACAGATTATACTGTACTATTTTATACGATCTAACATTGTATGTGCATGATGTATGTATCATATCATACATATATAAATGGATTCTCAAAGTTACATAATGTGTTAACCACACAAAAGATATGCGTGTACATGAGTGTATAAAGAAGTTAAATAAGAGATTAAAAAAAAAGTGTATATTCTTCTTCCTGATCAACTAATTTTAAATGACCTGTCTTCCTGATAATTGTAAATTAAGATAAAATTGACATATTATATATACTGCTTTGTTAATTCAGTCATGGATGTACTCAGTGTTACACCAAACTGTTCCATATACATTGAGAGAGTCTATTCGTGTTGGGGATGTTTTTTGTGCTTCTTACACATTAAATCTTTGCAAAATTGATGAAGAATTTGAAATCTTTTTTTAGTGAATTTGATTTTTCCATTTCCTCTGTTTATTTGTAGTGTTTTCTAATACTTCCTTGTATTCTGTAGGATGCACATCCTGTATTGCATCTCATCCAGCTGTGTTCGGTCTTTTGCAAAGAAGAACAGAAAAGCAATATAATACAACTGAACAAGAATACTCAAGCTAAATGGACTACAATCCTCAGATTTGGTAACAAAGCCTCTGAGAGAAGAAAAAAGAAAAAAGGTAGGGGGAAAAATGGAACTGGGAATTTCATTCGTATCAATGTGGTACTGGTCAGGCACCACCAAAAGAAATGGTTAATGAGGAAAGAACAATGTGATCTGAGATTGTCTCTGTATCCTATTTTGCCTTTTTTCTCCTAACTCAAAGTCTGTAGGCCAGATTCTGTCTTTTATTTTTATTGTAGTTACAATGATTTTCTTGACATTACCAAGTTTTCCTATGCTGGTACTAACTTCATACTAGCTGAACTTCTCTACATTGAATTGCAAAGTTCTAACCAGACTTTGGAGAAATACTTAAATAATTTCATCCTCCTTAAAATTGACTAAATCTATCTTCACCACAACTCAGTCTGAAATTGTGGCACAAGAAATAGAGGGTGAATTCTAGGGCTACACAAGCATAAGTAAGGAAATGAGCATAATTAAAAAATTGTTAAAAAGTTCTATTTTCACAAATTTTCTTCCTGCAGGATTCACCCATTCTTTCTTTCTGACTTTGTGCAGGGCTGAAGTGAAATTTCAATAGTTTCAAAAAGCTGTTGAAGGTTAGCCTCGGATGCAGCTTCTATAAATGATGTTGAGCATTGATTCTGTCCACAGAGCGATCCTTAAAACTGGTTTTGAAAAAAACCCAAAGCCTTCAACTCTGTTTTACAGTAGCAAAAGAAGAAATCAGGTTTAAGTAACAAAAGAACATCTTCTAAACCCTGAATTTCTGGTCTTAATCCAAGAAATCCCTAAGTAGTTTTTATTCATGCACAAGATTTTCTCTGAAATACGTAGTACACATTTTTGTGCTATTTTTGTCAATTTTTTTGTATACTTTTAAATATAAAATTCAGTGGCTTTGTGACATTTCACTTGTAAGTCATGTATGTGTAATAAATCATTATATCAGACTTTGCATTTAGTTTTACAGATGTAATGGCACTTACATTTCAAATCTGGACCAGAGGTGAATTTTCCATACACTGTCAATTTCAGATAATCTGGTGGATTTATAAGTCAGAGTATCTGTATCATAGTAAAGAAGGCGATTTATTAAATAAATATTATTGGTTCATAAGGAAATTGTAGAGAATTGGGACTGGCTTGTTTGAAAAGCATGCTCATATAAAAAGTTCTTTTTCTAGTTAAAATGCCAGCTTGGTTTTGGGTTTTTAAAAACTATTTTAGTTAACACAAATCAAAAATAGTGCCATAAAGCTTCACACTTTAAAGTCTTTACTTATATCAGAATGGTAATAAAAATTCACTGTCAAGTTTTCTCTAGGGAGATTTAAAGTTGTACTGTGCTAAATAGATACATAGATCATATTTTCCAAATCTATGACTTTTCAATACACTTTGAGAAACACTGTACGGAAATAGAGGTAGGACGGTGTGTCATCTTGCATTTAATGGAAATGAAATACATTCAATAGAACAGCACAAATTAAATTCACATTAAATATAGAGTGAACATAAAATGCCTTTGCCTTTCCCAAGAAACAGCAGCAGAGTTGTAGAGGGTCGAAAAGCATGCTGCATTTGGGTCCTGTGAGATTGCTTCCCCTGATAAACCTGAATTTGGAAACTGCTTTACTGAGGAACAAGAGCCATTGGAGAGCATGCTGTCTCTTTGTTGATTGTTCTTCGGAGTCTGTTAGTATATCACATTGTGCTGTGGACCTTCCCCTGGGAAGCTGGAGCAGGACAAGCCAGTGCCATCATCCTGTGATAGCATCTGGAGATATTCTGAAAGGAGATAATTTGCCTTTCTCACCCATGAATTAAAGGAGTGTCTTTGAGTTCGGGTGCAAAAACAAGTATCTGCATATATAAGCTCCTTGTTGACTTCAATTCTTTGTAAGATTTAAAGCTTCAGTTTTCCTAGAATATTTGTCATACTAAAAAATGTGCACAGAAGAGCCTGACCATAAGGGCAGCTAATTCGTATTTTAGTTAATTAGTTGTAAGTGACAGATAAACTCTAGCAATATGCTTCAGTGAGGTTAGTATCTTCCTGTTCTTATTCAGCACAAGTGACATCCAATCACTTCCATCTGTGACAGTCCTAGATTCTTCTTTCAGCCCAGCTGAGGTGAAAAATCAGACCCAGTAGATTTCCTGTTTCCATATATTACCTCCTCTTACAGTCAGTCTCAATCTCTCAATTTCCTTCTGTGAAAGAGCATGAAAGCATCTCTTCTCTCAATCTCCCTTCTGTGTTAGGAGGTAGGAGGGGAAAGGGTAAAGGAACAGATGCAATAACCCTTATTTAGTTCTGAAAGAGAAACTACAGATTGCAATGGCAGGAGTTCCAGTGCTTTCACCTCTAGATCCAGGAAGTGTAGTGATGTGGAGCATCACTACTGACAGGAAAGCTGCCAAAGTGTATGGGAGAAGGTGTTCCTTGAAGCAGAATAATTTTAAGAATTGCATCTCTCAGGAGTACAACCCTCTGCAGATTTCCCTCTTTGTCATCTTTCACGTATTCTCATACTCTGTCAAGTTTCTATGCAGATATACTGCCACTTCTGTCCTGTCTGTGGATTTACCTCTCCCCAAAACTGATCTCTCATTATCAAGTAATTATTAGTAACTATTAAAGTAAACCAGATTTCTGACAAGTAATACACATACTAATTTGTGGAAGCTTGTTTTGTCCTGAGATACTTGATGCTTGCCAGATACACTAAATCACAAGACCTTGCATATTTTATCTCCTTTAAATATGAAATTACATGTGATAGTGTGTTTCATGGGTAAGTAATGCTTTATTCAGAATGTGTTTCCTTTTGGCTTGAATTTGCCAACTGTAGTTTCAGGATGTGATTTCTTTAGTATTTACCATAGTGTGACAAAGGTTAATAGAAGTACCTAATAAACTGTCTTTATACAGTCAATTCTGGTTTGTCTAGAGTAATAATCTTCTAATACAATTGCAGGGATGATGTAAATCCTCTGTAAAATTAGCTACATGGTTGTATAATGAACAAAAAAGGCTTTGCTGTAGTAGACCCTAAAGGGCAAGCTAACTCCTGCCTGGATCAGTAAGTACAACAAATATAAACCACAGTATTTCAGTATTGTCTCTAGTCCCCTTTTGTCCTTCATCCAACCAGATTAGCTATCTCTATCCCGTGCACCATAAATGGATAATTACACCCACACACCACTGAATAGGTTTATTTTTTCTTTTAATTAATATAATTTTACGTGCATTTGCCAAGCAAATTCTTAGTTGTTTCCCATCTAAGGCCTCAGTTCAGATAATGTTTTCCTCGTGTAAGTGGTTCCATTGATCTAGATGAGAGTTAGGTGATACTCCAGCTGAATGAGAGTGACACTTAACACTAAGTATCATTCAGACTCTTTCAGGTGAAAAGCACCTAATTTCAAGAAATACTTTATTTTTCCTTCTACACATGTTTTTTCTTGAGAAGCTGATTTGAACTGTAGCGATAAAAAGAGCTAAATGGTGCAGTGGGGTGTGGTTTCTTATGCATAAATTTTTTGTGTGTTCCTTCTTTCTCATGAATAATATGGCAGCTGTCTACTGTCATTGTGTTGCCCAGTTGCTTAGAGTTTCTAATCCAGTGCATAACCTTTCTTAATTCTGGCTACCCTGAATAATCTTTTGCTACATTGTTGTCTACAACTTAATCTGATAGCTAACAAATATATTTTCTACTCATAGTACATATCTTGGAGCATCCTGTATTTTTCTTTGGTTTATGATTAAATTGACCGTTTATTTTCTAATACACTTTGTTTTCTATCTCATAGCTAGACTGCAATTTTAGACAGGTGTCTACATTGCACACTGTATTTTTGTTTTAACCGTCTTCTTTGGGTAGACTAAAAAGACTAGCTTGTATCAATTTATTTTAAACTTTATTTTTTCCCTTCTAATAGTACAATTCAAAATGCTACAGTAATCTGTGATACATGAATTAATAACATCTTCTATTGTGACACATGAATTAACATGTTCTATTTCCTTTCACCTTTAAATTTTGTTCTTTATTTAATTTTCAAATATAACCAAATATTTAAATAATGTTACAGGAAAGGAAATTAATTAATATATCTGGCAGATTTAACCTTAACACCAAAGAATTCAGATTTATGCTGTCTGTGAGGTAATATGATTTCATATTTCTTTCACTTACTTCACCTGTACAGTACCAGAAAAATTTCTATAACAGGTGTATTACTCTAGTAAGCCCCACAGTAAGAAATCAACCTACCTAAGTGAACTATTAAGTATTAAGATTATGAAAAAAAAAGAAAAAATAAAAGGTAGTCTACCAGACCCAGGGCATCGGCCAAGGATATTTTAGAATAAATCTGCCTCCTGAATTCCAGCAGAAAAGATCTATGCTTCTTTTTCTTTCTTCATCGTTAACATATATCTTCCTAATCATCCCATATGGGTAGTGGGAGTTTGTTTTTCCCCCAAATGGTCACAGGCTTGTCAATGAATGTTTCTACACAACAAACAAACAAACAAACAAATGGGAATAACAAAACAAAACCACCCCAAAAAATTTGCCATTGTGTGTCTCTTAAAATTTACAGTCAAAGGACATGACAGGCTGAAAGAGTATTAAGTCACCTTTGTGTCCTTCTCATTTGGTAAGCTGAATATGCCCTCAATGTACTCTGAAATGCTCTGAGGTCCTGTAAAATTATGGTATACTTCTAAAGCTGGCTGGTGCACTGCAGGGCCAGTTTCAGCCTTTGCTGTCTTGAGCCCTGTCCCACACCACTCTTCCTTCCCCCAGCCTGCCCTTAGCTTTGCCCTGCACTGTGATTTGCAAGTCAGTGCTCTGAAGGTTTCCTTGTGGCATGCCCATGCAAAGGCTTTCCCCTCGCAGAGAAAAACAGGGAGGCTTTACTGCTATTCCAGCCTCTTTGTCCTGCCATATAATGTGCCTTGCATATAACCAGCTGTAGCACAATTAAACTAGATTTTAGGTGCTTAATCAGGCTAAGCAAAATACCCTAGTTTGTCACATTCCTTCCTGCTGAAATCAGAACATAGCTTTAGGTCTGCACTGCCTCTACTGTACCTGTTAGTAACTGCTGGCAGCTGGTGAGAGCTTCATCTGAATTTGGATTCACTAGGAGATTATTTAAGATACTTTTCTTTCAAAACAAGTACTGTACCGTATCTGTTCATACTGAGACTTTTCAGTACATTTATTTGTCAAATATGCATATGTATGTGACTACATGCATAATTTCCCCATAAATTCAGAAGTCTTAGATAAATGGAATGTAGGGGTAATACAGCTTCATGCACGAAACACTGTTTACAGAGGGCCAGTCTCTTATCTCCTGTGAATTGACATAATTGCAACAACATTATGCTAGTTGGAGCTTTTTGGCAAGAATTCATGACAGTTACATAATTCATTACAGCCTATTCTAACCTACTGAAATCTATGCATATTTTTAGGCGTAGCTTGTACATTCTCACTGATTTCTGCTGTGAATTCCCTTTTGATGTGCCCTCAGGCTCCCCCTGGATATGTCACTGTGTCACTTCGAGAGTCACTGTTGCAATTCTTCCACCTATACAATTCTCATAGAAGTCAGTGCAGTGTTTAGATGTGCATATGTAATAGGGCTGGATGTTGGTCAAAGCACAGTGGGTCCTGAGCTCTCTTAACAGTCCTCCACACACACTTCCAATAACCAGGTGTCATGAGCCTGAGCCTTACCTGATATGGGCCCCTGGACTTAGTGCTTTTAAGATTTCTATGTACTAGGCTATCTAACTTATGACAAGTTGCACCACTTAAAGCTTTCAAAAGTTGTTTATCTGGATATTATAAAAAATTTATCAAGTATCTGGATAATATTAAATTTTAAAAGGAACAAAAATTCTGCACTCTTTTGTGAGGATGGAGAGATCTTTCTCCACCTCTTCCCCTATGAGCTTTCCACCTGATTTTTCTAGGAAGCTGAGAGTTGTGCCTGAGGAAGTTTGACTTAGAGTTGAGACAGTAACCTACAGTCAAATGGGAGATTTTTGAACTGTCTTCTTCTGCACATCCTCGCTGAGCTATGCCTGTCCTTTGCAAGCATCCTCTCTCACCTGAGGGCACAGCAGATCTACCTGACAGCTCTCCCACTGTTCTGGGACTGTTTCAAGACTGCTGGAGGAATGAGAGGAGTGAGGGAAGATTAAGTGTACAGCTTGCCTCCTCCTCTGCCCTGCTGAACTAGAGAGAGGGGCAACTCAGGGAAGCGGAGTAGCAGAAGACACAAAAAGGGGAGACTGCTGTGCTGCAAAGGGGATGTACTGGGTTATCACTGTGAGGACTGTCATAGTCACTTAACAGTTTTGTTGCTGTTTGGTGCAATTGCTGATGATGCCATCAGGTATGCTGTATTATCTTTTTTGCCTCACCTTCAATTTTGCTGTTCATAGGGAATTATACAGTTCTCAGAAAGATGTTGCTTTGATTTCAAAAGGTGTCTGTCTATATCCAAATGATGAAAAGCCAGAAGAGTTCACATAGGGGCTAAAATAACAAGATTGTTTTAAAACTACCATTTGATTATGTTTTTTTTTTTGCTGTTACATCTCTGTAGCATGCAGATATGTGTGATAACCCTGCTTCACTGACAGTTAGATCACATTAATCAGGCTGCTTCTATAACTGCTTCTCTTTACCTTCAGCTACATATTGTCCAAAGGAATTCCACATAATTCTGACCAGTGAGGAGACAGCTTTGCTTGGCTACATTTTGTTTTGCTGTATGGAAAGAATTTAGTTAGTTTACATCAAAGTTACACCTAACTTCAGTGACAGATAAGATTGGTGTGTAGCAGTGTGAACTGATATAAAACTCTGGAACCTGGCTCTTAACACAGCTCAGAAAAGCAAATCTCATCATAGTATAGCTCACAGAATTGCTACAAAGGAAATAAATGAATGAAAACTGCATGATTAAATGCTTTCATTTGGAAATTTTGGTGCAATATTCAGAAACTCTACAAATTCTTCTAATTCATCATACTCTTTGTTTATTACTAATAAATTATTGTGCTGATGGAAGGAATTCATTACCCTTTCTACACACTTCACTAGTTGCAGGTCATTTATTAATCTGTGTTATCTGGTAAGACTAAAACCAGCTGTAATTACATTGTTAAACATTGATTAATAAGCAGCCCACATCACTAATATACGCAAGAAGCAAGATAAAAAATATTTTTAAAGATTTAGAGTAAAATTTGAACATTCCTTTGGGAATAAGGAAATCTGGATCTTCATAAATATTCATTTTTGTAAAATTCCATTTGCTTGCGCAGCTGTATTTTTGAACACCTTTTGGAAACAGATTAACAAGCAAATTCAATTACACTAGAGTAAACGAACTGCATTCACAAAGTGGTATTAATGCACTAAGTGAAACATTTAGAATGAAACATTTTTTTTAAACAGTCTTCAGCTAACCATACATTTTTTTTATCATTCTTAATTTAATCATATCATTAGGCATACATTTGTTTTAAATCCATTTGTATTTCACAGATTCTAAAACAATATTGCAATTAGAAATACATTATTAAAAACACTGCAGATTCCTAGACCTTGCTTTTGTAGGTTTTCAATAAAATCACTTTGATTGAAGTGACACAGATGAAATTATTACTTGTCAGAAGCTTGGATTATCATTAAGGGTAAATAAGCAGAATGTCTCTGGCACTTGACAAAATTGGGGAACTGATTTTTATGATATAGCTTTATGGGGAATGAATCCAATGGAAAGAAGATGCTTTTAGAAAAGATGTTTTAAGACTATCCTCAATTAATCATAAATGACAAATCTCATTATAGCAGCACTATTGTTAAGGGTCTGTCAGTATTTCCATTACAAACCTGTATTTCAAAGATTTATAAATGTGCTACAGAAATTAACTCTGGGATGAAATTTGCTGTTAACACTGTTCACTATAGGATTATACTTTCCTCACAAAACTTTAGGAAAATCTATTTTACCTTTTTCAGTTGGTCAGCTTCAAAAGAAACAGAAATGAGAAGTTCTGTTGATGACTATTTTTGTTTGCATAATTTTTAAAAAGGACATAAATTAATAGATCAGGAGAACTATAATTCTATAGAGTAAAGGATTGATCTTGCCTTTTTTCCCTTTTTGTCCCTGAAAGAATCACCCATTTTAGTGTGAGTTCAGCTTGTAATAGGGCTGCAATAAGACTGCTGAAATTCTTTGCTCAGTCTTCTAATCCTTTTAGGTTATGTCATTAAATTTCATTACTAATCAGCATTGAGACCTGTTTTCTAGCTCATCCAAATTTGTGCTAGTCCAGAACATGTTTGACCACTGGGATTTCATAGGACTTTGAAGCAGAGCCTACTATTTCTGCAGAGCTGATTCACTAGGGTGCAAAAATAAGTATTGCTAGAAAGTCCAACCAGTGTAAAGGTCAGTAGTGCTGTGGTTCTTTGGTATTATGACTCAGGAAGGTAGATGTCCTGTCAGGCTTTTGAAGCCTCTGAGAGGGATGGGGTGAATTCCTTAAGGACATTTTGAAGAGGACCAGAACCATGTTTTGAGGTCTCTAAGTACATTCTCTGTACTCAAGGATGTTAGAGGTGATGCAGTCGTTCTTTCATACTGTTCCGTACTTGGGAGAGATGACTTCCCACATACATATGTCCAGAAAGGTGGTAAGTGTTCCATTCCAAGCAACATTCAGTTCCATGTTGGATAAGGCTCTGAGCAACCTGGTTTAGTTAAAGATGTATAGCAAGGGGTTTGACTAGATGGCCTTTAAATGTCACTTCCAACCCAAACTGTTGTATGATTTTATGATATTGAGACGATGATAAGGAGATCCTGTTTTCTGGCATCTGGCACTGGTTTCTTACCTACTTTGGCCAAATCTGTCTTGGTAAGCCATGTCTGTGCATGTTGTCTCACACTGGTGGCCTGGTAGAGGAGTTTCTGTATCCCACTCCTCAACTGTTTGAACCACCAAATCAGGTACCCACTTCCAGGCTCCCCGTGGGGAATTTCATCTTCCCATGCCCAGGAATCATTTAGGAAAGTATTATCCGACCTGGCCACGTTCTGCTCTAACAGCACAAATAGCTGATGTTTGGCAACATTGCGCAGTGTTCTTTTATTTACTAGTGCAGGCAGAGATTTTGAGGTTATTCAAACTGACAAGACAGCTAGAGGTTGGTTTGGACAGAACTGAAATATGTAATCAAGGTGAAGCTTGCCAGTTCCAAATGGGGGAATCCAGCTTGAGAGAGCCAAACCTTCAAGCTGACAAAGATGGTGTTACCTCTAGAGCTGGTAGCCTTGAATGACCAGTGTATAGATGTATGCTGATACCTGCACATCATAAATGTAAAAATTCCTGGTTTATAAGGGGGCATAGGCTGTGTTCCTGAAGAGGCACGGTATTTGGCTGGCTGTCCTGGGTGTGCTCTTTCGTAAGATAAAAATAAGATACTCTTTTATCCACTATTGCTGAAAAGTTGTTTTCTTAATAGTAGTCTTGGAATAGGCACACACTGAAGATCCTGCTACCTGGCAAATCAACCTCCAAATGAACCTGCCAGTTGCCACGGGGGAACCTTGCAGTGACTGAACAAGAGGCTGGCATGCGTCATCTATGTGTACAACCAGACAGCAAGTGTCTCCATTAACCACAACTCTCAATTCATCTTAGATGCCAAACTTGACTACAGCCAAAACTCAAGCTGAATTTCCAAGAAACTAGATTTGAATAAGTAGATTGAAAAAGAAAACAAAGTTCATGGAAGGAAGATATTCAATATACAGTGGCAAGTTTATTGATGACATGGTTATTGTGCTGAAAATGACAAATCTGTTGTTTGTGTAGAAGACAGAATTTATGAACAACAAATTGCGTGATCTTTTGTTTTACTCTATTTAGAAAACAACATTTATGATAGTTTAAATCTAGGCTGATGGCTTGATTAATTTAGACAGTTGATGCTTAAGGTATTGTGGAGAAAAAAACCTTTCTGTTTTATTCAGGAATAAGTTACCTCATATTTCAGGTGGAGAGTAATTATGTTGTGTCACTTTTTACCCATTTGCTGTTTGTCTTTATACAATGTTTGCCATGCTGAGGACAGTAGAAGCTTGCTAAAATATGGTGTGATCTTCTAAGTATATAAAAACAAATTTGAAAAGGGACGAAACCAAAGCAAATGGTAATGAAGGGAAGTGCATTTAGTGAACAGACAAATAAGTATTTAACGAAACTTTCTTTTAAAAGTATTTTCTTTTCCAGGTATTTAAACAGTGGTATTTTATTTAAAAAATAAACTTACTGAACATCTGTAAATGTTAGAATATGCTACAGGCCTCTCTGCAGTATGCAGTGGGTCTCTTCTGCATTTTGGTGTGGTATAACCAGAATTAATGTGGCCAAACAGTAAATTTTCACAGAGATTCATGGGTAAGTCTATGCTAACTTGTGATTGCTGATGATTTTTGAGACTGAAAGATGTGATATGTGAAAAATGTAAAGGTTATTTGTGCAGATAGTTACTGTTTTAATAAGTTCCATATTTTTTAACACATATAAGTATTTCTAAAAAAAAGAGGATTTCCATTTATTCCATTGTATCTGTGTCTGTTATGGACTGGAATCTCTATTGTAGAACTTAAAAAAACACCCACTTACTGACAATAGAAATAACTACATAACATGCATGAGGATCACAGACATCACTTCTGGCCTAAAATATATTGATCTATCCAGACTTTAACAAAAGCAGTCAGTGATTCATTACTCAAAACATATCTAAATGTTTGAGAACTATTGTTAACCAATAGCCTAATCAACAAAAAATGAAGAGGAGTTACTGAGCAATGTTCATTCTAAGCATTGCATCTGCTTAATGATTCACATGCAAATGTTATCAAAAAGGTCCTTTAGCTCGCAGAGTTCATTTGAATATGCTGCATTTGAATTATTCTTTTTTGATTAGCCTAGCTCAACTGAAGGTGTATATTGCACAGTGATAGCATGTGAGTGCTCAGGGCTGGCCCAGTGCTTGGTGTACACAGCAGGAAGTCTTTGGGGCCAGAAACATAAGCACAAACAAAATATTGGTGGAAAAATTCCTTCTTTCTTATGGATATACAGAAAAAATTACAAGACCCTGGAGACTGAGCAGAGAACCACATCTGACTATGTTGTCCCTAGCCTGCCTGTATGAGTAGCTGCTGAGCTGTGTTTCTTTAACTCTTTACCTGTATTATTTCTCATGCTCACCGCCGAAAACTGAAAGCCTCCATGTAGGCATGTTAAAGGATTTCTTGCTATGAATAGGACAGAAGTTAGGAGAAGAACTGGAATTGAGGCAGCCCCATAGCATACCTTGGGATGATTGGAAAGCATGATATCACCTTACAGGAATGTGTGGTGTGAGCTGATTTTGATGCGCAATCAGGAGGCAGTGCGTGCCTTGCCACTCTTCCCCCATATGCACACTTGTGCCTTCTGTGGGTACAGTGCTGTACCGTGCAGACTGAAGGCAGTTTAGTCAAGAGAGAAGCTCTGATGTGCCTTTGAGGAAAATAAAGAAGATTCTCCAGTTGTGCCTTCTGTTGTATATTTTGAACAAGCATGTTGAAATCGCCACAGCTTTTGGGTGAGTTTCACCAGCCAAGTAATGTAACTGAAAATGTTATGGTATAAATTCTTCCAGTTTGGTTGTCTCACTCTGTTTCTTTCTACTAAAATCATAGCCTACCCTCTGTAACAGATCATGGGACCTAAGCACAAACATGTGTTTTGCATCTTACAGAGGTATATTTGTAGGGAACCTGGTAGTCTGCAAGATTTTCTGTGTCCAAAGGCACTTGACTGATAGATGTGCAATAAAATGAAGATTGTACATAAAGTACAAAAAAAAAAGTAGATTGTACTGAAAAATCTCTATTTTTTGTTTTCCTGTAAGAAAATCACAAAAGAAAAATGAAAATACTTTTCTATTTGAAGGTTTTTGGTGGTGGTGGGATTTTATTTCCTTTCAAAGAGAAATTAGAAAAATTAAGGCAGATTTCTGTTTTCAGAGAAATACCTTAGTTAGAAACTGTTTATCTGCTTATTTATTAATTTTAATAAAGAGGGTTTGTTTAAAAAAAAATCCTCCAACCAACTGTAATTATATATTGAACATTATTATAAGGAATATACTGCAAAAACCTGCTAAATGGCTATGAAGATGATTTAAAGAGTGAGACAACATCACGAAATATAAATGTAGCTTTTAGATGCAACAGAAAGCAAACAAAAACTATATCCACACAAATAAATAAAAGAGGCCATGTGCTTGGTGTACGCAAACTCCTGTTTGCATTTCCTCCCTTCTAAAACAGATGCTGTAACCAGTCCTGCTGCCTTGTCCCCCATCTGAGCTAGTGCTGGCCAGTCCAGGCAGTTCCCTCTCTGAGCCTCTGCTTGCAATTGCAAGTGTGGGTGGAATAGACTGTAGATGGTCACAGGTCCCTGTTTAGAGCCATGCCCTGCTCCTGCTTAGTTCCTTAGTGAAAATGTAACAAAGAGATTAGTTTTCTGCAAAAATTTTGGCAGCAGTTTAGCATACCTGCTGGGCTTGATCCTCAGGGACTATAGAGTTTTTCACATGTGGGAGAGCCTTATAACAGATGAGCAAAGCGCAAGGAAAATCTTTTGGCCTGAAATAAGAGTGGACTTTTATGTTTTAGATGATAATTTTTAACAGAGTGTGAATCACCACCATGTCATCAAGAATATAGCAAAAACGCATGAGAAAACTCTGTCAATAAAATGCTATTTCCATGGACTATTTTGTATGATTGCAAATTCCATTTGCTGTAATAAGTTGCAAATGTTATTTATTACAAGTTAAAATCGGGACTGAGACGAGTCATTAAAAATGTATAATATACAAAATTTTGTTTCTCCTTATGAGTGTGAACTTTCTGAGCTCAACTCTTCTCATTAGTATGTGACAGTGCCAGGAGATACTTTGATCCAGAAGGCTAGATATACATGCTGTATGCCATAAACACATTTTAGTTTTAATAACAATCCAAGAGGTTCAGCATATTGCTTAATAAAAGATCAATGCAGTAATATGATTAACCACTCTGTGTTGTATTCTTTCCATTTGTGAGAAAAGATAGTTCAGGGGCTGCAATGCAGTGAATAGCAAAATGACTAATTGACAGGCAAGATGAAGGTTTTCCTAAGGGTTTTTTCTTCCTCCCCACCCTCAAGGCTTTCTTTGTTGTTAGAATGCTGTTAACTCTTTTGTTTAGGGTCTCTTACCTTTAAACAGGCTTGTGGAAGAGCTTTTCATATTTTTAGCAGTAGATTTACTTGCTGAGTAAATATAGCTGATGAAAGAAAAGCTGGTGATCCATAAAAGACCAGGCTGCAGGGATCCTCATTAATCTTCCAATAGTTTTTGCTGTCATTCCTCTTTAAAGTTCCTCCTTGCCTTGTAAAGTGTTTGTGGAAAATGTAGGAGCCTTCTACTAAGCAGTGATTTCCAGCCAGATCCCAACAAAAGCTCCCACTCCCTTTCAACTGGTTTTAACTTCAACTGTGTCATTGGGAAAGGTTCTCAGTTGTGAAAGGGGAAACATTGTTTAACTGAGTTTTACAAAAGGAAGACAAAGAAAAAGCCAATTTTCTTGTTATCTGATGTTATCTGACTACATCATTAAATGCTTAAGTAGGATACAATGATAAAATAAATTTTAAAAAATAAAATATATTCAAATTTAAAGAAGAGACTGTCCTTTGGAAATCTTGTCTTCTCTTGCATAGATAATGAAGCATATGGCATGAAATTGAGAAAGTTAATATAATTTGCTGTGATGGATTATGGTAAAATCATGAGAATACTAGGATGGAGGCCTACAGTTTAGAAGCTTTAGAATTAAAATTTTTTTAGAAAATTTCAAAGTTAGGATTGCTGAGCTGATAGTCTCTCATCAGGGCTCAAAGCATGGTCTGCTTCTCCCAAGGGTTGTTAAACTGGCTCATGTTCAGATTACCTCTCCTATCCTCTCCAGCATTTTAGTGCATCCATCAGATAAGCTACCAGTAAGTCTCTAGCTCAGGGAGTTACTGAATCATGGTTTGGGGTGGAAGGAACCTCAAAGATCATCAATTTGCAACCCTCTTCCCAAGGATAGGGGAACCTCCCATTAGACCATTTTGCTCAAAGACCCTTCCAACCTGGCCTGAAACACTTCCAATGATGGGGCATCCACAACTTCCCTGGGAAACCTGTTCAAGTGCCTCATCACCCTCACAGTAAAGAACTTCTTCCAGATATCTAATCTAAATCTACCCACTTTGAATTTAAATCCATTCTCTCCTTGTTTCATCACTATTTAAAAGACACTTAAAAAATGCCTCTCCAGCTTGCTTGTAGGTCCCTTTTACTTACTGGAAAGCTGGTATAAGGTCTCTCTGGAGTCTTTCCTCCATGCTAAATAGCTCCAAACCAGCTCCTTCTCTTGGTCTTCATAGGAGAGAGAGGTGCTTCAGCCCTCTGTTCATCTTTGTGGCCTTCCTCTGGTCTCACTCCAACAGGTCCAAGTCTTCTTTTTTGTGGGTCCCAGAGCTGGTTGCAGCACTGCAGGAGGATTTTCACAAGAGCAGAGTAGAGGGGCAGGATCCCCTCCCTCACTCTGCTGGCCACACTGCTTTGGATGCAGCCCAGGACACAACTGGTTTTCTGGGCTGCAAAATGCAGATTGCTGTGTCATGTTGGTCCTCTCATCCACCAACACTCCTTGTCCTACTCAGCAGAACTGCCCTCAGAAAAAGTCATATAGAATAATTCAAGCTCTTTCATGGACAAGAGAGAATGGAATCAGATGGCTTAAAAGCTCCTTTGGTTCAAAAAGTAAGAAAAAATACAAAACACCAAAATTCTACCGGTTTGCATCAGGCTAAGGGGAAACAATTTTTTTGCTGAAGGTAGGGAAAGTGAGATACAATCTTAGATAGTATCTCCAAATTTTCACTAGGATGGTGAAAAGGCTTTGAGAGAGAACATATTTCTGGTCCTCTTTCAACTGTATTTGGCACACTTATTTTCAGAGCTGTGTGAAAGTATTTTAGTGGATCAATTTTTCTAAAAAAAATTAAAGCCTTAGGGAACTGGAAAATATTTGATCTTGGATTAAGTTCAATAAATATTATTTTTTAAAGCAAAAAAAAAAATAAAAAAAGAAAAAAGAGAATGGGAAACACTAAAATATTCTGGTTCAACATCCCTGACAATCTTTTCTTTTGATGTAAGCATCACTGAGAAAATCAAGAGAATCCCCTTACAGTAGAAGTGGGGATACTTGTTTCTGGTAACCCTACTCTTGAAGCCTTCTCTGGTACCATGAAGGCCAAATTTTTGACTTGTTTTCTTTTTGAATTGAAGCAGAAACACAATTTTGTGAATACTGGCAGTCAATGACTATTTCTCCAATCTCCCATGTTACAGTTTTTCTGTTTTTTTGTGTAGTGCTGAGATTATCATCAAGGAACAATCTAAAATTTAAGAAGCAGTTTTTATGTGGCTTAGATTTATACCATTAAATGACAGTAATTTTGTTTAAACCATCATCTAGAATCTGTCTATAGTTAATGTCAGGTCAGCAAAGCAGTCTTAAGACCTATCTAAGGATTAGTTTGAGCTCTGAATCGTTCTCTGCTCATGGTAAAGGGAATTAAGATTATTACCTAAAACTTTGTGTCTTTATGGAAGTGGGCCAAGGTTGAGTGATTGAATTCCTGATGGGGCATCTGCTTTTCTAGCAAATCCCAGACTTACTTTCATTTTTATTCTGTGACCTAGTGAATAGTTATTTATTTATTTATTTATACAATTTGCAATAATTTAAAAAGCCATAGAAAAACACAGCTTTAAATGAAGAACTTACATTCTTCTAGGAGAATGAAGATGTTAAGAGGAAAAAACTCCCAAATACCTTGAAGGATACATTTGTTCTTCTAGAAAAAACTAAGTGTTAATTTGTCACTGAAATTTGATTTTAGTATCATTGAATTATCTGTACAAGCTATCTATCATTATCCCCAATGCTATAAAATGAGATTATATAATAAACACGCTAAGATAATAATGTGTTCAAGAGATGCTTAATAGATGTATCTATCTTTGGTAATATAAAATAATGATTTTCTATTATTTGGCCTTAAAGTGATCTGGAAATCTGGAAATTTTCCTATAGAAAATAAGTCATATCAGTTAGATGCAGCAAATATTTGGAGTTTTACAAGTAAGCAAGCCCTCAACAGCTACAGAAATGGCTCTGTGGCTTATTCAGTGTATAGGTCAGCCTTAGACAGATGGCTAGTCCCTGGGAAAGCCTTCTACAGTGAGTTACAGGACTGCCTGGGGCAAGCTCTCTTCATGGAAATGAGCTCACCTATTCTTCCATTCCCAGATTCCTCATTTTTGGAAACACCTGTTCCTTAACCTGGGGCTTCTTAGCTCGAGAGAGTTACTTCAGCTCCTTCCTTTGTAGCCTTGACTTTGTATATATATCTTTGCCTGCTGGGTAGAGATGGAGGGACCTTTCCGCCAGGGAAGAAGGCATTCACTCTCTGTGGTGAGGTTTGGGGCTGTTTGTGAAGAACAAAACACACAGGCCCTGATTGTAATTGAAGCTTGTTCCCACTGCCAGCAGAATAAACAAGACCAGATACATCAGCTGTTATTTGTAACAACCATCAGTATTATGGTGCAGGACCTCCATGGTATGGCAATTATGATCTTAAGTGAAAATTTATGCCTCAAAGACCTGTAATCTATGGACTAGAACCAAGGAATGGCAAATAATACTCACTGGTAGAACTTTAAAAGGATGTATGGGCTCAGAAAATCAGGAATGTTAACATAATCCAGTCACTAGGGAGCAAGTAATGTTTAGGAAAGACCTAAAACAGTCTTGGTTCACATTTTAAAAATCATCAGCTCCATTTTGTCTTCTGGCCCTCTGAGACAGAAAATAACGCAAAACAAAACCAAAACATTCAAACAATAAAAAGTGACCCGACGCCACACCAAACAAAAGAAGAATATAATGGCCTTTTTCACTCTTTAGTTCCAAGTTATAAAAAAATAGGACCTACAAGAAATTCAGGCTGAGTGTTATACTCTGTGAACAAGACCAGTCCACTCTAGAGGAAGCTACCTTTGAGCTGGGTGGACATGAGGCACCTTGGCTTGCAGGTCACCAATTGCTCTCTGAGGTGAATATCTTCAGCAAGTTCGCTGTAGTCTCGTTCCCTCATGGTGCAAAACACAGCACTACCTCTGCTGGTGAATGTTGAGATAATCAGTGTGCTAAGTCCTATTTTCCTGTTTCAAAAATACACAAGTGAAAATAGAACTGTAAAAGCTGGGTGACATAGCTTCTAGAGGTTTTCAGGAGAATGAGTCAGTACCACAGCTTCTGTTCTGTGCTCTCACTAGGTACTCTGGGATGTTGTGTGACTGATCCGACCAGGTCCATCCCCTTCACTGCTCTTGCTGAGGCTAGGCTGAACCATCTGGGCTGTTCTGCTTTCGCTGCCATTGTGATTGCTCTCAGGATTTAAAAACAGAAAGGGAGCAAGAAAAGGAGTGACAGCAACAAGAATCTGAGGGAAACACAGAAATGTGCTGAAGGAATGAAAGAGGATAAAGATCTCTTTTTCTGTGTTTGTACCTCTGTGGACTAGTGATCAGGTGTCCTTTGTGGGCACATCCTGCTGATCATGAGTGCTTAATGGAAGTGTTTTGATGACAGTAGTGATAACAATAGCAACAGAACAGAAACAGTAACAGCACCTTTTTTATTTTTTCCTCTGACTCACTACTGAGGCCATTTGAGAGGAAAAGATTTTCTTTTAAGGCTTTGAGAAGTAAGATTACAGATGGAATATAATATCCAAGACTATTTCATTCAAAATTTAGCTCCTTTTCTGTAATATTGATTTTGGTTCATTGTCTTTTTTCAGTCTAGCCCAATCTTCACATAGGTGTTGAGCTTTATTAAGATTCTTGTCATGTGAATAAGTTATTTTTTTTCCCATTTTTATACCACTTTCCTCAAACAGTGGGTGTATTGTTCTCTGAATTTTTGACTACTTTGAACAACTGAACTCAGTATTAGGTGAAGTGTTCAAGCTCAGACTTTTACAATAGGAAAATAAGGAAAAGTAAGGCACATTGGTCAGCATTGCAGGCAGTTGGCTCAGCACTTGCAGACAGAGAGTAGGGAAGTATTTTGAAGGCATCAGGGAAAAGGAGAGGTTGAAATGAAGACAGTGAGTTAGGTTTGCAGATGTTTACAAGGATACCTTTCCAAATCTGAATAATAATAAAAAAAAAAAGACAAAAAAAAAAAAGACAAAAAAAATACAAAGATATAAAGTACATAAGGGCCTGACATAAAAATCAAAGAACTGCATTAACAGAATGAAAATGGCTAAGATGAAAGGCTCTTCCTTGAATGTGAAAGCAGGAGTCAGGGTTTTGTGCAAGAAAGTGGGAAAGAAAATCTAGTAGAAAGACAGAGAGGGATGGATTGAATTGGTCAAAGTGCCAAACTATGAAAAAGATCTTTACACTTTACAGAACCATTTTGAATGTATTGAAAGAGGAGGATTAACTGTCTTAGGTCCTGTGAGAAGGATGTTATGCTACCTGAAATGACCAGTGACAGGAACCAAATGAAATAGATAAAAGGATTGAAAAGGCTTCAACCAAGAGATATTTCACAATATTTAGACAAATGCTGGAAATGAAGATCTAGGGAAAAGTCTAAATAGGCCTAAAACTATCTATTAATCTTCATTAACCATTAAGCAAGTCTAAATGACCATTTAACTTTAATTATTCATACTGATTTCTGTGATGGCTAGGTGGTAGATGTGATTGACAGATAGGTCTTTGGTTTTTTCAACAAGAAGGAAAAAATGAAGGAAGTCTTTAAGAAAAAGAACAGGATTCTATTTCAGCCACATGAAATCTGAGCCAACAGCTAGATATATTCAGGAATGTATGAGAGATGAAACAGTATTTTGATTTGTACAGGAAAAAACAGGTTTGGCCAAAATAGAAGTATGATTTGTCATACCAGAGGAAGAATAAAATCAGTTTGCATCTGAAGATAAAATTACCTGTAGAGAATGAAAAGGAAGACAGTAATCTAGAACACAGTTTGTAGTTCCACCACACTGAGGTTTCTCCTTTGATGAATGCACTGAAAGGTCAGATGTTAGAAGCAAGAGATGATCCAGGAAAGTATCACAGAAACTAACTGAGACAAGAGTTAAGGAGAGGTCAGTAATATCAAACACAGCTGATAGATTAAGATGAAATAGTGTCTGGCAAAAAAGTAATTAGAAACTGTAGTAAGAATAGTTTCACTGTACGTACAAGGATATGCTGGAAAATAGTTCACGTTAGAGAAAAAAAATAAGGAAAATTTTATAAACAATTATAAATTACCTCTAAAGTAGAAAGAAGTGAGGTTTTTTTTCAGTGTCAAGGTTAATGTTTGTGTCATTGGGAGAAAAACAGCATAGCATGAGAGCTTGTGGATAATAGAAAGAAATAAAATTAACAATAGGTTTATGGGATTAGAGGGTATCTAAGATTCAAAAGGAGGAAGAAGAAAGGAGTTTCTTCTGAGACAGTAGAATGAAGGGTAGGGTCGAAAAGCATGTTTTTTATCAAATGATTTTTTTATGAGTATTGGTTCAAAATTATATATACATTTTATCAAACACGGATTACTGTAAAATACTCTAGTGGATTGTAACAATTTTATTGTATGGTGCCATGAATTATTCTTGAGAAATTCTATAAAAGTTAAAAACCCCAAACAAACCAGGTTTTACTTCCCACTCATTATATATAACACATAACAAGGTAATTCTTTAGAAAAAGATCTATTAATAGCAAAAAGGCTTAAACATTCCTCAGCATTCTATGATGGCACTGAGAATGTATGGCAGTGACACAAAAGTAGTTGGAAATATTAGAGTATATAACATTTCATAAAATCGTCTCTTTAATTTTTAACCATTACTTCACTGAGTTTAGATTTACATAATAGAAAACAGTCAGGCACAGCAATGATTCAAGGGATTCTTTACCAGCCAGGGTGTTCCCCATGACAAGCAATCTGCACACCTATATTTCTGGGCTGCATTCTCAATCACTTTTGGAGCGAGTAAAGTATAGCAAAGTACTCCTCAGGACTGGGAATGAATCCTACCTCACCATCTGTTACTAATTTTGGAGCTGAAGACCCCATGCATTCTTAAATCACTGAGTAAAAAAAGTTGAATATAACTGGTGTTAACCTGCTACAGCTAGAAATGTTAATGTTGCCTAGATTTGGGGCAGGATGTCACTGATGAATAGATTCCTAAACATATTCCTAAACACATGACCCGGATTTCTTTGGGGCAGAAGATGATATATTTTGTAAAGAATTGTTTCACACTGTGGTGACTGAGTACTGACATAGTCCTGAATAGTAATATATTGTAATCAGTCTTTGCTGCAAGACCATGAAGCAGCTAAACACTGAGTTATGAGTTAAGGGTATGCTCTCATCTGTGTCTGATATATGGTGCTATCTGATCTGTGTCCTCACAATATGATGGCTTTAAAAGGCCATCCACTGCTTTACAAAGGTCAGGTTTTTTGGCCCTGCACTACTCTCTTCATCTGTTTTGCAAGCAGCTCAACAGGACTGCAGAGACAACAGAACAGGAGATGACAACTTCAACTTCATTTGGTGCAGAGTTCCGTAGTACGGCAATAGTCCAGAGCATTGCTTGGGTCTGAGTCCTTCATTCTAAAGTTCTCTAACTTAGTAAAAATGGAGATATGCTTTCAGTCTGAGTAATTTGTAAGTTTACCTTCCTTTTCTGCAGGATTTCCCAGGAGAAATACATCCACAAAGCACTGGGCTTGCTGCACCTGAGCTGTACAGATGGTCTGCATGTGCACGTAAAATCAGATGGATTGACCTGCCCATATGCAGCCTATATGTCTCTGCTGCTCCTCCAACTGAGCTGCCAGGCATCTGGAATTCTCAAAAAAAAAATCTCCAAAATACTCAAATTCCACCTGGACACCATTTCCGGGAGGAAAAAGAGGACATATCAGGAAAAACCTGGACATATGGCAGCCCTAGTACAATCAGAATAGTTAACTAAGAAAACAGCCAAATAAAATAAATTGTGTGTTCTGTATTCTCTGTCTTGTGCTGAAAATGTAGCATACCTGTCAATGTGATTTTAGGGTGATTCTTTATTTTTTATCTCTTTTATCATGGAAATTAGAAAAAGAAAAAAGACACTCTAAAAGATATTCTACAGTGCATTGGGTTTGCAGTCTTATTCAATGTCTATATTTTCTATAATATGAAGTTACATTTTTCCTGTTCTTCCCAAGGATCACTATCACATGTAGTATGAATGTGTATGCACAATAATTTAAAATAGCTACAGGGGATCTGCAGCTCCTACTGCAGTTACAAAGCAAGCTCACTGAACGCTTTTTCAATATCTTTATGTTTTATATATGTAAAACACAGTCACTACTTTTGGTGCTTTGCAGCATTAAGGTAATGACTCCTTTAAACATGGAAACACTGTTGTAATAATAGTACAGATTGCATATTATGAACATGCAGCACTCAGTGCAGAGCAAATATCCCAATGGCAAGTAACTACTAAGAGTGTGCAATATTTGCTTTAAAACTACAACATATTGCCCAATTTAAATTACTTAAACTGATTATTCTACATTCCAGGCTAATTGCCTGCAAAATTTCATTATAAAAATCACAGCTGTTTTCTTGTGCATGTGTGCATGGGATTTTGTTTGTTTGTTTGGGTTTATTCATTTGAGAAAAGAAAAATATGTGTCTGAAACAAATCTTTTTGCCGTGTTCAGGGCAACATTTATTATAAAATGTTTAACACAGAATCAGTTTAAGCTTATTAAGCCTTAGTGCCTAAGCTTCCATCCACACCATCTCTGTACATAGATACCAACATGTTGCTAAGGAGGATGCACCAGTGCATCAATGCCTAAAGATGCATATGGCTTCCAAGCATATTGACTTAATCTGGGCATAACTTCTATTAAAAAATGGACAATGCCTATCCTTATTTGCATATACAAAGCCACAGACATCTTCAGATGTGAATCAGAAAATCCATTTGGCATCAGTGGAAGCACATGATCTAAAACTAGCATATGGTCAACAGTTTGTGGAGAACAAGCGTTCTAGTCACACCTTTCTTAAAAGATACACGCATAAAGCTCATGTGTTGTTCTTGCGCTGAGTGCAAAATGAAATATTTTAATTATTAAATACTTTTTTATATTCTTTATTTTGGTCTGTATCTTATCTAAGATTAAGTTGTGTTTTAACTCAGCATTTAGCAAGACTAATAACTAATGTTTTGCATAAAATAAACCACTGTTAAAGAGCTAAATTTACGAGATCAAAATATGATTGGTGACTTAAAAGTCTACTTCTGTTACCTGTATAGACAAGGGTAAAAGTTGCTGCCTTACAAGAATACCAGTAGCTGCAATAGTAACAATAGTGATCATGGTATGTGAGCAAGATAAGACTGGGAGTCGTGCCTTATACAGTAATTACAATCAATTAATCACTTATTTCTGTGCCATCTCTCCAACTGCAGGCAGTGTCAGTTCCCTCCATAAAAGGCTGAGAGTATTCACACTGTAACTACAGCTACTACTCACCCACTGACTGGAGAGGGTTTTCTGGTAGACACTATTTAGTGACTTTTCAAAAACACCTGCGTGACTCAGAAGTTTGAAAGTGGCTTAGACACTTAGGAAAGTCAATAGAAATTATGCACCTCAGGGTCAGATTTTTAAAGGCTACTATCTTCCATTGATTACAGGAATTAGGAACCTAAATACCTTTACAAATCTGGCACAAGAGGCTAAATCACATTTGAAAGTCAATAGGAATTAAACTTCTAAGTGCCTAAATCAAATGAAAAAAAGACGTGTTTTAGGAGTGAGACTCTTTATAATTGTATTCCCGCTAGTGTAACTGCAAATTATGGGTTCAATTATTCCACTTAGGCACAGCTCAGAGGAAGAAAGTGGTATGAAGTTGAAATACCCCGGAGGAAAGCAGCCATTCCTAAACTCTTTCAGGAGATGCAGAATACTGCTTCATGAATTTTAGGCTTGTGAGAGAAAGAAATCATGGTTTTGGTTTAGGCTGTTCTCCTTAAACAATCAAGATAAGGACTAATGATACTATTAGTCTTATGTTGTAATTTTAAAAAAAAATATACTGTTTGTTATTTCCTACAGTTCTGAAAACTGATATAGTACTTAACAAAAATAAAACAAGACTAAAACAAGGTTTGTTTGTGTCTAAGAGCCTACAGTATAGGCACTAAATGGCGTCATTACTTGAATGCTGATAAGTGTGCTCAAATGAGGTAAATCAGCAGGATTAAGAAGTAACATTTTACTCAAGTACTCATTGTGAACATATGTACAAAAATATCACCATAAGTAAATAGAGACAAATAATATATAAAACAAGAGTACAGAGAAGTGAACCAAAGAAAGGAAAATAACAATAAGAAGGTAAAAATATTTTTTCTAATGCCTGGTGACACAGAATTATTTTGTTTATAATTTTGTCGTAATTGCAAAGGAGAGATAACCTACCACTACCAATAGGGCAGTGATTATATGCAAAGGTCATCTCTCTTCACATTAATCAAGGAGTTAACAGTGATTGAGATGATTCAAGAAAATCCTAGAATGAGAAAGGGATAATTATTCAGAGAAAGGAAGAAAATAAACAGGAAATATCATGTATTGAAAAAATTAATTATGAGACTCCAAAATGATTACCACAATAATTTTTAGCATTATCTCATTTGGGGGGGGGGGGGGGAAAGAAAAAAGTTGCATTTGTGCCATCAGTGTCACATGCAATAATACAAATATTTTTTAATTCCTCATTTGGATGACTAATAATGGGAACTGAGGATGGCATATAAAGAAAATTATGTAAAGGAGGCCTATAAAATTACATACCATATAGCAAAAGCAAATTTGGAACAGTTATTCACCAAGTCAAAAGCAAATTTGGAACTGTTATTCACCAAGTCTCACCATGCACCAGTTATGGGCAACCCAATGAAATTACCAATTAGCAAGTATAAAACAAAGAAAAGGAAGATCAATTGTTTTTCACACAAAATATTGTTATACTTCATTAATTTTTTATATATACTGTTATAGACCTGAAGCATAAGATTGGTCAAAATGAAGAAGAGGGCAACAGGCAACTTTAATCCTGGTAGCATAGAGATTAAGTCTGAGAATTTCTAACTTTGATGACTTCTAGAATCCAGGTAGCAGGTAGAGGAGGAAGCTTATGGAGAAAAGAGGAAAATATGAGCACCAGAAGAAAAACTATGTGTTTCCTATTACTACATTCTTCCCTTAATATACATTAGCTGCTGGTTCTCCTCTTGGTTCTTTTCCTTGTGAACAGATTCACTCCTGCCCAAAATGTCTTTGCCTGAGATCTCATCTGGAGAAGACAGATAGGGAGAGAAAACCCACTCTGGAGCAAGCAAAAGCTGATTGTGGGAGAAATGATAAAGAGAAAAGGGAGGAATGTAATAATTTAAGGGTCACAAACATAAGAACAGGTAAACAGCAGGAGACAGCAAGCAGAGCGCCCCAAAAGCACTCATCGTTTCTTGAAAGTGTCATCCAAGGACAGGTGGGCACTGCCTGCTTCTGTGATGTATGGAAATGTGAGAGGATGAGGCAACAGTTACAGAGTCTGCAGTTGTCCCTGACTCCATGCAGCTTCCTTTTCCTCATTCATTTCAGGAATGACCAGGGCCAGCAGGAAGGTAATGAGATGCTAGGACATGGTGGGTCCTCAAGCACCACAGATATAAAGAAAAGGAAATGGAGAAAACAAAAAAAACATCAAAAAGGGGTTCTTGAGGAGGCAGAAGGGCAATTGCAGGTGGTGTTCATGACATACATGTTTACCTGGATGTGACACTTGCTGCAGGAATTGTGGGGACACTAAGATCCGTTCCATGTCCATGAACATACCCACATGTGGACAATTTTCCGATAATTGACAGTCAAATGTAGAGTGTGCTGCTTCACAGTCGTATTTTGCCAACTTGATAATTATAGAACCTATCAATTAGTCTAGATGGAGTACAAATGCTAGGAAACAGAGTAAAAGAATTACATGTGTGTGAGTAGCTGTTTTCACAGAGCAGTTAAGAGTCAGATATGAGGCAATAGGGGCCCACATGGACTTTAGTCCAGTCAGTCTCCAGCCTTGCTGACACCCCTCCTCCACACACCAAGAGGATCTCTACCACCTACATACCTGTAGTGAACGGTCCAGCAAGATTCTCCTTTTTGGATGGCAACAGAGGGCATAGTTACTACATAGAACCTATAGGCCCTATTGGCATATGCTGTTGGGAATAATGATGTTAGACAAAGCTTTGCTCTAAGCCTGGCAGCCCTTATTTTTGCTTTAAGTTCTCACCCTTTTATGCAATAAACTCTTGCAAGACCAGGCTCCCTTTATAGTCAGTGTAGAGAGAGGTACCTTCAAATAATGATTTATTTAATTCTGGAAATGGCTTTCATGCTAGGATGATTAACCTAGGTGTCTGGAAAAATATTTTGTAGGAGGAAGCAGTTCATATATATTGAATATTGAAGGAAAAAAGTTCTTGTTGCCTAATTTGGTGCTGATCTGATATGAGGTGGGTAGCTTTCATAATGCCAGATCTAACTGTCAGATTATAATCATAAAAATAAGTTTTCCTCGGCATTTGGTATAAAGAAACATTTAGGACCCTTTCAGGCTCATTTTTTCAGGGTATGGAACAATAAACGATTTAAACTTTTTTGCACTGCTCTATTAATACAATAAAGCCACCCTCTGAGAATTTCCAGTATTGCAACACTTCCACAGCAAGTTCTTAATTTCCCATACAAAATAAATCAGAAGTCATATAATGCTGCAACAGAGCCCTGTCAATACCAGTTAAGAATACAAGGGGATTTATGAGGTGGCAGCCTTCTGATTCCTCAACACAAGGTAACTCAAATTGCTCCAAGGTTTGATTTAAAATCAGTGACCCTTGAAGTTTACTCCTTAAATATTATAAAAACTTGCTGCTAATTATCAGGGCCATTACTGTCAACAAATCATGACTTAGAAAACTGAACCTGAGACTGTCTACTATCCTATTCATACATAGAAGATTTATAACTGCAATTCACGTCCTGTCAAATCCTTTCATCTGTAAAATGACAGGTGTGATTTATACACATCACTTATCTATTAAGTTCAGTGAATTTCCAGGGCTGAATTCCTTCATATTTCTTTTAACAAGAAAAAGTAATTTCAAATATTTTTTTTCCCAGTGAAATGAGCTATCCACATTAATTGAGAAAACATCACTTGTGGATTCCACGGTTGTAAATAGAAAAGTAATTAATGTTTGAAAATCATATGGCTACAGTTCTTGTCATTTTGAATACTTAATTGAGTGTTGATCTTGAAAATATTTGTGTATGTGAGTACTACGATTAAGGTTAACAATGCATCTACAGCTTGGTAGTTTGGATCTTCTTGTGATTTATCCTAGCATTTCTTATTGTAAATTATGGAATACATAAAATAAGAAAAATGATAGTTTGTAAAATCAATTGCTTTCAGTTGCTGCTCATTAAATGATCTCAAGATATAAACAGTGATGAGAGGACTTTTTTCCTTTCATAAATCTCTAAGAGAAGATTTGTAAATTTTATTCCTTAATCTCATAAAGAATTTTCCTCTATTCAGATGGCTCATGGAAGTTCTGTTAAACATCTGAACCCAGCAGTTATTAAACATATTCATGTTGCCGATTATTTTTCAATCTCTAACAAAGCAACCATAAAAAGTATGAGAATTCTTTTTGCTTTGGGAATTTCAACCTTTCCCTCCAACTAAATGCTCACATATCGCTGAAGAGCTAAACTGCTCCTTACAATTCATCTCTTATGTGTCTTACAATTATATTTTTTTTCCATTATTATTTTGCTTTCCTACATAGGGCAAACAAGATTTCAGATGGTGTGGTAGAACTAATTATTCCTATCTGTTAGTCCATGTTACACAAGACTGCCATTGTATTCAGAATATGCTAATATTTCTGTCAACTTGCTTTTGTCTCCTTCTCTCATATCGTGGCCTTTAAGTACTATAAGCTATAGATAGTTTCTGATTACAATAAACAAGAGTCATAAAAATGCTAATGGAGTACAAGAATTTTTCATGTACATGTTTATTCACATCGTAAATTGAGCTGTTCCATGTCTTTTTAAAATGGATCTAGAAAACTAATTCATCATTTTCTAAGAAATGCAAAAATAAAACCTGAAACAGAATCCCTTTCCTCCTCACAGAATCACTACATTACCACTTTGGATTAGGGACTATAACCAAGAGGTAAAATTTGTTAACATTAAAGGAAAACATCCCTTCCTTTTGTTCTTGAAATAGTTCATTTGTTTTAATAGAAGTTCAGTAACCTTCCTGCCTTGCATGAAGCAGACTTACAAAAGTATGTGGTATTTATAAATGTAATTCCCTTTAGTACTAATTAAAACACATAATTATGTGTTCAGGATTTTCCCATGTGCCACCTGGTGAATTGTCTCTGATAGCAAGTTTCCCGTCTAGGGAGAATGTTGTATGCAGAGGACAGCAATGAAAAAACCCAAAACAACAGAGAAAATGTAATGAAGCTATTAGAAAAGAAAAGTGAATGGGCTTTTCTGGTTAAACAGGAGAGAGTATAGTGGGGTATGTCATGTTTTTGGGAAGTATTCACTAAGCATTTAAAGAAAACAGTAATGGCTTTTTCTTAGTGGTGTCATTAGCTTCTGCTGTGTAGCTATCAGTGAACCCTTGACAGCTCCACACTACTGACAGATACATACCCATTTATTTTCACTTCTCACTCAGCAACTGCACACAGCTATGGCATTCACCAGATTCTTGTACAGCCAGATTTAGTACACAAAGTTTGTAGAAAATGTTCCCAAAAAAGAAATACAGAAAGGTACAATGAAAGAAAAACAAACAAACAAACAAACAAACAAAACAGAGAAAAGCAGTAAAGGGAGAAGGAAAATAGAAAGAAAAAAAGAGAATAAGAAAGGGAAGGGCCTCTGAGAATATGTATTCCTTTGCTGACTAGAGAGATATCCAAATTATTGATTAATAATAGATAATTAATTGGTAGACTATTAAAAATATGAGAAAAAAAATCAATCTTAGTGAAATAGTGTTCAAACCAGGTGTAAGATAAAAGAAGTGAGCTTACATCAATTGTTTTGCATTGCAATAGACCACATGACCATTTGTTCTGGGACAGCTTGTTCTGTATATTGAGATAAAGAGATGTGTAACGCAATGGACACATAGCCCTGTAGAAAGATAAGACACAGGCACACTATTTGAATCCTTCCCCACATCCTGACTCAAAGTATCTTTGTCAGCTGACAACGTTGCACTCAGCTTCTTTATGGAAAAATATTTTTCCATAGTAGGCATGGAATACTAGGAGCACTAGAGTGCTCCCCCTCTGCTACATTGTCTCTTCCCTTCCCCATAGCCCCCATTCCTAAAACTCACCTCTGTGGGACTTCCCACAGGACTTGTACTCAGGCACTTCTCTCAAACTTCCTCTTATCCCTATTTATCATCTACCCTTCCTACTGATCCTACATGAAACACTAATTTGCTTCAATATTGTGGATTAAATTTCCTGAAACTACTACTCCTTCTCCTTCTCCTTCTCCTTCTCCTTCTCCTTCTCCTTCTCCTTCTCCTTCTCCTTCTCCTTCTCCTTCTCCTTCTCCTTCTCCTTCTCCTTCTCCTTCTCCTTCTCCTTCTCCTTCTCCTTCTCCTTCATTATTATTATTATTACTATTATTATTATTATTGTTATTATTATTGTTATTATTATTATTAACTATTTTGCAATACTTGGGATTGCCCTACCTCTCTTACACCTTTTATCCTGTTGATGTAAAGCCTTTCTCTACGTCTCTACATGTTGTAGCTCAAAAGCACTTACAGGATATGAGTTAATGTACTTCCTCCAAGAGCACTTCCAGTAGCAGTGGTTAGCTCTGTTTCTAGCCTTTCTGCCAGGAATGGCTGTAGCTTCTTCACAAAAGACAAATAACTGGCTTATGGTCCCAGGATTTTCAAATTATGTAGTAAAGGGATAATCTTCCTATTAACCCAACATAAAGTGCCTATTTTGTTACACTCTTGTTTCAACTGGCAGCTCTTTTCATTGCCAGCTTGAAGTCAAAGCTTTACAAAATATCCATGATCAGGTTTCTATTTTAATCCTTAAATTTAATCCTATAACATTATGCTTATTTCTGGTTAATATGCAAGGATAGTTGAGTCATGTTGTATTTACAGAATCAATTTATTTAACATTTATTAAATCTGCATATTTTACTGTTTTTAAAACTCATCCACTTGAGAGTTTCTTGCAAATTTGATTAAATTTTTGCTTAAGAAAAGTGTTTCAATTATTCTTTTTTTTCTGCATTTCTTTCAGGAGTAACTGGAACTGAAAATAGTACTCTAAAGTGCACTGATGTACTGCTAAGCAGTGCAGCATAATTGCCTAGCTTGTTTAACATGACACTCCTAATAATGCAACCTAGATAGCATTTATGGTATTTGAAATATGTCATGTTGTTGACTCATTTAATTCATCATCTCCTCAAGTACCTAGATCTTTTTCTCTAACTGCAAAGTAACCGATTCTCATATTTTATGTGTATGCATTTAGTTGTTTTTATCAGGAACAGTTTGCTTAATCTCATTGGATTATGTATTCTTTTTCAGGAATTATATCCTATTTATCATTGTGACAGTTATTTTATATTATTGGTAGGAAAACCATATCCATAATCCCTGGTCATGGTTACCAGAGTTCTACGATACTGTTTATTGCTGAGGTAGACACAGGCTCAGCCATTACCAATCTGTCTTGCACCACCACAATATTTTGATTACTTTCAGCCCTGTATTCATCTACAAATGCAATTAACATATTCTCAACTTTAGTCTCCAAGTCATTATTGAAAATATTGAATGATACTGAAGCCAGAATGGATCCCTGAGAGACCCAACTTAATATCTGCCAAGCTGATGTTGAGTCATTAATAGTAGAGTGGAAGAATAATTCATCCTGACTAATTTACTGGATGAGCCTTATTTTTTCATGTTCTTCTCACCAGCAAACAGTAAACATTCATTTAAATGAAAAATCTCATTTTCATTAAAAGCCTACTGTAGAAACCTGTGATTGCTACTTTTCAAATACAAAAAATTGTACGGCAATGTGTGCTTTAAACTCTGTACAGCAATATCACTATTTGGGATCTCTATACACAGAAGAGTCACAGAGCAAGAATCAAGCTCTTCATTAATTCCTATTATGGATGTACATGATGATTCCTCTGCCAGGGAGCAGCTCTGCGCTGCCCAAGATGGTGTAGCTACTACAGACAACATTATTCAAAGTTCTCACTAATGCTGTGTATGTGCTAGTGGACTTATATATGTACATGAGAACACTTTTGGGTGCTGAGGCCGACTGGCATGATGTTGCTGCTCATCTCTGTGGCAGCAAGCTCTCCTAGCTCCACTTCAGGCTATATCATGTTAGCTGTTTTTTGGGAATGAGCTGGTCTGTACAGGCTCTGTCTCCCAGCACGGTCAGGGCCGTGCTAGTTGGCACGAGCCGGGTTAGTGCCAAGGAACATTTAAGTGTTTATTCACATAGACAACTGTGTTCCAGCATCTGGAAACATTCCCAGACATGACTGAATTTACTGTGATAGGTACAGTTTAAAAGTCCATGCTGAATGTCTGTGTGGTAGGGTGATCCGTTTCAAATTCATATCCCATTGTGCTTTTAATTATTTCTCTTATATTCTCTGTCTATGTCTATGTGTTACTACTACATGTAGTAACTACTCACAACTGTTTCCCAGCACAGCTTTCAGCATTAGTTTTGCCTTGGATCTTGTTCCTTGAGGAAAATCAGGTCATTCAGTAGCCAATGACTCCCTGCTTTTCAGCCCATTTTGTTGCCTTTCCTGTTGAGATCTTTTGCTAGGACTGGAGGGGAAGGAGGTCAGCTACTATTAAAAGCATAAAAAAACCTAGTAAATAACCAATACTTTCTGCTGAATCTAGAAAGCAATTATGTCTCTTCCTCTAAAGAGGTGGAGAATGCTGTTAGTGATTCATAGGAGTATCCAAACCTGTAACACCTTCAGTGTTTATCCTCACAATACTGAAAAGACTGGTTCCTTCTTAATTTTCATGATATTCCATATTTTAACCTGATGTTTCCAACAAACCATGACAGATTCAAACATGTTAAAATCATGTTTCAGTATCTCCATGAATGTCATCCCAAACCTCAGTCGTTTGCATCTCTAATAGTGTGCAATTTAATGTTTTAAGAACTTTCCATAATTCATAGCAAAATTCACACACAAAAAAGCTTCTTATCTTGTACATCTTATTTGATGTTTGTTCTTTAGTAGCTTTTAAACACAAACTACTTTTCGTTACAAAAAGAGAGAAACAAAAAAAAGGAGAGATGAAAGATGAAGATGGGATTTAACAACAGAAAAAAGTTTTGAAGGAAAAAGATATTCAAAAAATAATGAAAACAGTATAGCCTTATTTCATTTGAATTTTGTTCTATAAATTTTATCCTTTCTTCTTGCCAGAGACACTGTTTCCCTCTTCCTCAACATAATGTAGATTTTTTTTTAATACTTGCTCTAGGTAGTTTGTTGTTTTGTTTGTGATGATTTCTTGCTAATATACAATTGCTGAATGACCAGATGTCTGATTACTCTCAAAGGAGGTAAAGGCATAAGTTGTATTTTCTTTTCCCTCAGGGGAGACAATAATTTCGGGGTCTTTTCTGTATCCTGATTCCAATTATCATATGAACTTTGAAAAGTTAAATTCTTTATTAAATTGGTGGAAATTGGTGAGTGACTCCAGAAGCTATTTGTAAGATAGACAGCATAGTAGCATAAGCCTTACCACAGCAAGAAACCAGACTAAAATGATACATCTGGAATAGATATCAGAACTTCTGCTTATATATCCTTGATATATTTTTATAGATTTCAGCAACATTCAGTTCATACAGTTTTCAATAATTTCCAATTAATCAACCTTAAATTTCTCAGTTTTATGCGACGTGACATACAAATCTTGTTATATGATTCTTTTAATGTTTTCCAGGATCTTTTGCATTATTAGATCTTGACCAAGAAATATTCATGTGAAATGGCTCTAAGCCAATAATATGTCTCTTGTTTAATAAAAATGCAGTATGAACAGTTTAAGAGATGTCTGTGTTTAATGATGAATAAAACACTGAATGTTCCTCTCTATGGCCAAGTTGCTGTCTAGCTTGAGGTGCTAACAAAGAGTAAATTTTGTGGTCTCTGCTAAGTCTGGAACTGGAAACACCAGAGAAATTGCATGTGCAAGGAGTTTCAGAGCTGGACATAGAAAAGTGTGTAAAGACTTAGTGTGTAAATGAAGTAATAAGAGCAAAAGATCCGAAGAATATTCAGGGTGACCAAAGGTATTGACTCACAGGATGATTAAATTGAGGTTACTGTGCTGTCTTGGTGCTCTGTGCCTTACCCTTTTTCCTGAGGGTGAATTCCCCATGGATAGGACAACTGCCTCCATGTGAGGCAGCTCCTGGATGGCATCATTTTAGAGCTGGCCTTTTTCCTTACTATGGCAGTGGTAAGCTGTACAAGAAATAGCCTTCAAGTTGATCCAGTTTTCCCAGCTGCAAGTGACCATGTCAGCAAGAAGCAAGGTAAATAATTGCAGGAAATAGCTGCTTCATCCAAAGTTAAATCTACTTGTGCTCATATGTCAGTGACAAGATGGAGTGAGGTGAGAGTCAAGGTAAAATTTAAGGTGAAATGTTGTGCAGCTTTCACTGTAGCTTTTACCTTGCTTGAATTTTGGGAGTGCAAGCCATTTAATCACAAAATAATTCTTTTTATTAATCTCCCCTGCTTAACTTTTCCAGTTAAAAAATTACGAAGTTCTAGATCCTGCCAGCCTCAGGGACAAACCTCTTCACATCTCAGGGCTCTTCTATCACAAAAGTAATTTCTGAGGCAGTGGGACTTCTTCAGTGAGCAATGAAATATTCCTTTACACAGTTCTTTCAGAGAGAAGATGTTTATATATATTTGTCTAGTAGCGTTAGTGGTTTGCTTGGCAAAGTTTTGGTAGTGGGGGTCTACAGGAGTGGCTTCTCTGAGAAGATGACAGAAGCTTTCCTGATGTCTGGCAGAGCCAATGACATCTAGCTCCAAAATGGACAAGCTGCCAGCTAAGGCTAAGCCCTCAGAGATGGTGGTAGCACCGCTGGGATAACCTCTTTAAGAAGGGGAAAAAGTTACTGTGGAAGAGCAAATCTCAGCCAAAGAGAGGAGTGAAAACATGTGAGAGAAACAGCTCTGCAGACTCCAAGGTCAGTGAAGAGGGAGGAGGAGGAGGTGCTCAAGAAATCTCAGTTATAGATTTCAGGCTAGTATTACACTCTTAAAGCTGTATGATTCCAAACAGAAGGGGAAGAAGATTCTAGCTTGATTTCTACTTGATTCCTACATGCACTGTGTATACTTTCGATACATAAAACACAATAGATCATGAACACAAGATCCAATCAGACCCGTAGCTTAAAGTTTTAAAATCTGAGCCTCTATAGATTTGGGTTAAGCACACACACACACACACATACACACACACACATGAAAGCACCACTTAAACAACTGACCAATGTTTTCTCAGCTGGGAACTGTCCAGGGCATGTGGGACAGATATTCAGCCAGCAGGAGAAGGCAGGGGGTAAGAAGAATGAAACACACATCATTCCTTCTTTCTTGAAGCATGCTTCCTCCCCCTATGTTTGGCTGGGGTCCAGGGCAAAAATCTGGGTGGTAATCAGGAGTGTAGATGGGAAAACCATCTCTCTGTACTTCTACTAGGTGAGAGGGAAAAGAAAAAGCTTTTTGGAGTGGGACAAAAGAAATGAGAGACATGCAGAGTCTCAGACATGGAATACCTCTTAAGGGTGACTCTTTCCCGAGCAGGAAATACAGAGATATTTGAAGGGATAAGTTTGATAGGAGAGAAAGAGACAACTAAAGTGTACTTGAGCTTTAACAAGCTGGCTACTGACATCATTCTTTCCAGCAAAGAATCATAGTCTTCACTGCCAACTGTATTTTTCTGTTGGGATCTTTTCACAACAGTGTCCAAATCTCCTTGGAGTTTGCTTTTCTCAACATTTTTATTTGTAACTAAGGTGTTCTGACAAGTGTTGTTTCTGAAGGACTTGTAGCTGGGCCAGATGTCCCCTATTTCATGTCAGAGGAGAGCTGATTGCCTCAAATCTTTCCAGACCTCACTTCTGAGACTGTAGTTGCAATGTCTGAAAATGAGCTAGAGTGAGGCTTGATGCTCCTGGATACCTTTTCATATTATATATAATTACATATATGTAACATATATGAAAAGCTGTTTTCTGTAAAAAACTCAGATAAAGATGATCCCATGATCTGCATCCTACTAAATCCTCCAGTGTTATCTTTCTGAACACTTATTTATCACAGGAAGAGTAGGGAGCTCTGCCTCAATGTAAGATTTTAGAGCACTTGAAAGGACACTTAATCAGAGACTCATTTGTAATTTAATTTTATTATACTTAAAGATACTATAAATACAAATTTAGGGACTGAGGCTGCAAGTCTTTATTCATGCAAATAGCCCCATTGCACTCAGAAAGACTATTTCTGTGATTACAGAATGAGCTCTTAGGTTATTGGGAAGCTACACAGCTGTTAATGAGACAATATAATTTTCATAATAGTTATTCAGAAAAGGGATCTATAGCTATGTCAATAGGAAATGAAAGAATATTCAAATGGAAGTATGTATGAGAAAAATTACAATCACATAATAAAAGCATTTATTATGTTACAGTCTATAAATAAACTCTGGTGTATGTCAAGTCCTTCAGATGCAAATTTACCTTAGAATTTATTTTTATTTTTGAAAAAAAAAATTCTATTCAGATTCAAACAGTCTACTTCTGTTTAATCATCTATAAGAGGAACTCTCTTCATTTTGTCCAGGATATAGATATTTATTTTTAGTTCTTGCCTGTCAGTAAAACTAGGTCTATGTTAAAAAGTTACTGTGGCACCAGTGACAATCTTTGTATCTGGCATGATTACAGCACCAGATTTGATAACTGGCACAGTTACAGCAGCAGAGGCTGTTCTGGTATAGACAGTACTCAGAGATGTAGCTTTTGGATGAATGTTCTGTAAGTGGTGTCTTTAGCAAAGTGGGTGAACTGGTTAGTGATGTTTCAGTAATTCCTTTTTTTACATGTAAAAAAAAAATAAATTGTTTCCTTTACCACAATTTGGTCTTTTAATAGAATACATTCATGATTAGAATGTATATTAATTTCATTTATTTTTAACTAGATGTAGATGTACTTAACCACTTATAGGGGAAGCTACAGAAGACAGAAGGTGGGTCTTACCACCAGGATGCACTCTCAGGATCACAGAAGGGTTGGGTTGGATGGAACCCACGAGGATCATCGAGTCCAACTCTTAAATGAACGGCCCATACAGGAATCAAACTCACATCCTTGGTGTTATTAGCACCATGCTCCGACCAATTGAGCTAATCTCAGGCTTGTGTGTCCAGCTCCCAGACAATATCCATGCACTGCTGGGGAGCAGCCTAAGCCAGGTATCATTCCAGAAGTTTAAGTGCAGCTCTGCTGCTTTGGCTCAGGCCACAAAATTGTCCATGTCTTTTATTTATACTGATATGCATGCAGCCTTAGCCTTTCTCATCTCAATAGAGAGACACAGGCATTGCCTGCAGTTTCAAACTGACTTAATATCTTAATTAGAACAATTACATGACCCATGGACTTCAGAAGGATCTGTATTAAGTTAGAGCAGATGTTACCTTAGTCAAAGTTCAGTGAGCTAAATCTTAGACTGAATCCCTCACGGAGGCAACTGAGAACGAAGAGCATTTTCCAGCTGAAATCTCAGTAGCAGCAACCTAGAAACTGCAGAACAAATGTGAATAAAAGGGCCAAAGACACTCATGTTGCAGTGTGCTGCAGAGAGACTGCAAGGTTTCACAGGAAGCTGTGAGGTATTTGAAATCTGAAAGGTAATAAATAGGCTTGGAGGAAATAAAAATAAATAACTATATATGTGAAGATAATTGTATATTATTAGGGCATTATCTTACAGAGTAAATAGTCTATTTAAAGTATTATTTGGACATATTTTTGTGAGGTTTTATCACCAACTCACTTGCACTGTTTTTAGACATGAATGATATTATGTGCTAGGTGAGGAATAGCTTTTGAAAAAGTAAAATGTCATATATCATTTCAGTCTCTTGTCATTTTGCAGCGTTTGAAGTGGACTGTTGTGTGACTGTAAGAGGTGGAAATGTTCATTTTTCCAACGGGATATTGAACTTGCTTCCTACTTTTAAGTGCCCCAGATATCAGACCACTGAGACACTGAACCCAACAGATCACACTTCATCTGCACTACATTATCTTTAATATATCCATGCATGACTCCAACACTACAAGCCCACATCCAGAGGACTCCCACCACATGTGATTCCTGCTCTTTGTATGCTCTCTCTAGGGCTATTCCCTTCTGTATCCATATTTCATGTGTCAGACTTAAAGGACAGACTTCTCAAATCACCTGACAACAGTGAATGACTGCTATGTAAGCATATAGCTTGTAATTCATGCAAAAGTGTCTTTGTGGTGACAGCAAATCTTTATGTGTCCTTCCTGAAGGAGTGTTGTTGACATGGAACCATCAAGATTTATGGACGAGTCTGTGTGCAGTGATTGACAAAGTGCTTGTGCTGCTATTAGTAAATGTAGCTCCTCAATGGCTGCACAGGTACTATCAGAAATGCATTAATTCCCTGACATATTGCTGTCCGCTCTTAAAGCTGTGATGCGCCTGACAGTTGTAGGATGGCAACTGAGCTCTTTCCTCCCCAGATAACATATTTAAGAGTTGTTCCTCATAAACACCAGCCCCAAGTAAGGGCAGCAAGAGGACATCTTGCACAATGTGGAAAGAGATCAAAATGTCTTGGATTCACCACACAGCTTGCACGCCTTGGACAGGAGTCCAAAGATGTACAGTGCTTGATATCCATGTATTGGGCAATGGAGCCTTCAGCCAGCTTTAAGGCTATGAATCCACAGTGCACTAATCCAAGAGGCAACTTCTTCCATAAGATACTTATCTGAAATAGTCTGTAGCAGTCACAATTCTGTATCTTCATAGAAGCTGAAAAGAACCTGAGGTCATTTAAAAATGTTTTATAGTAAGAAAAATAATAAGTGTAAGAGTTCTACACAAACTACCCATGCGCTCAGCAGAAATGAAGAAGGCAGATACTCTGTTGGAACACCTGAATTCACTCTTTTGAGCTGTGAGGACTTGTGCATAGCTGATTGCTACATTTAACATAATTATGAATTACTAGGGCTTTTAACCAATGGTTCGAAGTTTAAACCATGTGGATTTACACTAGAAAGCAGACAAAGTTTTTAACAGTGACAGTGGCAGAATAATAAATCAATGAAGTAACTTACTGCTACACGAACTTCTCAATTTGCTAGTAGATGCTGCATGACTGAATTTTCAAAGCAAGGCTTTTTTTTTTTTTTTAACTGTGATTCAGAAGTTACTGAGCTTTTATAGCCAAATAACAGGTTTCTTTTTTGCAGTAGGTTGCTATATATAGATTTATGTTTCTGCAAATACTATATATGGTCTGAAAATCATCTTTAAACAGCCTGATTTATCCTTGCTGACTACTAGCACTTTTTAGACTGCAGTTACTACCTGCTGTCCTAGCTCTAAAATTAGTTAATAGAAGATGCCTATCTTAAGGCCAGTTTGGCTAATCTCAATTATTCTTTATGATATCATACTCTGGGAGTATCAGTGTTGAGGACAGAAAGACTAGAATAAAGTTCAAGAGTATAATCTAAGAGCAGTTGCCAAAGAGCCTTTCCAAGAAAACTGGGTCCTACGTAATGATACCTTTGTGTAAATGGTAACAAACTTTCTTATCCCTGAGCAAAAGGATTCGATCTACTGGAAAGATGGATGAACAATTATGAAAAGGATGTCTGAACATACAGAACATAAAAAACTCCCTACAGACTTGGAAAATGGATCAGTTGGAAAGGAAATTAATTTGGACAAGTGAACAGGGGATCCTGATGATTACGATGAAAATTAGATGGACATTCTTTAGGGTGAGAAAGCTACTTTCATTCTTGAAGAGTTCCCATGCAGGACCAGTGCAAAGTAGAAACCATACTGTAAAGGGGAATAAAGATTGTCAGTTTTCTTTTAGTCTGCAGCTCAAACTCTGTTTATTTCCTGAGGAATATTTTAAATGTAATTACTTTTTCTCAGAAATCTTGTGGGATTTTTTAAAAAATGCTGTTGTAGGAATAATTCCATGTAAATATTCTCAAAAAAATAGAGAGACAAATAAATCTTTAGGAGAAGTAATGATTTTTTTTTTTTTAATTTGTTAGTTCCATATTATTCTTGGCTTCAGGTCAGGGCTATAAGTGAAGGTGTGAATTACATCGTTGACAGATGAGAACCTAAAAGACAAATGTGGGTGGTTACAAGACCAAGCTCATGATTGTAAAAATAGTTTCATGACTAGTATCTTGATTGCCTGTACAACAGTGGGTGGACAGACACACACCATTCCAGATCCACCATTACATCATGCATATCAGTTAACTATGTTTTCCATTTGTTTGGGTTTGAGATCTAAGCATTTCTTCTGAAATATAAAGCCTCCTTCTAAAAATCTGTACATATGTTTATCAGCTTTGAGCTGAAGAGTCTAAATTCTGCCATCATTTGATGTTCTGAACACCCACTATAATTTATATTTTAAAAAGGTTATTATGTATGTAGTTTTCTCTGTATTTTGTGCCAGAAGCATAAGAAAATATCCCCATATATAAATAAAAGAAACTTCACTGATGTAACAACAGGCAGGGCAAGCATATGAATCTTTCTATAAATCATAGTATCTCAAAGCACTTTACCAAGGCCAATTAAGCCTTGTAGAGCATATCAGAAATTTGAAATTTACCATCTCATTTTACAGATATGAAGATGGACAGTTGTGACTCATGAGCTACAGCACTTTTAAATGCAGCAGCTCAGGATACTCACCCGTGATTTGTCCTGATGCACAATCAGAAGTGAATACAAACAGTGAGTGCTGGTGACCATGGGACTGATGCTTCTGCCTGGTGCCTGCATGAAATGGCAGCAACAGAAACCATGCACATGGGTGAGAGCTGGGGAAGCTAGAGGAATATCCCGCAGATCACCTCGTACAGAAAATTGAGCTGGGACTGTTTTTTATATTATGCAAGATACCCACCCCAATAAATTGTGCTCCAGGCTGTCAATACAAATAATTCTTCCTCTTTCTCCTAACTGGGGGTGAAGGCCAGAATATATGACAACCATTTGCCTATTCCTTGATCACACCATCTTCCCGAGAACAATACAAATTTAAGTTATATTGATATGAAATAGACAAAAGTAGCATATTTTAATGATTAACTTAGAT